>NC_088194.1:422286-791137 GCF_028769735.1 Zonotrichia leucophrys gambelii | reverse complement strand
GGGGCCATGCTCCAGATGTTCCCCCAGGTGTCTCAGGATGCTGGGATGAGGCTGGAGGGGCCACCCAGGTTGCTGAGCGGCCGTGCCTCGGTTCCCCTTTGGCGCAGAGCTGCGCTGGGGGAGCAGCGGGGCCGGGGCTGTTTTTGGGGATGGAGGAATGCAAAGCCAGCCCTGCAGGGAGCTCGGACGTGGGGCTGGGCCCGGGGGCGGTGGGTGGGGAGCGGGAATGTGCGGAGGCACGGGGTGAGTCCGGCTCTCTCCGTGCAGGATGCTGCCGCGGGCCGCGGTGCTGGCGCTGCACGCCGCGCTCCTGGCTGCGCTCCGGCCCGGAGACCCCAATGTGTGCAGCTACTGGGAGAGGTAGGAGTGAGGGGACAGGGGAGGGAGACAGCGACAGCCCTGGGGTCTGCCAGAACCTGCAATCACCCCGAATTCCCCCCACCCGCAGCTTCACGGCGCCAGTGAAGGAATCCTACACCAAACCGCATGTGGTGCCCTCCAGCCAGCCCTGCCCCGGGGGGCTGGGGCTCCCCCTGCCCTGCCCGCAGCAAAGGTGGGAGCACCCCCAGAGCCCCTCGGGTGTCCCCAGGGCCGTGGGGGGCCGGAGGGGACAAGGACAATGAGGGGGCTGGAGGGGGCTGTCCCTCTGCAGGGTGTCCCCAGGCTTGTGGAGGAGCAGTGCCACCCCTGGGTGTCCCCAGCGTCATGAGGGGCTGGAGGGGGACTGGAGGGAGGACCGTCCCTCTGCAGGATGTCCCCAAGGCTATGAGGGGCTGGAGGGAGGCTGGAGGGGGGACTGTCCCAGTGCAGGGTGTCCCCAGGCTGATGGAAGGGCTGTCCCACCCCAGGGTGTCCCCAGGGCCATGGGGGGCTGGAGGGGGACAAGGACAAGGACAGAGAGGGATTTGGGAGTGGAATGTCCCACTGAAGTGTCCCAAAGGCTATGAAGGGCTGGAGGGGGACAAGGACAGTGAAGGAGCTGGAGGAGGGGACTGACCCATTGCAGGGTGTCCCCAGGGTCGTGGAGGGGCTGTCCCACCCAAGGGTGTCCCCAAAGACAGTGAGGGGGTTGGAGTGAGGCTGGAGAAGGGGCTGGAGGGGGGGTTACCCCATTCTCAAGGGGGCTGTTCCAATGTCGGTGTCCCCAAGCTCATGGAGGGGCTGCAGAGGGTCTGTCCCCAAGGCTGGGGACTGGAGGAGGGCAGTGCCAAGAGGCCACAGCGTGTGGCCAACACAGCGTGTCCCCAAGGCCCTGGGAGGACTGGGGAGGGGCTGTCCCCAAGGCCAGGGGGCTGGGGGGACTGCCCCAGTGCAGGCTGTCCCCAGGGGCAGGGCACAGGGACACTGTGGGGGCTGTCCCAGCTCAGGCTGTCCCCAGTCCCTGGCGCACAGGACAGCACTCTCACGGTGTCCCCTGGTGGCGCAGGGTGCTGTACCGCACCGAGTACCGCCTGGCCGTGCGCACCGACTACCGGCGGCGCTACCAGTGCTGCCAGGGCTACTACGAGAGCCGCGACTCGTGTGTCCGTGAGTGGGGCCGGGGCTCGGGGGGGCCCTGGGGCGGTGTCCCCGCTACGGGGTGTCCCCAGAGCTCCCTGGGGACCCTCCGTGCCTTGTCCCCCCAGCTCACTGCAGCCAGGAGTGCGTCCATGGGCGCTGCGTGGCTCCCGAGCTGTGCCAGTGTGAGCCGGGCTGGCGCGGGCCCAGCTGCTCCAGCGGTGAGGGCACAGCTGGGGAAGGCACTGCTGGGGTGGGCACAGCTGGGATGGGCACAACTGGAGTGGGTGGGCACAGCTGGGGGGGGCACTGCTGGGGAGCACAGCTGGGGTGGGCACAACTGGGGGGAACAGCTGGGTGGGTGGGCACAGTGGGGTGGGCACAGCTGGGGGAACAGCTGGAGTGGGTGGGCACAGCTGGGGGAGCACTGCTGGGTGGGCACTGCTGGGGTGGGCACAGCTGGGTGGGTGGGCACAGTGGAGTGGGCACAGCTGGGGCACAGCTGGGGTGGGCACAGGTGGGCAGGGCACAGGTGGGGGGGGCACTGCTGGGGTGGGCACTCTCAGCTGGGGGGGGCAGATGGGGCTTCCCTGCAGGGCTGGGCAGCCATGGTGGGGCACGCAAAGGGTTAATGGGGATGGGATTGGGATGGGATTGGGGTGAGGAGTGCACAGAATGGGAATGGAGATGGGATGGGATAAGATGGGATCAATGAGATGGGATGGGATGGGATGGGAGGGATGGGATGGGATGGGATGGGATGGGATGGGATGGGATGGGATGGGATGGGGATGGAGACTGGGATGGGTTGGGATGGGAATGGAGATTTGGATGGGGAGGAAAAGAGGATGGGAATGGGGTAGGGATGGATGGGAATGGTGTAGGGGTAGAGATGGGATGAGGATGGGATTGGAATGTGGATGAAGATAGGAAAGGGACATGATGGGAATGGGCTGGGGAGGATGGCATGGCATGGGGACAAGATGGGGACTGAATGGGCATGGATGGAGGGTTGGCAATGACATGGGATGGGATGGGATCGATGGGATGGGATGGGATGGGATCGATGGGATGGGATGAATGGGATGGGATGGGATGGGATGGGACGGGATGGAACAGGAAGAACCCCCACTCTCCCCCATGCAGAGTGCGACGAGCATTCCTGGGGGCCCGACTGTGGACGGCGCTGCCCCTGCCACCACGGAGCCCCTTGTGACCCCCTGACTGGGCTCTGCTCCTGTCCCCCCGGCTTCACCGGCCCCCTGTGCAGCCAGCCGTGCCCACCTGGCACCTACGGGCAGAGCTGCCACCTGTCCTGCCCCTGCCACCACCAGGCCCCCTGCAACGCCTCCACCGGCGCCTGCCTCTGTCCCCCAGGGCTCAGCGGCCCCCTGTGAGTTGGGACCCTCCCTCTGTGCCCTCCCCTCCCCTGCCAGCCCCAGGCAGGGCCCTGCTCACCCCTGAACCCCCACAGCTGCGAGGTGCCCTGCCCTGAGGGCATGTCCTGTGCCACCTCCTGTCCCTGCCAGAACGGGGGCATCTGCCACCCCTCCAGCAGCAGCACCTGCGTCTGCCCCCACGGATGGATGGTAGGTGGGCTGTGCCCCGCTCTGAACGCGCTCCCTGCCTCAGTTTCCCCCGCTGACCCCGGTGCTCCTTTGCAGGGAGAGATCTGCTCCGTGCCGTGCCCACCCGGGCGCTTTGGGCCCGGCTGCCAGGGCCAGTGTGGGTGCCACAATGGGGGGCACTGTGACCCCCTCGGGGGGCAGTGCCAGTGCAGCCCTGGCTTCACCGGAGAGCAGTGAGCGGGGGAAAATGGGGAAAAAATGGGGAAAAATGGGGGGAAATGGGAAAAATGGGGAAAAATAGGGGAAATGGGGTAAAGGGGGAAAATGGGGAAATGGGGAAAAATGGGGGAAATGGGGAAAATGGAGAAAAACGGGGGGAAATGGGAAAAATGGGGTGGGAAAATGGGGGAAAGGGGAAAATGGGGGAAGTGGGGGAAATGGGGGAAATGGGGAAAATGGGGGGAAATGGGGAAAATGGGGGGAGAAATGGGGAAAAATGGGGGGGAAATGGAGGGAAAATAGGGGGGAAATGGGGAAAAAATGGGAAAAAGTGGGGAGGGGGTCTGAGGGGATGGGGGATGGAGGGGCCCCTGGATTGTGTGGGCACTGGGGGTACATTTTGGGGTGGGGAGGGGAATGAGGGGCTGGGGGATTGGGGGCACAGGGGGTTGGAAGGCTGAGGGGATGTGGGGCAGGGGTAGGGGACATTTGGGGACAGGGTGTTTTTGGGGTGGGGGTCCATGGTCTGGGAGCACTTGGAGATGGAGGTGCACAGGGAGGGGCATCAAAGGACAGGGCACATGGATGGTGGGGATGTGGCACATGGGGACAGGGCCACCACAACCCACTGCATGCATGCCAGGCACCCCCAGTGTGGCAGGCAATGATCTGGATGGGCTCAGCTCGGGGCTGGGGGTACCCCAGCTCTTGGCAGGGCTGTGCCACCAGCTGTGCCCCCCCGCAGGTGCCAGGAGAGGTGCCCGGCGGGGCGGTACGGGCAGGACTGCCGGGAGAGCTGTGACTGTGCCAATGGCGGGCAGTGCTTCCACGTGGACGGGGGCTGCCTGTGCGAGGCCGGGTTCCAGGGCAGCCGCTGCGAGGAGCGGCACTGCCAGCCCGGCCTCTACGGGCTGCACTGCGAGAGCCGCTGCCTCTGCCACCCGCAGCACAGCCTCAGGTACTGCAGGGAGCCCGGCCTGGCATTTCCAGTCCATCCCGGTATTCCCATCCCAACCTGGTATCTCCATCCCATCCCAACATCCCCATCCCACCCCAACACCCCCAGCCCAACCCGTTATCCCCAGCCCATCCTGGTCTCTCCATCCCACCCTGGCGTTCCTTTCACACCCTGGCACCCACATCCCACCCTGGCATCCCCAGCCCACCCCAACACGCCCACCCCAGCTCCCCCATCCCATCCTGGCAAATCCCCCACATCCAACCCCACAACATTCCAATTCCCCTCACCCCACACCCTATCCCATCCCCAACTCCTGAATCCCACCCCAATATCAATCCCCATCTCCCACCCAATATCCCAATCCCACCCCAACATCCCCATCCCACCCCAATATCCCAATCCCACCCCAATACCCCCATCCCACCCCAATATCCCAATCCCACCCCAAAACCCCCATCCCACCCTGTCATTCCAGCTCACCCAAACACCCCCATCCCATTCTGGCATCCCCATTGCACCTCAACACCCCAGTCCCACCCCAGCATCCCAATCCCATCCCATCCTGGTGCTCCAATCCCACTCCAACACCCTCATCCCATCCTGGCATCCCCATCCCACCCTGTCATTCCAACCCACGCCAACAGTCCCATCCCATCCTGGCACCCCAATCCTACCCCAAAACCCCAATCCTACCCCATCCAAACACCCCCATCCCATCCTGGCACTCCAATCCCACCCAAACACCCCCATCCCACCCCAGAATCTCCAGCCCACCCCAATACCCCCAGCCCACCCTGTCATTCCAGTCCACCCAAACACCCCCATCCCATCCTGGCACCTGAATCCCACCCCAACACCCTAATACCACCCCAAAACCCTCATCCCACCCTGGCACCCCAACCCCACCCATCAATCCCACCCTGTCATCCCATCACCCAATCCCCCGTCATCCCAATCCCACCCCAACACCCCCATCCCACCCATCTCCTCCCACCACCCTCCCCTCCCTCTCCCACCACCCTCATCCTCCCCTCCTTCCTCCCCCCATGACACCCCCACACCCTCACCCAGCCAGGCCTTGACTGCATCCCCAGCAACTCTTGAACCCCACCTGGGGCATGAATTTCGTGCTCCCCCCTTTGCAAAGCCCTCCCCAGTACCACCAGTGCCCCGTACTGGGAGCACTGGGGTTCTGAGCGTGCCCTGTACTGGGAGCACTGGGGTTCTGAGCATGCCCTGTACTGGGAGCACTGGGGTTCTGAGCGTGCCCTGTACTGGGAGCACTGGGGTCCTGAGCATGCCCTGTACTGGGAGCACTGGGGTTCTGAGCGTGCCCTGTACTGGGAGCACTGGGGTTCTGAGCGTGCCCTGTACTGGGAGCACTGGGGTTCTGAGCACGCACCAGTGCCCCGTACTGGGAACGCTGGTGTTCTGAGTGTGTCTCCCAGCTGCCACCCGATGCTCGGGGAGTGCCTTTGCCTGCCGGGCTGGGCTGGGCTCTACTGCAACGAGAGCTGCCCCCCGGGCTCCTTTGGGGCCGGCTGCCTGCACAGCTGCCTCTGCCTGCACGGGGGGGTCTGTGATGGGACCACCGGGCACTGCCACTGCCCCCCTGGCTACACGGTGAGGGGCTGGGGGAGAGAGGGGCTGGGGGCTGCTGGAGGGGTCTGGAGGCAATGAGAGGGTCAGGGGGCAATGGGGGGGGGTCAGGACGTTTTGGAGAGGGGGGTCTGAGTGCTGCTGGAGGGGTCTGGAGAGTTCTGGGGTCAATGAGGGGGTCTGGAATGTCTGGATGGTTTGGAGAGGGGGGTCTGGGTGTTGCTGGAGGGGTCATGGGGGCAACAGGGGGTGTCTGGGAGCAATGGGGGGGTCTGGATGGTTTGGAGATGGGGGTCTGGGTGGTGCTGGAGAGTTCTGGGGGCAATGGTGGGGTTTGGAGGGTGGAGGAGAGGTGGGTCTGGGTGCTGCTGGAGGGGTCACCTGGGCTCTGGAGAGTTCTGGGGGCAATGGAGGGGTCTGGATGGTTTGGAGGGTGGGCAAGCATGGGAGTCTGGGCATTCCTGGGGGAAATTTGGGGTCTGGGCAATCCTGGGGCAAAAAGGGGAGTCTGGGCATCTCTGGAGGAAATATGGAACTCTGGGCATCCCTGGGGGAAATATGGGGTCTGGGCATCCTCAGGGATGGGCTGGGGGTCTGGTTATCTCTGAGGGCAGTTTCAGGGTCTGGGCATCCTTTGGAGGGCAATTTGGGGGTCTGGGTGACCCTGGGGAGAGCTTGGGGTTCCCATGGGAGAATGGGGGTTTGGGGGTTGCCCACTTTCCCTACAGCACCAGCTTACCCCCCGACATGTGGGTGCTTTCCCAGCCCTGGCCAGGGGTCTGGTGTGTCCTGAACTCTTGTTCCCCACACGCAGGACGAGCACTGCTCCTCCCTGTGTCCCCCCAACACCTTTGGGGTGAACTGCTCGGGGCTCTGCTCCTGCCAGCACAGCCTCGCCTGCTCCCCTCTCGACGGCTCCTGCTTCTGCAAGGAAGGTGAGAACCCCTCCCTCTGTGCCCTCCCTTCCTCTGCCAGGGTCCTGCTCGCCCCCTGCCCTGAGGGGATGCCCTGTGCCACCCCCTGTCCCTGCCAGAACGGGCACATCTGCCACCCTCCAGCAGCAGCTGCTGTGTCCTAGTGCTCACCAGGTCCTGGCGTGTCAGGGTCTCTGCTGCTCAGAGTGACCCTGAGAAAAGTTCCAAAGTCTCTTTTCCCAGCCTGGTGCTTGAAGAAGCAGTCAGGGCTCTTCATTTCTCAGTCTCAAGGTTGTTTATTTTATCTTATCTATAAAAAATTTTCTCCTGCCCTGCTGAGGTCCATCCAGCAGGACAGTTCCAGGCACTCTGCCTGCCCCCAGGGCAGTGTTATGTCTTTATACTAAAAACTACGTGTACATTATTTACAATAACTTTCCAATACCTATCACCCATGTTAGACAGTGAGCTTCTACTCTAAACCAATCTAAAAGTGCCACCATCACAGCAGAAGATGGAGGCCAAGAAGAAGAAGCAGAAAGGCTGGACACGTCCAGATTCCTCCATCTTGCCTCCTGAACCCCCATACCAAAAACCCCAAAATCTACTTTTCCACCCCGTGATAGCTTCACTATTATTGTACTTAATTTGTCATGGCTTGCAGATCTTCATCTAAGGTTGGTCATTTTCTCCATAGGTCATAATCAAACCCACATGGGCATTTTGGGCTCTGTGCCAGGGTCCCTGAACCCCTGGCAGGGGTTGGAGCAGGACAGCCAGAGGGATTCCTGGGTGTTGTCATTGAGGGGTCCCTGTCCCCATCCCCACACCACCCCAGTGTCCCCTCATCCCACCCCACAGGCTGGCACGGACCTGACTGCTCCCTGCCCTGCCCTGCTGGCACTTGGGGTCCCGGCTGCAACCGGAGCTGTGACTGTGCCCATGGGGCACCCTGTGACCCCCAGAGCGGGACCTGCCACTGTCCCCCGGGCTGGCAGGGCCCCCAGTGCCTGCAGCCGTGCCCGGTGAGTGCTGCTGGCGGTTCTGCTGGTGCTGCTGCTGGCACCGGGGTTGGTGCCACCAGCCCGTGCTGAGTGCCAGCCTGTCCCTGTGCTGCAGAACGGGACGTTTGGAGCGGGCTGTGGGCAGCGCTGCGTCTGTGCCCACGCTGATGGATGTGACCCCGAGACAGGAGAGTGCCACTGCCTGCCTGGCTGGACAGGTAAAGGGGACACCAGGGCTGTTGGACTGCCTTGGGGTTGGCTGGTACCAGTATGGTGTTATTGGACCACCTTGTGGTCCCAGGATGGGGCTGTTGGACCACCCTGTGGCTGAATGGTCCCAGTATGGGATTACTGGACCACCTTGTGGCTGACTGGTCCCAGTATGGGGTTATTGGACCACCTTGTGGCTGACTGGTCCCAGTATGGGGCTGTTGAAGCACCTTGTGGCTGGCTGGTCCCAGTATGGGATTACTGGACCACCTTGTGGCTGGTGGTCCCAGTATGGGATTACTGGACCACCTTGTGGCTGACTGGTCCCAGTATGGGATTATTGGACCACCTTATGGCTGGCTGGTACCAATATGGGGTTATTGGACCACCTTGTGGCTGGCTGGTCCCAGAATGGACCTCTTGGACCACCTTGTGGCTGACTGGTCCCAGTATGGGGTTATTGGACCACCTTGTGGCTGACTGGTCCCAGTATGGGGTTCTTGGACCACCTTGTGGCTGACTGGTCCCAGTATGGGGTTATTGGACCACCCTGTGGTCCCAGTATGGGGTTATTGCACCACCTCCTCCTCAGGAGGAGCCCAGGGTGCCCTCAGCCTTGATTTCCCCCCTCTCCCCTCCCTGCAGGGCAGCAGTGCAAGCAGGGCTGTCCCCAGGGCTCCTGGGGCCGGGGCTGCCTCATGTCCTGTTCCTGCCGCAACGGAGCCTCCTGCTCGCCCCAGGACGGGTCCTGCACCTGCACCCCGGGGTTCCGCGGGCCCAGCTGCCAGCGCCGTGAGTGAACATCCCACAAACTCCAGATTGCTGCTCCTGATCCTTTGGAATGAAGGCCATTTTTGTTCCTCTGTCCCCAGCCTGTCCCGCCGGCCGCTACGGCAAGCGCTGCTCGCTGAGCTGCTCCTGTGCCAACGGCTCCTGGTGCCACCCCACCAACGGCTCCTGCCTCTGCAGCCCGGGCTGGCGGGGGCCCCGCTGTGCCCAGCGTGAGTGGGGGGTCAGGGGGAAGCAAGGTGCCCTTGGTTTGGGTGGGGGGAGCAAGAGAGAGCTGCCCGTGGCCTCCTGGGTGGTTCTGGCCTGGGCAGTACGGAGCCCATATGGACCTTCTTGGTCCTGGCCACCTTGCGGCTCACTGGTCCCAGTATGGGGCTGTTGGACCACATTGTGGTCCCAGTATGGGGCTGTTGGACCACCTTGGGGCTGACTGGTCCCAGTATGGAGCTATTGGATCCCCCCAGTATGAGGCTATTGTTCCACCTTGTGGTCCCAGTATGGAGTTATTGGACCACCTTGGGGCTGTCTGGTCCCAGTATGGGGCTATTAGGCTACCCTGTGGCTGACTGGTCCCAGTATGGAGTTATTGGACCCCATTGGGGCTGTCTGGTCCCACTATGGGGCTATTGGGTCACTCTGTGGCTGACTGGTCCCAGTATGGAGTTATTGGACCACCCTGTGGCTCATTAGTCCAAGTATGGGGCTACTGGACCACCTTGTGGCTGACTGGTCCGATTATGGGGTATTGGATCACCCTGTGGTCCCAGTTTGGGGTATTGTTCCACCTGAGGGCTAACTGGTTCCAGTATGGGGCTATTGTTCCACCCAGTGCTCCCAGTATGGAGCTGTTGTTCCACCCAGTGCTCCCAGTATGAGCTGTACGGTTCCGCTGTGTCCCCAGCCTGTCCCCCCGGCACCTTTGGCCTCCAGTGTGAGCAGCTCTGCCACTGTCCCCACAACGCCACCTGTGACCCCACCAACGGGACGTGTCCCTGCGCCCCAGGCACAACTGGGCCCCACTGTCAGGCTGGTGAGTGGGGACAGGGTGGGGGTCCCCAGGGGTTATTGGACCACCTTGTGGCTGACTGGTCCCAGTATGGGGCTATTGGACCCATTGTCCCTTATCGCATGGGCCCATCCATCCCTACCATTGATCCATCCATCCCATCCCATTGATCCCATCTCATCCCATCTAATCCATCCCAATCCCATCCATCATATCCCATCCCAATCCATCATCCAATCCCACCCATTGATCCCATCCCAATCCCATCCTAATCCACCAACCCATCATTATCCATCCCATCCATCCCAACCAACCCATTGTATCCCATCTCATCCATTTTCCCATCCATTTCCCATCCCATCCCATCCTCCATCCCATCCCATCCCAATCCCATCCCCAACCCAACCCCAACCCATCCCTGCCCCAGTTTATCCCTGCCCCACCCTCAGGACTGACACCCTCCCTTCCCCACCAGGGCATCCTGACGTGCCCTACACCATGGAGCCAGCTCCCCCTGCAGCCTCCAGCCCCCTGGGCATGGTGCTGAGCCTGGTGGCCCTGGTGGTGCTGCTGGTGGCCGTGGTGGTCACAGGCCTGTGCTACCACCGCTGGCACAAGGACAAGGAGCAGCGGCACCTGGCCGTGGCTTACCGAGCAGGACAGACGGACACCTCTGACTACATGGTGCCAGGTCAGTGCGGAGTGGTGGGGGGTGGCCTCAGCCCTGGTGGCTCTCTGGTAGCAGGCTGTCACCTCAGCACCACTCGTGTCCCTCCAGATGTGCCCCCAAGCCACCATGCCCACTACTACTCCAACCCCAGCTACCACACGCTGTCCCAGTGCCCGCTGCCAGCCCCCGGTGCCCAGGACAGAGCCAGCAGCTCCCTCAAGGTATGGCAGGCTGTGGCACAGCACAGCACAGTGTGGGGCACCACTGCCACCTCCTTTGAGGCCAACCTGTCCCTTTTTTGGGCTCCAGGTGCCTGGCACCCAGCTCTTCCCTGGCATGGACAGACCCTACAGCCCTGAGGGCAATGCCACGCTGCCTCCTGACTGGAAACACCTCGGGGCATCAGCCCTGGGCACCAGGGGTAAGGAGGAGGTGGAGGGGCAGATCCACAGTGGGGTGGGCACCTGAGACCCCTGGGAACGGGCTGGGATGGGGTAACTTTCATGCTGGGGGGGAGATGAGGCAGAGGTGACCCCAAATCTGCCCTCTTTAACAGGGAGGCAGCTGGACAGGAGCTACACCTACAGCCACAGCCTGAGGAAGGGGGACAGCAAAGGTGGGAGTGGGATGGAGAAAGGGAAGAGATGGGGATGGGGTGGGAATGGGGCGGGGAAGGGATAAACTGGGCCTGGGGCAGGGATGGGAAAAGGGTTGGGGATGGGGATGGGGTTGGATTTGGGATTGGGATGGAGTTGGATGGGATCGATGGAATGGAATGGAATGGAATGGAATGGAATGGAATGGAATGGAATGGAATGGAATGGAATGGAATGGAATGGAATGGAATGGAATCAGTAGGGTGGGATGAGGTGGGATGGGATCAATGGGATGGGGTGGGATTGGATGGGATGGGATCGATGGGATGGGGTGGGATGGGGAAGTGACAGAATTTGCTGGGATGTGGAAGGGACAGAGATGGTCTGGGATGGTGAAGAGGCAGGGATGCTTTGGGGATGGGCTGGAACAGGACTGGATTAGGGTGGGGATGGGGAAGGGACAGGGATGGGGCAGGAAAGGGATTGGGCTGGGACTTGCCAGAGACACATCTTCTCCTTCTCCCCTGTGCTCCCGGCCATGGGGGGCACCCCCAACTCCTTGTTCCCCAGAGCACTCCTGGGAGGGGCTGAGGGCCAGCGCCAGCTCCCTGGCCAGCGAGAACCCCTACGCCACCATCAAGGAGCTGCCCCCTGCCACTGCCAAGGCCCACGAGGGCAGCTACATGGAGATGAAATCCCCTGTGCAGAGGGAGATGTCCTACGCCGAGATCGGGCTCCTTGAGGAGCCACCACAGCAGGGTATGGTTGGGCATCCCCTCACCCTGGTGACCCTGGTGGCCCTGGTGGCTCTGGTGGCTCTGGTCAGTGGGGTCACAACCCCAGTGATGGGGAGTGCAGAGCCCCAGGAAGGGAACAGCCTTGGTGACAGCCCTGGGGGGACATGACCCTGGTGACAGCAGCTCAGGGATGGGTTGGGGGTCTGGTTATCTCTGAGGGCAGTTTCAGGGTCTGGGCATCCTTTGGTGGCATCTTTGGGGGGCAGCCTGGGGATCTGAGCAACCCTGGGGAGAGTTTGAGGTTCCTGTGGGAGAATGGGGGTTTGGGGGTTGTCCACTTTCCCTACAGCACCAGGTTCCCCCCAGACACATGAATGCTTTCCCCAGCCCTGGCCAGGGCTCTGGTGTGTCCTGAATTCTTGGTCCCCACACCCAGGACGAGCACTGCTCCTGTCCCCACGGGGACATTGGTGACATTCATTACTCTGGGGGGAACTTGTCCCCTTTCAGCCTTCTCTTGTCCCCACAGAGAGCTGTCCTGAAGTGCCTGAGGGCCCCCCCAGCAGAGACCCCCCCAGCCACTACGACTCCCCCAAGAACAGCCACATCCCCAGCCACTATGACGTGCCCCCCGTCCGCCACTACCCGCCGTCCCCACCGCTGCGCAGGAAGGACCGCTGAGGGACACGGAGGGACACAGAGGGACCAGCCACGAGGGGACAGGGTCCCTGTGGGGACTGGAGTTCCCTGGGACTGTTGCTGCTTCCCAGAGGGTGGTGAATAAAGGGAGTTTGGTGTGGGTTTGGTGTTTGGTGTGGATTTGGTGTTTGGTTTGATGTTCAGCGTGGTGGGCATTGTTTGGCTCTGGCACCGTGCTGGGAGGAAGGGGGAGACTGGTGGGGTCCCCAGGCTTGCTCTGGGTTCCCCCCAGCTCCCTGCTCCCTCCAGGGTGTGCAGGAGGTGGGAACACAAAAGCTTTTGGGTCCTACTCAAAGTATGGCAGTGCCAGGAGTCAGAGTGGACTCATTTGTGGGCCTGCATGACTCCCACGCAAGGGAGAAGTCCTGAAGTGGCCCAGGAGGAAGAAGGAGGCATTTGGCCTGCAGAAAGGCTGGCAGAGCCCCCAGAGGGTGGTGCTTGCTTCCCAGTGGGTGCTGAATAAAGGGAGTTTGGTGTGGATTTGGTGTTTGGTGTGGATTTGGTGTTTGGTGTTTGATGTTCAGCGTGGTGGGCACTGTATGGCTCTGGCACCGTGCTGGGAGGAAGGGGGTGACTGGTGGGGTCCCCAGGCTTGCTCTGGGTTACCCCCAGCTCCCTCCAGGGTGTGCAGGAGGTGGGAACACAAAAGCTTTTGAGTCCTACTCAAAGTATGGCAGTGCCCACGGAATAGGGCAAGGCTGATGGAGCCCACGGTGTGCCAGGAGTCAGAGTGGGCTCACCTGTGGGTCTCTATGACACCCAGGCAAGGGGGAAGCCCTGAAGTGCCCCCCAGGAGGAAGAAGGAGCCATCTGGCCTGCAGAAAGGCTGGCAGAGCTCTGCTGATGGAGCTCACTGAGCCTTTTGAGGGGAGCAGGAGCTTCTGTGGGATGGACAGAGTGTGGGCAGATCTGCAGCTGACTCAGAATAGAGCAGGGGCTTGTGTGGACATGGGCAAAGCCCAGCAGAAGCCGTGGGGCTCCTGGGAGGGAGCAGGGTCCACACTGCTCTGTGGAAACTCCATCAGATCCCAGTGTGGCCACTGGGAAGGAGCAGGAGCCTGTGTGGTGCTATGGAAAGTTCTGGGCACCTTGGGAGGGAGCAGAGGTCCCAGAAAGCTCAGCAAAGCCTGTCCCATGCTCTGGGAAGGAGAACAATGCACAGCCCAGCTGGGCCTGCCATGGAGCTGCAGTGGGAGCAGGGACCTGCATTGTCCCACACCCAACAGGGTTCATTGGGAACTGGAGGGACAGCACAAGAAGGAAAGGCTTCAGGCTAAAAGAAAGCAGGGTTAGGTTAGAAATTCCTCCCTGTGAGGGTGGTGAAGGTTGGCACAGGTTGCCCAGAGAAGCTGTGGCTGCTCCTGGATCCCTGGAAGTGCCCAAGGCCAGGTTGGACAGGGCTTGGAGCAACCTGAGATAGCAAATGATGTCCCTGCCATGGTAGGAGGAGGAATGAGATGAGCTTTAAGGTCCCTTCCAGCCCAAACCACCCCATGATTCCATGATTCTGTGACTCTGCCTTGGGAATGACTTGGCCCTGGGGTTTGAAGCAGGTTTCTCTGCCAGAAGTGCAATAATGAGACACCAAAGGCTCGGGGAAATACAGCTTGGCAAGTACAAGCTGTGAGCAGCAGGACTCGATGTTCTCCTGGAGAATGAAAGCCGTGGCTCAGCAGGCTGTGAAGATGACACTGCAGAATGCATCAGAGTCAGAAACACTGATTAAAGGAACAAGGGACATGTGGAATATTAAATTCACAAGTGGGGAATGCTGTGTCCACAACGCTGCTGCTTCCATGGAAGGAGCCCAAGCCAAGGTGAACAAAAGTGCTGAGAAAACCTTGGGGTTGTTCTGGTAATGGATGGAGTCCTAAACATGGGTGAAACTTGCAAAAACAAAAGGAAGGGGGAAAAGGAAAGGAGGAAAGGAAAGGGGGAAAGGGAAAGGGAAAGGGAAAGGGAAGGGAAAGGGAAAGGGGAAGGGAAAGTATGGGAAAGGGAAAGGGAAAGGGAAAGGGAAGGGAAGGGAAAGGGAAAGGGAAAGGGAAAGGGAAAGGGAAAGGGAAAGGGAAAGGGAAAGGGAAAGGGAAGGGAAAGGGAAAGGAAAGGAAAGGAAAGGAAAGGAAAGGAAAGGAAAGGAAAGGAAAGGAAAGGAAAGGAAAGGAAAGGAAAGGAGAAAAGGAAAAGGGAAAAGGAAAGGAGAAAAGGAAAAGGGAAAAGGAAAGGAGAAAAGGAAAAGGGAAAAGGAAAGGAGAAAAGGAAAAGGGAAAAGGAAAGGGAAAAGAAGGATTGTCCTGGTGTTGTGGCCTCTGGGGCTCCCAGGGTGGGGAAATGGCTGATGCAAACAGGAGTGATGTTGTCAGTGGGATTTATATCCGAAAGGATTGGTGTTGCTGTTACTCATTGTAGAATTCCTCATTCGCTCTCTTCTATCTCATCTCTTCCTTCTGTTCACGACTAGCAATCACTGAGCTGGATGAATTCCCGGGAAGGAGATTGAGAGGCTGGGAGCCACGGGGGGGTGGTGTTGTCCCAGAACAGGTTCTTTCACCCAGCGAGCGAGAGGCCGAGCCACACGCAGGGCGAGGTATTTGATTTATTTACTGCTCTGTGCACAGAGCAGGGCTGGGCAGCCTGGCTGGGGACAACAGAGAGGGACTGGGAGATGAAATGTGAGCGCCTCAAACATTCGGCACTGGGAAGGGCAGGAGGGGATGCGCTGGGGCCGGGTCTGCAGCTCTGCCCGAGGGAAAGGGAGAGCCCGTGGGTGTGGTGGTGAAAGCTCAGATCTGCCCGGCCACAGCTCAGGGACTCTAAAAGAGTCAGTTCAGGGGAAAAGCGTGATCCCAGCAGCGGAGCACAGCCAGGAGGGAGTGAGCACTCACGGGATCCAAGGGTGGGCAGAGCTTTTTCTTTCTTTTCTTTTCTTTTCTTTTCTTTTCTTTTCTTTTCTTTTCTTTTCTTTTCTTTTCTTTTCTTTTCTTTTCTTTTCTTTTCTTTTCTTTTCTTTTCTTTTCTTTTCTTTTCTTTTCTTTTCTTTTCTCTCCTTCCTCCTTTCTTCCTTCTTTCCTTCCTTTCTCCCTTTCTGTCTTTTCTTTCTCCCTTTCTCTCTCTCTTTCCACTTTCTTCTCTTTCCCTCCCTCCCTCCTTTTCCTTTTATTTTCCTTTTTCCTTTTCTTTTCCTTTTCCTTTTCTTCCTTCCCTTCTTCCTTTTCCCTTCCCTTCCCTTCCCTTCCCCCTTCCCTTCCCTTCCTTCCCAACTTCCCAAACTTCCCAAAACTTCCCAAAACTTCCAAAACTTCCCTTCCCTTTCCCTTTCCCTTTCCCTTTCCCTTTCCCTTTCCCTTTCCTTTGTTGTTTCCAAGTTTCACTCAGTGCCAAACCCAAGTCACTTCACTTGTTGCCAATAACTACTGTTCCGTTTGCAAAGACCTCTGGATAACCATTATTATCCCTCTTATCCCTCTCATTACTGCGCAGAGATGGAGAACAACCTCCTCCCTTTTCCCCTGGATGGGAGTGGGGTCACAGCACATGGGAGGGGGCTGCCCCAGCCCCAGTGCCAGCCCCACAGGGCACCCCTGGGCAGGATCTGGGCCAGCATCCTCTACTAGGTGTGTGCCTGGGCACCCTGTGGGTGCCTGTCCCCATGCCCAGGAGTAGGGGGGGGATCAGATGTGAAAGACCTGTCACAGACATCTTTTATGAAATATCCTTTCTTTAGGATTTTTCCTCTTGAGGAGCTGAGAGGCTTCAGGAACAAAATGTAAACAATGATTATCTGCTGCTGTGGAATGCAACAGGTGCATCTGTGATTGGTCTCATGTGGTTGTTTCTAATTAATGGCCAATCACAGTCAGCTGGCTCAGACAGAGTCCAAGACACAAGCCTTTGTTATCATTCTTTCTTTTGCTATTCTTAGCTAGCCTTCTCATGAAACTTTTTCTTCTGTTCTTTTAGTATAGTTTTAATGTAATATGTATCATAAAATAATAAATCAAGTCTTCTGAAACATAGAGTGAGATCTTCGCCTCTTCTCTTATCTAAGAACCCTGTGAACACCGTCACAGAGACTGAAATGTTAAAGGCTATTAACTCAAAATTGACCTTTTCCAAAAGCAGCAGGTGCTCCACCTCCATCATCCAGTGCAGCAGAGACCCCACCTTGAGCATCCCCTGGCAGACACCAGACCCCACTTCACACCATGCACGCGGTGGATTAAAACATTTATTCCCAAGTACCTTCATCCTGCATATCCCTGCTCCTCCTCATCCTCGCTGCTCTCCTGGACGAGGTCGGGGTCTGCAGGCCCACAGGCGATGCAGGTGACCCCCATCACCCTCCAGCAGGACTCGCAGTACAGGGCAAAGCAGTCGGGGTTGGGGCAGGGCTGGTGCTGGGGGGTCTCGGGGGTCCCACACAAGGTGCATTTCTGGCGCAGGCAGCGGCGCAGCCAGGGCCAGCGCCGGCGGCACCACCGCAGCAGCACCGTCCCCTGCAGCGAGGACAGGTCTGTGTGGGCTCAAGGGACAGTGGCAACCCCACCTGGCAGCCCTGTGTCCCTGTCCCCACTCACCAGCTCGGGTGGCAGCCGGGCTTTCCGCGCCACGCGCCCACGCTGCAGGTGCAGGAAATGCTTCCTCTGGCGCAGGAGTTTGTTGTACAGGAACAGCACTCGAGCCTTCTCCCTCTGTGCTAGCAGAGACCCTGAGGGTCAGCAAAACCCTCCCCAGAGCCACCCCCAGGCTGTGCCCAGCCCTCGGGCTGCTCATCTTGGGGAGGTGGTGTTGTGGTGTGATTTCAGGGTTTGCCTCAGAACCCCGGGTCCCTCCCATGAAGATTCCCTCCCAGGTGTGTCAATCACCTCTCCCTTCCCCATCCTGACCCCTGCCAGCACTGTCTGCCAATCCTGGAATTCCAGAAGGGCATCGAGTGATTGGCAGATCCAAAGGATGCCCTTTATCCCCGGGGGGCATTGGGCCATCCAGGTGTCCTTTGTCCCTCCCCTCCTCTACCTGCTTGGTGGCTCCCTACCCCTTCCCTGCCCCTCTCCCTGGGGTTAAAAGGAGCAGCAACCACAGGCTCAGGGAGTTCTGTTGGAGCTGTTGGGCCAGAATAAAGCTCTGGATCCAAACCCTCCATCAGAACCGACTCCTTTCCTTCACCATCACCTTAAAGCTTGTCCAGCAGAGATAAATCCAAGGAAGAGACCCTGTTATGGGGGAAGATCCATCCCACCACCACCAGAGCTCCTGCAGGCCTAGAATTGTCTCTAGTGCCCAGCTGCAACATCCAGCTGGCCAAAAGTGTCTCTGGGGTGAAACACCACAGTTGCCACTTTTTGGTTAAGATACAGGGGCCAGACAAGCCAAGGCACGTCCCGTCTGGCTATATTGGTAATACCAATATTTTGGCACCCAAATGTGCTGCTGGTCCACCAGCAAAGATGATGAGGGTCAGCAAAACCCCCCCAGAGCCACCCCCAGGCTGTGCCCAGCCCTCAGGCTGCTCACCTTGGGGAAGTAGAAGGCTGCGATGGCGCGGCGCAGGCGGAACGGGTACACCTGGGCCACGCAGAGCAGGGCCAGCAGGCCCAGGGGCAGGCAGGTGTTCAGGTACTGCTGCCTCGTCATCCCTGTGGGCCGTGGCAGGCAGACTGGGGACAGGGCACCGCTGTGAGCCCCCCAGGGCAGCCCCTGAACAGTTGTGGGGCTGGCTGGGGGGAGTTTTCCGTCCCTGGCTAGGGCTTACCCAGGTTGGAGGTCTCCATTTCAGATTCAAAGGAGGTGTTGAGGGCCCCGATGGTGCCCCGCAGCAGCTGTGCCATCAGGGATGTGCCCATCACGTTCACAGACAAGTGGTGGCTGGCTGTGGGATGGGGGGATAGGGAGGCTGAGGAGGGGCTAGGAGGGCTGAGGGGGTCCCTGTATTGCTGAGGGGCATGGTGGGACCACGAGCTGGCCTTCCAGGGCTGTGAGCTCACCTTGGTAGGAATACTCGATGAAGGAATGATTCTGGATGACGCTGAGAATGGTGAAGATGAAGTGGTCCAGGCCACAGACAAAGAGGAGGAAGAGCAGGAGTGGGATGCACCTGAGCAGCTCCATCACCTGCAGGGAGCAGGGGAGCTGTCACAGCCTGCTGTGCCCAGCTCTGACCCCCCTGATTACCCCCAGCCCCTCACCATGTGCCGCCGCTCAGGCCGCTGCACGGCCGGCTTGCACGGGAAGATGAAAGATGGGACCTCCTCCTTGAGCAGGGGCAGCAATGCCTGCTTGTTCTGGATGAGGGGCAGGGGGTGTCTCAGTGCAGCCTCTGGGACACCCCACTGGTGGTGACAGGGCTGCCCTGCACCCCTTTCCCACTGCCCAACCTGCTCTCTGCGCCGGGCATCGATTTGGCGGAAATAGGTGGTGATGTAGCAGTTGTCAAAGCCGATTTTGTGACAGTACTGATAGGTGTAGTTGAAAGCCCTGGAGAGAGAGGATAGGTTTGGGGTGAAGGAGGCACTGGGTGAAGCCCCCAGGACCCCTCCCTTGTCTTCATGCCTCCCACAAGACCTGCTGCCAAAGAAGGCTCCCACTCCTCTATGCCCCACAGCTGGCATAGGGGTGTCACCCCCATCCCCTGTGCCAGCTGTGACCATCCCAGGGGGGTGTCACCCTCAGCCCCTGTGCCCCTGACCATCCCAAGGCTCACGAGATGAAGACGAAGAGGAAGGTGAAGGACAGCAGCAGGCGGAAGAAGGAGACAGCCAGGCCCAGGCGGGCGCCTTCCTGCCGCAGCTGCGAGGTCAAGTCCTCCCGCATCTGCGCCGCCACCTCGGTGCCCACCAGCATCTTCTGGTGCTCCTCCTGTGGCAGAGGGGTCACAGGGCAGGGCAGGGCCATGGGCACAGGGGATAGGCACCCACAGGGTGCCCAGGCACCCACCTTGTAGGCAATGCTGGCACTGAACTCCTGGCTGAGGCTGTTGACGGAGCCGTTCACCTGGTCGTACATGTGCCCGAAGTTGCCATCCACAGGGATCTTCTCCTTACACCAGTGCCTCATGACTGCACAGGTGGCACAGGGACAGTGGTGGCTGTGGCTGCCGTGCCAGGGGGCAGAACTGGATCTGCCCCTCCAAGGGAGCACGGGGTCGGGATCACCTACATTTGACCGTGTGGCAGAGGAACCCAAACTGCATGGGCAGGCAGACGAGGTGGTTGAAGAGGGGCAACTTCACTCGTTTCATGCATTTTTGGTGCATTTTCTGGAAGTGGGTTGTGCAGCGCAGCAGGCCCATCTGGATCATAGCTGGAGAGCAGGAGGAGCCCTCAGCTGCCTGTGCCGCCCACTGCCCCAGCTCCCAACCCTGTGGGGACAGCAGTGGGATCTGGGGCAGCCCCCTCGCTTTCCACCCCACTTTTTCCACCCCGCTCACTTTCACAGCGAAGTTTGGTCTTTGTCTCGTAGAGCTCCTGGGTGCTGGACTCTTTGCCCATCTCAGGGTGTTGCTTCAGGTCATAGCCATCGTCACTGGCCATCTGCTCGTTCAGCTCCATGAAGGCTTCGGAGACGTTGTGTGTCTCGGCGTTGAGTGTCTCCGCACTCTTCTGCCAGGGCACACACACAGACACAGGCAGAGGCTTGGTCCTGCTCCCCCAGACCCCCAGCACCCCTGCCCAGAGCCCTCCTCACCACCAGCTCATCCATGACTTGGCGCATGGGGGCTGTAGATGCATGCCACAGGAGTCCCGTGTGGTTGACCTGTAGCTCCACCACGCACTCCATCGAGCGCTTCGTCTCCATCAGGTTGTACCAGAGGTTGGCCCCGGGTCCTGGTGGCAGCAGGGGTGGCTCAGAGCCCAGCAGCTCCGAGGAGCCCACTGGGGGACACAGGGATATGGGGGGGACCCTACCATTGTAGATGGCAGCGAAGACAAAGGAGAGAACGTAGAGCCGACCCTCCTTGCCCAGGAACTTGGGCACCATGAGCATGTTGGCACAGCGGAAATGGGGGGACGTGGCCCAGCCCAGGGCAGTCACCCCTGTGCAGAGCAGAGAGCTGAGCCCATGGTCCCCACAGAGAACCCCCTGCTCTGGGGGTTCTGATGGTTCTCAGATGGGGCTCCTGATGGTCCCCATGCCCTCAGTCCCCTCCCTGCCCCATCCTCACCTATCAGCCACCAGGTAAGCTTCACCTTCAGCTTCTCTGATATGTCCAGAGGCATGATGAGGAAATGGCAGACCCCTGGAACACCCAACAATATTCCTCATTCTTCCTAACCTTCCTAATGTTCTAATTCTTCCATTCTTCTAATATGGCTAATTCTTCTTCATAGACTTAAAAATTCACCAACAATTTGCCAATAGTTGGTAACACAAACCTTATCTCATGAGGTTTGTCTCAATCTGACAGGGAAAAATCCATCAGCTCAAAAGAGACACCCACAAACAATAATCATACATTACATAGATAATCTACTCATTACAGCGCCAACAAACAAAAAAATACAAAAGAGTCATGACAGCATAATTACAGAACTTCAAAACACAAGATTAGAAGTCTCTACATCAAAAGTCCAAAAAAATCTCACCACAGAAATACTTAAAATTAAAAATCATAAAACAAACAAGCCACAAATATAAAACTCAAAAACAATGTTAACAATTTAAAAGAAATCAATTAGATCAGGCCAATTTTAGAGATCACTAATGATAAACTTACACCACTTTTCAACTTATTAAAAAGAAGCTACAACATCAAATCTCCCAGAACCCTCACACCTAAAGGCCAAAATGCCCTTAAGAAAATTACTAAAGCCCTTCAGCAAAAACAAGCACAACAATGTGCAATGCCACAACATGAACAAAATGTACAAAATGTACAAAAATTTTTGTAATGTACAAAATCACGAATGGGATGGGACTGCTTTGGAATGCATCTTGAGCTGTTTATTTCCCAGCATCAGCCTCATTCCATGGTGATGACAATGGGAAGCTGCCAGCAGCTCACATCCCCAGCAGCAGACCAAGAACTTAATGCTACAACTCACTTTAAAAATTTTTTGACCAATCTCACAAAGCAAAAGCGCATTGACAGTAGTTCTATCCAACCACTATAAGCACAGGTACCTTTGGTTAAAACAATGCTTGCTTATTTAAAATACAATACCTGCTTGGAAGCCTTAAAACACAACACACAGAGCTCCATTATTAAGCTTAAAACTTCCTAATATCTCACTAGATATACTTTTCTGTAGCTTAGGGAGTTATTCAAGACAAGTGTTAATCCCTTTGGTTTTATTTGTCCTTACTTTGAAGATAAGTTGGGAAATTATCATTTATTATTATTCACTTATTTATAGTTTATTATTTATTTAAATGTCTATTCTATATATATATTAATAATAGCATTTATTTATTTATTTATTTATTTATTTATTTATTCTTTTTTTTCCTACTTTTTGTCCTCAGTTTTCTCCCAAAGTTTTTCCCAAATTATCTCCAAATTAACAACCACTGTTCTATTTGTCCTTACTTCTTACACCTCACATAACTTTTCTGCTGACAAACCTTTTGGCTACTGCTTAGCTCTAAATTGTTCTGTTGTCATGTCTGGAGGTGAGGAGATGAGTGTTGGGGACTAGCAGTCCCAGTGTGTGGGAAATGGGTTAGAAAAATCTATAGAAAATTTATAATATAGAAAAATTTCAATATAGAATAGAATAGAATAGAATAGAATAGAATAGAATAGAATAGAATAGAATATAGATAGATAGATAGATAGATAGATAGATAGATAGATAGATAGATAGATAGATATAGATACAGATATAGATTAGATATAGGTTAGATATAGATACAGATATATAGATACAGATATAGATATAGATATATGGATAGATAGACAGATAGATCTTGATATATTTATATATTTATATACAGATGTATAAGTAGATATAGATAGGGATAGAGATAGATAGAGATAGTGATATAGAGATATATAGAGATATAGATATATAGAGATGCAGATATAGATAGATATAGATACAGATTTAGATAAATATAGATAGATATAGATATAGATATAGATATAGATATAGATATAGATATAGATATAGATATAGATATAGATATAGATATAGATAGATATATAGATTTTTATATAGATGTAGACAGATAGATATAGGTACAGATACAGATACAGATACAGATATAGATACAGAAATAGATATAGATATAGATATAGATATAGATACAGATATAGATATGTAGATAGATATAGGTACAGATACAGATATAGATATATACATATAGATATATGTATGTATAATCTATATAATATAGAAAATTTATAGCAGTTCTGCTGTCTCTAAGACCTGCCTTTTGCAGCTTTCCCAAACCCCGTGACTCTAGCGATTCCCCCACTCACCGAGGCCGAGGAACATCCCGAAGCCGGCTCCCAGGAAGGCTTTCCTGCAGCGGTACTGGTCGGGCCGGCTCCAGAGGAAGCGGCTGCACGGGCCGGGCAGGACCGAGAGCACCACTCGCTTCAGGGCTGGGAGGGGACACAGGTGTCAGCCCTGCCCTGCCACTGCCCTGCCGGGGACAGGAGAGGTGGCGGAGCTCACTCGTGTTGGGAGGTTTCCGAGCACGGGATTCTGCTCCAGAATCGATGCCCAGGGGATGCTCCGATGGAGAGGGAACACGCTCGGGTGTTTCGAACACCACCACCTCCTGCAGCTCCCTGTCACTGCTCGCAGCTTCATCCTCGTAGTCAAAGTCGGGTCTGCAGGTGGGGAGAGGAGTGTTGGGAAGCAGCAGTCCAGGTGAGTGGGAAATGGATTTATAGAAAATTTTATAGAAAATTTATAGTATAGAAAAAAATTTAATATAGAATATATATGTGTATATATGTATATATATGTGTATATATAGATATGTGTGTGTGTATATATATATATATGTATATATATATATGTATATATATGTATGTATATGTATATATATGTATGTATGTATATATGTATATATTCATGTATGTATGTATGTATGTGTATATATATCATATAAAATAACTATTTAAAATATTTATAGTATATATATATATACTTTATAGAAAATTTTATAGAAAATTTATAGTATAGAAAAAAAATTAATATAGAATATATATGTGTATATATGTGTATATATATGTATGTATGTATATATGTATATATGCATGTATGTATGTGTATATATATCATATAAAATAACTATTGTAAATATTTATAGTATATATATGTATAATATATATAATATAGAAAAATTATAATATAGTAGAAAGTTTTATAGAAAATCTATAATCTAGAAAAAATTAAATATAGAACGTATATATATGTATATATAAAATATATCGAAAATTCAAAATATAGAAATAGACTATAGAAAATTCTATAGAAAATTTATAATCTAGAAAAAAATTAAATATAGAATATATGTATAATACAAAAAATTTATAATATAGAATTATAGGAAATTTTATTAAAATATTATATAGAAAAATTAATATGGAATATATATAATACAGAAAATTTATAATGTAGAAATAGAATATACAAATTTTTATCCAAAACTTTAACAAAGAAAAATTAATATAGAGTATATACAATGTATATAAATATATATAATATAGAATTTCATAATATAAAAATATAGAACATTTTATTAAAAAATTTAATATAGAAGATATAGGTATATATATGTATACATAATATAGAAAATTTACAATATAGAAGTAAAGTATAGAAAATTTTATCAAAAAATTCTATAGAAAATTATGTACAGAAAAATTTTAATTTTTTAAAATTATAGAACATTTTATATATATTTATAGAAAATTTATAGACTTTTTAAATAGAAAATTATATATAGAAAATTTTAGCAGGTTTTTTAATTATAGAAAATTTCACAGACATTTATAGAAAATCTATAGAAAAATTTTAATAGACAATTTAATAGAAATTTATAGAAAATTAATAAAGTTTTATACATATAGCATTCTTTACATTTATTTTAAATACTGAAAATTCATAAAGTTTAGAACAGATAGAAAATATTTAAAGTTTAAATTTAATAGCAAATTTTTAAAGTTTGACAGAAGGTTCAGAGAGTGTGTATTTGTATGTAAACTTTGAGATAAGAAATGTTGATTTAGAAATTTTATAGGACAGACATTGTTGAGAGAGAAATGGAACTAGAAACAGGTTTTAAAGGATGATTTTCCAAATAAGACTAGATACTTTAGAGAAATAAAAGAATGAAAGATGCATTGTAGTAGGACCCAGGAGGGGTAATTTTAGATGATTCATTGTAAGTTATTTATAGTATGGTGTGGTTAAAGCTAATAGACTAAGAAACACTTATAGTGTATTGTAATTCGGATTGTGATTGTAATTATAACATCTGTATGGTCTCACCCTTCTCATGAGACTGAAAATAAAAGTTTTGAAAACACCTCTCAGTTGCCCCATCTCTGTTTGAAAAATGTATAATCCAACACCAGTGCTGGAAGGGAAGGAGGACACTGCCATCCCCACAGGCAGCCTGTCACTGTAATATTTTCTGGAAAAATCCTTTTGTCAGGATTTGTCTCCTGGGAAACTGAGAAGCCTCAGAAAAAAAGGAAAACAATATTATCTCATTTGCTTCTCCTGTGTTTTGCTGCTTTGGAATGAGATTGTTTATCCAACAGGTGATTTTTTATGTGAATTGTTTTGACTTAATGACCAATCACCGTCAAGCTGTGTTGGGACTCTGGAAGGAGTCACAAGTTTTCTTTTAGCCTTCTGTAAGTATCCTTTCTCTATTCTTTAGTTTAATTTAGTATTCTTTAATATAATATAGTATCATAAAATAATAAATTAGCCTTCTGAGAACATGGAGTCAGATTCATCATTCCTCCCTTCATCAGGGGTCTCAGAAAATACCACAGCAGCCCTCACCTGGAGAGCAGCCCCTCACTCTCCTCCTCCTCCTCCTCCAGCTGCTCCTGCAGCCTCCTGGATGTTCTGGAGGGGAACGTCCAGCTGCTGATGATGTCCTTGATGCGCTGCAGCAGCTGCTGCCCTCGCTCCCTGCTCCGCTGTCTCCTCACCACTGGAGATGCGTCCTCCACAGCGGCCTGCTCTGCTGTCTCCTCCTCACTCGAGTCCCTGTGGGGGCACAGAGGGCAGGGCTGAGCTGCAGCCCCCCCTCTCACACCCCCTGCAGCCCCCCAGGCTCGGGTGGGCTCCCAGCACCCCTCTGCTCACAGCTCCTCATCCCCAGAGTCCGGGTAGCTCAGAGGGGCCATGCACACGGAGCAGATGTTGTTCAGGGTTTTGTAGCAGTCGCTGCAAAACAACCCTGTGGAAAATGGGGATGTCAGGGTGGAATTTTCTGGGGAAGGGGTCCCCAGGCTGTGGGGGCTCCTACCTTTGCAGTTGGGTGTGATGCAGGCAGTGAAATCTGGCCGCTCTGCCATCCCACAGGTCAGGCAGTGTTTGCGCTGGATGCCCGCGCGGCGAGCGAGGCGAGCAAGGAGAGGGAACCTGCAAGCACGTGGGGCAATGCCATCCCAGAGGTCCTTGCCACAGACCCCCAGGGATGACGCTGCCCCTTTTGCATCTCCTGGAAGAGGTTACCTGGAGATGAGGATAAGGAAGAGCCTGCTCTTCCCGGTACCGGCCAAGTGCTTCGTGCCCCCTCGGCTCAGGGCAAACACCGCCCATTCCCGCCGTGCCCGGATGATGTTGTGGAGGAAGGCCAGGCGCTCCTGGCATGGAGGGGATGGGGTGAGGGCAGCTAGTAGCTCAGGGAGTGTAGAGGGACACACACATGAGCACAGGGGGCTTCTCACCATCTCACGGGATGGGAAGTACCAGGCACACACCGCCCGGCGCAGGCGTGCCATGTAGGAACCGAAGACGGCGATGAAGAGCCAGATACCGTACAGGATTCCTGGTGGGAAGAAAACGAGTTAAGTGGGGAGGGCACCCCCCTACACCCCCCCACTCACCTGGGTCGTTGAGGATGCAGTGGCCTTGGTCTGCACACCTATGGTGATGTAGGTGGCATGGTCGGGCTCCACGGGCTGGATGAGGCAGACCTGGGACAGCACTGAGACCTCGCCCTCCTGCAGCGTGTTGAAGGCAGAGACCAGGTCCTTGTAGATCTCACTGGTGTAGCCCGTCCCGTTGACGCTGATGGTCATGGTCGATGGCGCTGTGGGCGAGCAGTTCAGACCTGGGGCCATCCCACAGCCCTGACCCTCAGCCAGCAGAGCACCCAAGGGTGCTGCTCACCCCTGGCAATGATCTCCGCGCTCAGCTGGTGCCGGAACAGGTCAAGGAGCCAGAAGATGCTGTAATCAGCCAGGATGATGCTGAGCCCCAACAGCGTGTGGCGCAGGAACCCAAAGAGCTGAATCCCATACTGGCTTCGCTCAGTCTTTGACAGCCACAGCGCACCTGCACGGCCACGGGAGCACCGTGAGGCCATGACGGGGGGCTCAGGTTGGGCTGGGGGACACCCTCGAGGGTGGGACTGACCTGGGGGGATGTAGCGGCCCCTCTCCCGCCCCGACAGAGGCAGCACGGTGGGTTTGCCCTGCTCTGCACACCGCAGGTCCATCTCCACAAAGCGCCGCGTGATGTAAACGTTGTCAAAGGTGTCGTCCCGCAGGTAGCGGCGCCGGTACTTAACCGCGCTGGGGGCACGGGGGGGACGCTGAGCACCTCCACACCAGGTCCCCATCCCCGTGGGTCATCACCAGGGCACTACTCACCGGTACCACAAGAAGAGGACGGCCAAGAAGGAGATGTAGGAGAAGAGCTCCAGGAAGCGGTGGTAGGGCTCCATGTGGTGCTGCACGGCCTCCATGATATCGGCAGACACCTCCCCCAGGCTCTTGCTGGCGTTGAGGTTGACGCTGAAGTGGTGCATGATCGTGATGTTGAACTCAAACTCGGCACGGACACGGTTCAGGGCGTCCGTGATGGCTGCAGAGGGGACGAGAGGTGCTGTGCATTGCAGCCGGATCCAGAAGAGGGGCGCAGAAAAGGACCCATGCAGTGGATTTGGTTTGCTAATTTGAGATTTTGTTAATTTTGAGATTTTTTTGGTTAATGTGCTAAAGAGTGTGGTGGCTAATAACTTACTTATTTCTTGTTGTGAGGTAGGATTAGGAGAAAGGCAAAGTAGGTTTAAAACTTTAAAAGGGTATAAAGAAAAATGTATTAATAGTAACTTAAAGAAAGAGTATGAATTAGAATAGATAATATAATAAGAAATAGAACAAAACTTTTAGAATACTCTTCTTCTTATAACCTTTTTTTCTTGCTGATAATGTAAAGAAATAAAATTTTAGTTAGTTTACTACGTTTTTAATAGTTTTTTTTTGTTTATTTAGGGAGAGTGGTTTAAAGTTTTGTATCACTTCCACAGATGTCTGGCATGTAAAACAATAACAACTCCCGACCCCCACATGGCACTGGATACTCACGGGTTGCAAGGTTGGTCCGGATGAACTTCTGGATGTACTTTGGGATGGTGCAGAACATGAATGAAACTGCAGAGAGGGTGGAATCTCTGTAGGGCTGGGCCCCCATGATGGGGACACATCTGCCCCATCAAGCCCATTAGCCCCCCGTGGCAGAGGGACAGGGACTCACGAGTGCTGATCATGCCGCAGAGGGCCTTGAAGGTGATGACAATGTAGCAGATGTGGAAGAGGAGGGGCAGGGCACGCTCACACCTGTCCTTGGCCTTGTCTATGTAGCGATAGCAGCTCGTCTTGGGATCCCCCAGCTCGCGGTTGCAGATGTTCCCAGCCCTCGCCAGCCACATCCAAACGTTGCGCAGGGACCGGGCTGTGGGCAGGGAGGGGGCATTGCAGACAGGGATGTTCTGAGAGGAGGGTAAGGGGGTGCTGGGGCTGGGGACACCCCCAGGGGTCCAACACTCACCAACGTGTCTGGTGGAGTCTGTGATGGAGCGGATGAATTTACGGACACGGTCACCCAGCACCTTGGCATTCTGGCCAATCTCCTTGATTTTCCTCTGCAAGTCTGCAGAGAGAGGGGACACCTGAGCATACCCCAGAGAGTGAGGGTAGCCTGAGGCTGTCTGTTCTCCCCAGGAAGGGCCCCTCCAGTCCCTCCACCTTTCCCCAGCCCCCTGCTCACTCAGCAGTGGCTCCTTGGCACGTTGCAGCCGCTCGGCCGTCTGGTTTTGGGCCAGCTCAGCCCCACACGACAGCGCCTTGGCGAGCTGGGAGACGTTGTGCATGAGATTGGTGCCAGGGCCTTGCACGGTCAGGCACAGCGCCAACATCATGACCATCATCTTCCCCTCCTCTGCAAAGACAGAGCAAGAATCAGTCTCATAATCTGACAGGGGAAAATCAATCAATCTCATAATCTGACAGGCAAGAACCAGTCGCATAATCTGACAGCAAAAAAACAGTCTCATAATCTGACAGGGCAAGAATCAGTCTCATAATTTGAGACGGAAAAATCAATCATTCTCATAATCTGACTGGCAAGAATCAGTCTCATAATCTGACATGAAAAAATCAATCAGTCTCATAATCTGACAGGGAAAAATCTGGCTCATAATAATCTGACAGGCAAGAATCAACCTCATAATCTGACAGGGAAAAATCAGTCTCATAATCTGAGAGGGAAAAATCAATCAATCTCATAATCTGAGAGGGAAGAATCAATCTCATAATCTGACAGCAAAGAACCAGTCTCATAATCTAACAGGGAAAAATCCGTCTCATAATTTGACAGTGAAGAATCAATCTCATAATCTGATAGCAAAGAATCAATCTCATAATTTGACAGGGAAAAATCAGTCAGTCTCATAATCTGAAGGTTGTGAATTCCATCCTCACACAGGGCACTGCTAATGTTGGTTATCTAACTTCTTTTTTTTTTTTTTTTCTGTTAGAGTTGGGATTGAAAGTGCTCAATATGGTATTTCGTGTCTGGATTTAGATGTTTATTATTTTTTATCTATATTACAGTTTTATAAACTGTGAGTTCTACAGTATTTACTAATAAATTACAAAATGGTTTTGTATCAATTTTTACAAGGTCTTTAAAGGAAAAAGTATCTAATTAAGAAATGACACTTAAATTATTTTTATTTTTAACTCAATAACTAATCATTTGTTTTTTGCAATGTGGACCTTTTAAAGTTCAATTATAAAATACTACTTAGACTTATGAAGAAGAACGTGAAGAAGGATTAGCTACTGTCTTAAATGACTATCTTAATTTTATGTATATTACTATATTTAAAACTTTAAATTCAGCTTTCTGCTAGGTGATATTACACACTTATTTCAACTACACATTTATAATTTTATTATTAATCTGCTACATATAACTAATCTGCTGTATATAAATTATAATCTTGTCATTAATCTCTTGCATATAACTAATCTGCTATATATCATTTATAATCTTATTATTAATCTGTTATATATAACTAATCTGCTATATATAATTTATAATCTTGTTATTAATCTTGTTATATATAAATAATGTGTTATATATAACTTATAATTTTATTATGAATCTATTCTATATAACTAATCTGCTAAGTATAATCAATAATCTTATTAATCTGTTATGTATAAATAATGTGTTATATATAATTTATAATTTAATTATTAATCTCTTCTATATAACTAATCTGCTATATAGGATTTATACTCTTATTAATAATCTGTTATATATAACTCATCTGTTATATGGAATTTATAATATTATTATTAATCTTCTATATATAACATAATCTTATTCATATGATACATATAACTAATCTGCTAAATATAATTTATAATCTTATTATTAATCCATTATTAATTAATTTTGGAAAATTTTTTATGGGTTTAGATCAAATGTGGTGTTCTCTTGAGGGTCTGCGGTTTTTACCCCAGAAAATTTAAATTTTTTAGTATCTAGGGCTCTAACACATTCCTGGTGCTCAGCCAGGAGCTGGCATCCCCTGGCACCCCATGGTTGCTCACTGGTGAAGAAGTGTGGCAGTGCCAGCAGCACGATCATCCGCGTCTTCATGGAGAAGGCCATGCCCAGGCCCATCCCCGCACCCATGAAGACGGTGACGCTCAGGCAGTACCAGACATTGTGGCCCTGCACCAGCAGCACCAGGGCCCCATAAATGCTGGCCAGCAGCAGGCCCAGCGTGAGGCCGCCCAGGCTGCGGGCAAACTCCTGGGCCTTGCTGGGCTCCTGCGGCCTGCGCTTGGCCCCGGCCCGCGGGGCCTGGTCCTTGCGCAGGCCCCGCCGGGCCCGCAGGGCTCTGCCCAGACCCGACACCAGCCTCATGCCGAGGCTGCTGCTGCTCCCTCCAGCTTTGTCTGGGTGGGAGAACAGCAGAGTGAGCGAGAGGTTTCCAGGGTGCTGCTGCACCGTTGCAGGTCCTGCCTGACGGTTTCCGTTGAGTTTGAAACCCCTCGGCAGTTTCAGTTGAGCTCTGCTGCACTGGGTTCGTTGGACTCTGTGAGCTCCTCAGGGAGGGAAATAAATGCAGGGGTTTGTCAGGAAAATTAATCCACAAACACCAGAGGTCTATGTCCAAAAAGGAGACAGAGGAGTCCTCTAACTTTATTCAAACAAAGGGAGAGGCCATGAGGTATTCCCCTGGGTCTCAAACTTTTGGGGTCGCAGTCTCCTTTTTATCCTAATTTCTCTCTCTCTTCCCATTTCTGAGGTACATGAGAGGTAGACTTCCCGATACCAAAGATTCCCCTCTAATGTATAACCCTCAGTTTTGATTTTTAATTTCTTATGGAAGTTAGCCTCATGCTGAGGCTGCTGCTGCTCCCTCCAGCTTTGTCTGGGTGGGAGAACGGCAGAGTGAGCGAGAGGTTTCCAGGGTGCTGCTGCACCGTTGCAGGTCCTGCCTGACGGTTTCCGTTGAGTTTGAAACCCCTCGGCAGTTTCAGTTGAGCTCTGCTGCACTGGGTTCGTTGGACTCTGTGAGCTCCTCAGGGAGGGAAATAAATGCAGGGGTTTGTCAGGAAAATTAATCCACAAACACCAGAGGTCTATGTCCAAAAAGGAGACAGAGGAGTCCTCTAACTTTATTCAAACAAAGGGAGAGGCCATGAGGTATTCCCCTGGGTCTCAAACTTTTGGGGTCGCAGTCTCCTTTTTATCCTAATTTCTCTCTCTCTTTTCCCATTTCTGAGGTACATGAGAGGTACAGACTTCCCAAAATACCCAATACCAAAGATTCCTCTCTAATGTATAATCCTCAGTTTTAATTTTTAATTTCTTATGGAAGTTAGCCTCATGCTGAGGCTGCTGCTGCTCCCTCCAGCTTTGTCTGGGTGGGAGAACGGCAGAGTGAGCGAGAGGTTTCCAGGGTGCTGCTGCACCTTTGCAGGTCCTGCCTGACGGTTTCCATTGAGTTTGGAACCCCTGGGCAGTTTGGAACCCGAGCTCTGCTGCATGGGTGACTTGGAAAGCAAGACTCTCTGAGTTCCTCAGGGAGGGAAATGAATACAGGACCTTGTCAGGAAAATTAATCCACAAACCCCATAATCAGAGGTTTCTGCCCAAAAAGGAGACAGAGGAGTCCTTTTACTTTGTTTAAATAAAGGGAGAGGTCACAGAGCATTCCCTTGGGGTGTCTCCAATTTTTGGACTAAGCAGCCTCCTTTTTATCCTAATTTCTCTCTCTTTTTTCCCATTTCTGAGGTATTTGAGAGGTACAGACTTCCCAGAACACCTGATACCAAAGATTCCCCTCTAATGTATAACCCAAACTCCAGCTTGGGACTCTATACTAGGAAAGCTTTTAACACGGATTTTCACACCCTGAACTCTTGCCTTCCAACTGATGTATTCACGCAATGAACAACCTTACAGCAACCCACAGCTGTTCGTGTCTCTTTGAATATGCCAGACCCAGTAAAAGCTCACCACCCTGATGTTCATCTTCCCAACAGAGAAATTCTGTATAATTACGTGTCAGTAATTGCAGGTTTAATAAGCCTCAGAAGTTGTAGAGAGAAGAAACTCCAGCCAATAAATCAGTGGGGACCAGAGCCCATGGGACACTGGAGACACAAATCAGGGACATTTGGCCACACAACCACAAGATGGAGAGGAAAAAACAAGGCCAGCCATCAGCCAAAAGGGCAAAGTGGCTAATTGCAGCAGGGGAAGATCACAACCACTGAGTCAAGAAACCCACTGACCCAAAAGGAGAACACTGGTACTCCTCCACCCTAATTAGCATGAGAAGCAAGAGACTCATTCAACCAATAGAAGAGAAAATACTAATTAATACTAATTAATGAGGAACTGTGTGACTTGCAGACCATGAATGTTTAATACTTGTTTGCTAAATGTCATAGTTGAGACAGAGACAACACAAAGCAAGACACTCCATTTTCAGAGGGCTTCAAACCTGGTTTTATTCTAGCATGCATGCTTTTTATACATTCTTTCAAAACCCATAAATTTACACTTTACTCATTGGTCAGGAAAGACAAACAAAGTGCTCACTGGAACAGGCAGTTGCAGGTTTCTCTTATTTATCCTTTTTTCTTGGTTTCTATGTCAACGACTTTGGTAGAAAATTCTTTCAGGGGTAAACACGGATCCTCTTCTCAAACTCCTCTCTGGCTCACAGAAATCACTCTAAAACCTCTTCCACATAGAAACAGTGAACAGTTTGCTCATTTGGGGTTGCATTGGGGATTGACCCCCGCACAGAACTGAAGATCAATCAAATCCCTTGGCTCTGGCTGGGATTGGCCTCTCGCACACCAGGGGGAGGAACCCATTTCAGGAGAACATTTTGGTGACCCAGATGGGCCACAAAGCCTTGCTTGGATCATCTTCCTGCTCCCAGAAATGCAGAATGGGATGGAGCAGGGCTCCTGTGGTGGGGTGGTAGCTCGTGTCTTGCTCGTGGTGTCACAGACTCCAGGCTCCTGCAGGACAGCAGCAATGCAGGCTGCAGCCCCATGCATGGCATGAAATGGGCTCTGGGTAGTGCATCTGCCACGGGGTTGAAAGAGGATATAGGGAAGATGGAAATGGGGGTCTTCTGTATGTAAAATCTGACACACAGAAGAAGGAAACTAACATCTGTTTCTTTGCTTTAAATAGTCCTTTATGTGGACGGTAGTGTTTCATAATAAAGTCAAAGTTTTCTCTGTGGAAAAAGAGGGGGAAGAAAGCTTAAAATGAAGCAACTTCCCTTGACAAAGACCAGTCACCAAGAAGAAAAAAAATAAAAAGACCTGACCTTTTCCTCATTTTTCTTCGTTTCCTTATTTATATCTGGTTTTAAAAAGTTGAAGGTGGGGCTGTGTGGTGTCTGGGTTGAGAGGGTGGGGATCTCTGCTGTCTGGGATGATGAAGGTGGGGGTCTCTGCTGTCTGGGATGATGAAGGTGGGGGTCTCTGCTGCACGAGGAGATAAAGGCAGGGCTGGTGACACTGGGGGATGTGGGGGTCTCTCCTGCCCCGGGGGATGGAGGCAGGGGGCTCTGCCATTCGGGGTGATGAAGGTGGGGGTTTTCAGTGCACACGATGATGAAGGAGGGGTCTCCAGGGCATGACATGATGAAGATGGGTGCCTCTGCTCTCCGGGGTGGTGAACGTGGGGGTCTCCACTCTACGGGATGATGAGGGCAGGGGTCTCGGGATGGGGAAGGCTCCCACCCCATCACCACCACCGCCTTGCCAGCCACCCCCAGCCCCTCCCGGCTCACACAGACCCACCCCCGCTCCGCCCCGGCCTGGGCGGTGCCGGGGGAGCGGAACGGGGCCACGGCGCTGGCAGGGAAGTTCCGCCCCCGGGCCGGGCCGGGCCGGGCGGGGTCGGTGCCGGTGCTGGTGCCGGGGCCATGCGCGACGGGAACCGGCGGGGGCGGCCGCGGCGGGGCAGCGCGACCCGGAGCGGCCATGGGGGCGATGGGGCCGCGGCTGCTGCTGGCCGCGGGGCTGCTGCTCGCCGCTGGCACCGGGAGAGCTGCAGGTCAGCGGGGAACCGGGGTCCCGAGCGGGATCGGGGGGGTCGGTGGGGTGCGCGGCTCGACCCCGGTCGGGGCATCGCGGGGATATCCGGGAGGACCAGGATGGGATCGGGAGTTGTAGCCCCGCTGGAAGCTCGTTGCCACCTCCTAAGGATGTCCGGGGTGTCCTCCCGGTACGCTCGGTGCGCCCCCCGGTACGCTCGGTGCGCCCCCCGGGATGCGCGGTGCCCCCTCCCCGGGATGCTCGGTGCTGGTCCCCCGGTACCCCGGTTCTGTCCCCGGCGCTCCCCGGGCTGGTGTGGCCGTGCGGAGCGGGGTTTGCTGCGTTCTCCAAACCCCTTCCCGTACCCCGGGGCCCTGGGCGGGCAGGGGTTCCCCAAAAGCTGACGGGAAGGGTGGTCTGAGTCAGCCCAGCCGAGCTCCCAGCCCTGCCCAGTCTCTGTGCTGGTTGTACTGGGCAGCCGGCCGAGGTGATGCAAGGCTTGGCCGAGGAGCCCATCCCGTCCTCCTGCAGCCCCCAAACAGGGGGGTTCCCCCCAGGCTGTGCTGGGAGCCGTGCTGTGAATGTGGGGGTGCCTGTCACTGCTTCCCACCTGTCCTGGGGGGCTGTGGGGGTGATGGCTGGGGGAGCTGTAATGCCTGAGTGACCAGAGTTGGATGGGAGACCAGGAGGGTCCAGGGTGCAGGCTGGGGGTCCAGGGTGTGCTGGGTGACCTTGGGGCTCTGGGTTGTGATGAGTGACCGTGGGGGTGTGGGCTGTGCTGGGTATCCTTGAAGGTCTGGGCTGTGCTGGGTGACACAGTGGTGAGCACCCTGTGCAGGTGACACAGTGGTGAGGGCCCTGTGCAGGTGACAGCTCGCAGCAGCAGCAGCACAGTGAGGAATCAGGACACTCCTGGTCAGTGACCCCGCGGGTGCTGTGGGATAACCGGACACTCAGCTTGGCTGAAGCCACCCAGGTGAGCCCCCACCCACATTCCTGGGGTCCCCCACACTTGTGGCAGTGCCTGCACCCTGCCACCTCCCCTTGCCCTCTTCTCACTGCAGGACATGTCCTGGTGCCACATCCCCAACACCCAGAAGCAGTGGGGAAGGGGGCCCCCAGCAAATCCCCCTTCCCCTCCTGATGCTGGGAGGGACACTTCTGGGTCGGGGTCCGCACCGGGTGGGGCGGAAGGGCCCGGCCCACCATAGGGAGTCTCTCCGGTGTTTCCGCAGCGCTGCACCGGGCAGGAAGAGCGGGAGGAACGGGGTGGGGGCCCCGCTCGGTCCAACCCCCCCCTTTCCCCGACACAATGAGGCCGGGAGGGAGGGACGCTTCCTGCGGGGAGGGCAGGGCATCCCTTCCGACCGCTCCCTCCGGGCACGCGGCAGGGCCGGGCGGGTCGCGGTGCCTCTGGGGGTGCGTGGGGAGGGGGCAGCTTGGCTCAGGGGGTACCCCATTAACCTCGGCCTGTGCCAGGGGGGGTTCCCCGCCCGTCTGACAGTCCTGCTGGAGCTGGAGGGAGTGCGGCTGCTGCTGGAGCTGGAGCAGAACTGGTGAGTCTGTGGTTCTGGGGGCAGCAGCGGGGCATGGGATGGAGTTCCTGGACCTGTGGAGGGGTGGGGGTCCTGCTGGGACCCTGGGGCTCTGCCTCTGTCCATGGTGCACTTAGAGTGGGGGTCCCTTATTCCCTGTCTCCATCCATGCATAGATGGGGTGGGGGCCCCAGGGTGCACCCACAGCAGGGACATGGGAGGTGCTGAGTCCTCCCTTCCTGCCGGGGCGTGCTCAGGGCAGGGTGAGCTGGGGGTTCCTGCTGTGGGTGACACGAGTCTCTGGCAGGGAGCTGGTGCAGGGCACTGGGGCGCTGCTCTATTACCTGCCTGATGGCACACGGGTGATCCAGGAGCCCAGAGAGCAGGTATGGCCTCCAGCATGGCTGTCACCTGTGCTGTCCCCAAGCTGGGGGCTGTCACACCCCTGTCCCCCCAGCCTGGGATGGATCCTGAGCCCGCTTCTCTGCTGCAGGAGCACTGCTGCTACCAGGGGACAGTGCAGGGCTTCCCTGGCTCCTGGGCCAACCTCTGTGCCTGTGCTGGACTCAGGTGAGCCCCCAAGCCCAGTGGTCCATGAACCCACTCCCACTGTGCTGATGGTGGGATGGGCTCCATATCCCAGCTCCTCTGTCCTTCCCCAGTGGCCGCCTCTGGCTGTCGGACACCAGGAGCTACACACTGGAGCCAGACAGCAGCAGCCCAGGGCAGCACTTGGCATCCCGGCTTCGGCTGGAGCCACAGAGCTGCAGGCAGGGCTCCCAGCCTGGGGCAGAGGCAACAGAGCCCCCCTGGCCACAGAGGGTAGGTCACCCAGGGGTCTTGCCCCACAGAGAGTTGGTGTATCAGCACTCTGACCCCTCTCTGTCCCCAGGGCAAGCGGGCAGCGGCAGAGCAGCGCTTTGTGGAGCTGGTGATGGTGGTGGACCACGCTGCGGTGAGTGCTGGGCAGTGTCCCCACAGCAGGGGCTGCCCTTCCCACAGCCACCCCTCTGACCCCTCTCCCTGTTTCCCCAGTTCCAGAATTACCCCAGCCTACAACGTGTTCACACCCGGACCCTGGAAATTGCCAACCAGGTGGATGTGGTGAGTCATGGTTGTGTCTGTCCATGCCAGCCCTGTGCCCAGCTGTGCCCTTGGCCCTGCAGTGCTGGGGGGGCTCTGACCCCTCTGTGCCCCCCAGTTCTTCCGCCCGCTGGGAGTGCGGGTGGCCCTGCTGGCCGTGGAGGTCTGGAGCGAGGGTGACAAGATCGCGGTGGGCGGCAGCGCCCGGGCCGTGCTGGAGCGGTTCCTGCGCTGGCGCCGCGAGGAGCTGCTGCCCCAGCTGCCCCACGACAATGCCCAGCTCCTGACGTGAGTGGGGGACAGGGTGGGGACAGGGGGACGAGGCCATGGCAGTCCCCCAACCCACTGTGCTCTGTCCCCAGGGGTGCCCACTTCGATGATGTCTCCGTGGGGATGTCGACTCAAGCTTCCATGTGTTCCCCCACGCGCTCCGGGGGGGTCAGCATGGTCAGTACCTCTGTCCCCCCACCCCATTCTCCCACCAGCTGCCCTCCCTGACCCTGCTGTCCCACAGGATCACTCTGTCAGCGTCCTCGTCGTGGCCTCCACTGTGGCCCATCAGCTGGGGCACAACCTGGGCATGCGCCACGACAGCGCCGGGCGCCTCTGCGACTGCGGCGACCTCCGGCACGACCGCGGCTGCATCATGGCACCACCCACAGGGTGAGGGCAGCGGGCAGCCCTTCGGGGAGCTGGGGCCAAGCCCCTTCCTCACCTCACCTCACAGGCCCTTCCTGCCTCTGCAGGTTGACACCTGGCTTGAGCTTCAGCAACTGCAGCCGGCAGGACCTGGAGCGCAGCCTGCAGCAGGGCCAGGGCTGGTGCCTGTCCAATGTCCCCGAGCCCCAGGTCCTGACCGGGAGCCCCACCTGCGGGAATCGCTTCGTAGAGCTGGGCGAGGAATGCGACTGCGGCCTCAGCGTGGTACGGGGGGCTCTGGGTAGGCCTGAAGCCCTGAAGCCACCCCATTTCTCCATGGCTTTGCCCTGGGGTGTCTGGGGCTGGCAGGGTGGTTTCCAGTGCCCAGTGCTGGGTGCTGGTGGCACGCACTGACTGCAGCCTCCCCGCCTCAGGAGTGCACCGATCCTTGCTGCAACAGCAGTTCCTGCCAGCTGATGCCAGGGGCTGCGTGTGCCACCGAGGATGCCTGCTGTGAGGACTGCCAGGTGTGTGGGGATGGGCACCCATGCCATGGGCACACCAGCCACTCTCCGTGGTGGGCGAGTCCCCCACCTACCTCATTTATCTGACCATGTCCCCCCACTCACCCCATTTATCTGACCATGTCCCCCTACTCACCCTGTTTATCTGACCATGTCCCCTCACTCACCCCCTTTATCTGACTATGTTCCCCACTCACCATGTTTATCTGACTGTGTCCCCCCCACTCACCCCATTTCTCTGACCATGTCCCCCCACTCACCCAGTTTATCTGACATGTCCACCCTTTATCTGACTGTCCCCCTATCACCGTTTATCTGCCATTCCCTACTCACCTGTTTATCTACATGTCCCCCACTCACCCCTTTATCTATGTTCCATCACATGTTATCTGACTGTTCCCCCACTCCCTTTCTCTGACATGTCCCCCCACCATTTATCTGACCATGTCCCCTCACTCACCCCGTTTATCTGACCCTGTCCCCACATTCACCCCGTTTTTCTGACCATGTCCCCCCACAGCTGCGCCGTGCTGGCCACGTGTGTCGGGAGCCGCTGGGCGAGTGTGACCTGCCCGAGTTCTGTGACGGGGTCTCACGGCGCTGCCCCCCTGACACGTTCCTGCAGGACGGGCAGCCCTGTGCCAGTGGGCGGGCACGCTGCTACAGCGGGGCCTGTGCCACCTACGAGGGGCAGTGCCAGCAGCTGCTGGGGCCAGGTAGGTAGAGCAGGGCCGGGGTGGGGTGCTGGCAGCTAGGTAGGGGTGCTGAGGGTCTCTGCCCCTGCTGCAGGTGCCAGTCCTGTCTCCAGCTCCTGCATGGCAGCCCTGAACACCAGAGGGGATGAACGTGGGCACTGTGGGCAGCTCCCCAACGGCTCCTATGTCACTTGCACCCAGCAGTGAGTGAGGTCCCTGTCCTTCTCCATGTCCTCTTGCCATGCCCCCTGCCCTGACCCCTCTGTCCCTGCAGGGACACCAGCTGTGGGATGCTGCAGTGCCAGCGCGGCAGCTCCCGTGGGAACAGCCCAGAAGGGTCCTGCCAGGGCACCACCCTGCCCGGGGATGAGGATGTGACAGATGCAGCCATGGTGCTGCCTGGCACCACCTGTGGCCCTGGGAAGGTGAGCAGTGGGGTGACAGGGAAGGGAGCAGGGGGAGTCTCACAGTGCTGACACCCCATGCCCCACAGATGTGCCTCCAGCACCGGTGCCAGGACATCTCCGTGCTGGGTGACCAGCAGTGCCAGAGCAAATGCCATGGGCACGGGGTGAGTGCGGGGCTGGGGAGCGGCTGTGGGCAGTGGGGAGCTGCCCCTCAGGGGCTGAGCTGAGCCAGTGTCACCCACCCAGGTGTGCAACAACCACGGGCACTGCCACTGTGAGCGGGGCTGGGCCCCCCCAAGCTGTGACAGCCCCGGCGTGGGGGGCAGCGAAGACAGCGGCCCTGCTGGCCTTGAGCGAGGTGAGGGACAAGGGCAGCGCAGAGAATGAGGCTTTGTGTGGTGCCAGGGAGGGTGCTGGGCACGGCGGGGGCTGACGTGCTGCTCTCCCGCAGGGGGAAGCGCCCTGCCCACGGCCCTGCTGCTGAGCGCGCTGCTGGGGCTGGCGCTGGCACTGGGGCTGTGCCGTGCCCGCCGTGCCGGCCTGCACAAGCGCCTCTGCCAGCTTGGGAAAGGCACCTCCTGCCAGTACAGGTACCGGGGATAGGGGGGCACGTCGGGGGTGTGTGGGGGGCACGTGGGTGTTGGCACACTCGGCTCTGCATGCGTGTGCCGAGGCACACTGGTGGCACAAGGCTGCCACGCTCACCTCTGCATGCGTGTGCCGTGACACACAGGTGACACAGTCACTTCTACGTGTGTGTTGTGACACGCAGGTGGCACACATCCCTCTCTGCATGCGTGTGCTGTGTCATGCAGATGGCACGCTGGCCCCTGCATGCGTGTGCCAAGGCACGCAGGTGGCACACAACACCTCTGCACGCGTTCGCCGTGGCGCATCAGCGGCCTGCTCGACTCTGCTCACGCGTGCTGCGACACACAGGTGGCACTCCCACCTCTGCATGTGGCACGCAGGTGGCACGCTCAATCCTGCATGCGTGTGCCCTGGCATGTGAGCACACACGCACACGTGTCCCCCGTGGTGGCCGCCCGAGCGCGGTGTACACGTGTCCCCACCATCCATGTGTGTGTTTGTGCGTCCCCAGCGCAGGTCACAGCCCCGTCACCCCACGTCCCCGCGGCTCCTCTCGCCCCCCAGCCTTGGGCTGAGCCCCCCACTCTTCTCCCCACAGTGCTGAGACCCGGGTGCGGTTCCTGGGTCCCGGAGCCGCAGACGGCTGGAGCGGGTAACGTCACCGCCGGCGCCCGGGCGTGGGGCTGTCCCCGAGCCGTCCTGCTTCGCAAGGCCTCCGGTGCTGCGCTCTTCCCCTGGCAGTGCCCGTGGGGTGCGGGGCAGCCCCGGGGTGCGGGGTGTCGCATCTTCCGGCGCCGAGGGGTTCGTTTCTCTTGGGCTTCTGCTGGTGTCGGTGTCGCTCGGTGGCCGTGCGGGGTCCCCCAAACGCCCAGAGCGAGCAGGGTCTCATCCTGGGTTTTCCCTGCAGGATCTCACAGCCAGAGCCCACGTCAGGCAGCAGCCAAGGTCCCCCTGCACGTCCCCGGCCCCCGCAGTGGCGGCAGGCCACGGAGCTGCAGGTCATGCATGGCAGCAAGGTGAGGATGGGGGTAGCAGGTGCCCAGTTCTCTTCAGTCCTGGGGTGCCAGCTCACAGCATCCCACGTGTGGGGGTATCCCACTCCTTGGCACACAGAGCAGCCTGGCACGGCCACTTGGCACAGCTGGGATTGGAGCCCGTCCCAGCCAGGGCTGTGCACTGAGTGAGGGGGGGTCTCTGTCTCTGCCTGGCGGGAGGGGGGTCTCCGCATGCTGCATGGCTTGCCCCCCCTCTCCCTCTCTTCACAGCCGGCTGCCCTCGGCTCAGCCCGGCCTGATCCGCCCTCCCGGCCTCTCCCGCCGGACCCTGTGCCCAAGGTAATGCCCGGGCAGGGCGGGGGGCACCCCCCAGCCCACCCCGGACCCGCTGCATGTCTGGCTGCGCTCCAGCTCTCAGGGACCTGTGTGACACGGCTGTCCCCAAACCTCTCCAGCCCAGCGGGACGCTGGTTCCCGCGCTCCCCCACTTGTCCCCCGCTGTCACACTGTCCCTCTCTCTCTGCCCAGGCCCCCCCCTCGGACAGGCCGCCCCCCCCCACACGCCCGCTGCCCGCAGACCCTGTGCTGCTGAGCGCTCAGGTAACGCAGCAGCACCTGCGTGTGGGGCAGGAGGCCATTCCCACCCCCTAAGAGCCCGTCGGGGGGTCAGCCCCTTACCGAGCTTTGACCCTCCTCATGGCCTTGCAGCCCTCAGGTCCAGCCAAGCCGCCCCCACCACAGCGGCCGCTGCCCTCGGACCCCCCGGGCCCTTCGGTGTCCCACAGTGAGAGCCCCCCTGGGCACCCCTATGTCACCGTGATTCCTGCCAGGTGAGCACAGGACGGCTGGGAGCTCCTGGAGGTGTGAGGGGGTGATATGGGGTGTGAGGGGGCGATGTGGGAGTGTGAGGGAGCCATGGGGAGTGTGAGGGAGCGTCGGGGGTTGTGAGGGAGCTCAAGGTGCTGTGAGGGGACAATGCAGGGTGTGAGGGAGCGATGGGGCGTGTGAGGGGGCAATGGGGGGTGTGAGGGAGCAATGCGGGGTGTGAGGGGGCCATGGGGAGTGTGAGGGAGCTCCAGGGGATGTGAGGGGGCGATGCGGGGTGTGAGGGGGCCATGCGGGATGTGAGGGGGTGATGCGGGGTACCAGGATGGGGGCCTGCAGTGGCCTGAGGGGAGTGCGGGTGGGGGAGAGGGGGTAGCCAGGAGAAATGAGGGGCCAGAACAGGGCGGGAGAGGAGAAAGGAGAGGGTCGAGGTGGGGATGCAGAGCGGAGGACGGGGGGAGCTGCACGGGAATTGTGCGGACCCCACCCTCACCCCAGCGCCCTCCCTTCTCCTGCCAGGCCCGCGCCGGCGCCGCCAGAGGCCTGAGCCGCGGGCAGGGAATGCGCAGCGCTGGATCCGCGGGGAAGGCCGAACCCCGCCGGGCCCCGCCGCCCGCTCTTTCTCCCGCCACGTCAATAAACGGGCTGTGAGCCGCCTCTGCGCTGCCTCCGCCGCACCGGCACCGGGGCACCGCGGCAGGGGGGAGCGGGGCGGAACTACAACTCCCGGCAGGCCCCGCGCCGGAACCGGGGCTCCCGAGCGCCTGCGGCCCCTGGCGGGGACTGCGCGCAGCTGCAGCGGGGGCGGTGCCGGGGGCCACGTGGGCACGGGCGGGGACACGGGGGGACACACGCGAGTGGGCACGTGTGTGTGTGTGACAGAGCTATTCTGTGGGCATACGAGTGTGTGAGAGCTGCCCGGTGGGCACACGAGTGTGCGAGAGCTGCTCTGTGGGCACACGAGTGTGTGAGAGCTGCCGTTGGGCACACGCGTGTGTGTGAGGTGCCCGGTGGGCACACGAGTGTGTGAGAGCTGCTCTGTGGGCACACGAGTGTGTGAGAGCTGCTCTTCGGGGACACGAGTATGTGAGAGCTGCCCGATGGGCACACGAGCATATGAGAGCTGCCCGGTGGGCACAGGAGTGTGTGAGAGCTGCTGTTTGTACACACGAGTGTGTGAGAGCTGCTCTGTGTGCACATGAGGCTGTGACAGCTGTTCCTTGTGTACACAAGTGTGTGAGAGCTGCCCAGTGGGGACACAAGTGTGTAAGGGCTGCTCTTTGGGCACACGAGTGTGTGAGAACTCTGTGGGTATACGAGAGTGTGAGAGCTGTTCCATGGGCACACAAGTGTGTGTAAGCTGCCCGGTGAGCACACAAGTGTGTGAGAGCTGCTCCGTGGGCACACAAGTGTGCCAGAGCTGTACTTCGGGCACACGAGAGTGCCAGAGCTGCCCGGTGGGCAGGAACACAGATGGGCAGGAGCTGCCATATATAGGGGCACACGTGTGTGCAAGAGCTGCTTAGTCTGTGTGGGCACAGATTTGGGTATGTAAGAGCTGCTTTAGGGGCACAGGTGTGTGTGTGTTTGTGTGTGTAAGAGCTGCTTCATGGGGCACAGATGTGTGTAAGAGCTGCCTGGCAGACAGAAATGTGTGAGTGTGAAAGCCACTGTGTGTGCATGGTGACACAAGTCACACCTGGTCACACAAGGGGCTGCCACAAACACACACCTATGTGCAGGAGCTGCCCTGTGGGCACACTCATGGGCACACACATGTGCAGGAGCTGCCTTGCAGGCACGAACACGCATCAGGAGGAGCTGCTGCACACTCATGGGCACATGTGTGTGTAAGAACTGCGCTATGGGTCTGACACATGTGTGTGCAGGCGCTGCACTGTGTGCTCACCATGTGTGTGCAGGGCAGGGACCCATACCTGAACAGGCACAGGTGTGCAAGAGCTGCTCTGGGTGGGCACAGATGTGGCAGGAACATGTGTGAGTGTGAGCATGTTGGGCCCACACGTGTGCAAGAGCTGCTTGGTGGGCAGGGACATGGGTGTCACACCTGAGCAGGGGCTGTCACACTTGAGCACACGTGTGTGCAGGAGCTGCTCTGAGGACACAAACACACACAGGTGTGCAAGAGCTGCCCTACAGGCTTGGTTACAGGTGTCGCACCTGAGCAGGAGCTGGCACACATGAGTACACGTGTGTGCAGACACACGCAAGTGTGCAAGAGCTGACCTATAGGTTTGGTCACAGGTGTCACACATGGAGGCAGGAGCTGCTTGGTCGAACACACAAGTGTGCAAGAGCTGCCCTGTAGGCTTGGTCACAGGTGTCACATGTGAGCACACGTGTGTGCAGGAGCTGCTCTGGGGATACAGACACACACAAGTGTGCAAGAGCTGCCCTGTAGGTTTGGTCACAGGTGTCACACGTGAGCAGGAGCTGTTACACATGAGCACACGTCTGTGCAGATGCACACACAGGTGTGCAAGAGCTGCTGTGGCAGACACGCAGAGCTGGTGGGCACATCTGTGCAGAGGTGTGCACTGCCGTGGGAGGGCTGCAGCAGGCACGGGCACACGCGTGTGCAAGAACCGTCCTGTGCGCATGGGTACACGTGTGCAAGAGCTGCTCGTGGGCACAGCCCCGCGTGTGCAAGAGCTGCCCGGTGGGCCCGGGCACATGCGTGTGCAAGAGGTGCCCTGTGGCATCTCTCCGTGCCAGTGCTGGTACCGGTGGCTGCTGTCCCGGTAACGGCGGAGGGCAGCCGGTACCGGTACCGGGGCGGTGCCAGCTCGGCTGGGGTTTAGCAGGGAGCCAGACTGGATCGGAGCCGCCGGTGCCAGGGGCGGTGCCAATGGATGCCAGTCGTGCCGGTGCCGGTACCAGGGAGGCTGTTATCGGGGATGCTGAGCAGTGTTGGTCCCGGTGCCGGTGGTTATTCCCGGTACCGGCTCGGTGTCGGGCTGGGAGAGGTACCGGAGAGTTGCCAGGGATACCGATGCTGGTGCCGGTGGATGTTGGCGGTACCGGCGGTGCCGGACTGGGGCGTGGCCGCTGGTGCCGGTCCCGGTGCCGCTGGGCAGTTACTGGGCTCGGTGCCGGTCTCTATGGCCGTGCCGGTGCCGGTGGGTGCCGGTGCCGCCCGCCAAGGGTTAATGGCAGTCGGTGAAGTTGCCGGGCGGCGGCGCGGCGGGATTGGCCCGAAGTTGTCGGGGCGGGCCGGGCCGTGCCGAGCCCCGCCGGGCCGCCCCGCCCGCGGCCCCCCGCCGCCCCCCGCCGCCGGCGGAGCCATGCGCCCCGCGCCGCTGCTCGGGCTCCTGCTCTGGGCGCCGCTGCTCTGGGCGCCGCCGGTGCGCGGCTTCCGCCACGGCGTCCACTGGAACGGCAGCAACCCCAGGTACCGCCGCCGCCCCCGCCGGCCCCGCCGCCTTTGTACGCCCCGGGCCCGCCGAGCCCCGGGCCCCGCCGAGCCCCGGGCCCCAGCGAGCCCCGCGCCCGCGCCGCCGCCACGGGACGGGACGGGACGGGAGGGGCGGCGGGCGGTGGGCTCCGGGGGGGCGGGGCCGCTGGCCACCGGGCCACCGGGCGGGACCGAGCCGGGGAGCGCCTCCCGGTGGGACCGAGCCCCCGCGCATCCCCGACAGCAGCGAGCCCCCAGGTAATGCCGAGCGGCCCCCGGTGCGCCGAGCCCCCGGGCATCCCCAGCGGCACTGAGCCCCGGGTGGTGCCTCCCGGTGGGACCGAGCCCCGGTGGGACCGAGGCACCGGGCAGCTCTGGGCGTTGTGGAGTGGGTGAGAACCCTCAGGGGTGCTGAGCTCTGAGCAGCACCGGGCACCGCCGGTGGTACTGAGCCCCGGTGGTACCGAGCCCCGGGCAGTGCAGAGCCGGTGAGTGCCCCAGCTGGTACAGACCCCCGGGTGCCCACGGAGGGCACCGAGCCCTGAGCATCCCCGGTGACACCGAGCCACTGGGCATCCCTGGGTGCCACCGGGGCAGCGAGCACACATGGGTGGTGCTTAGCCCCGGGCACTGCCGGTGGCACTGAGCCCCGGGTGGCATTGGTGTCTCAGTGACACCGAGCTCTGGGTGTTCCCTCACCAGTGGCAGCCCTGGTTGCCCCCAGGCCAGTGGGCACTCCTGGTGGCACCAAGCCCTTGGTGGCACCGAGCTGGTGGGCAGTCCTGGTGCTGCCAGTCTGCCAGTGGTACCCACCTGTGCTGAGCCTGAACGCCCTTGGTGGCACTGAACTCTGGACATCCTCTGGTGGCATCAGGCTGGTGGGTGGCACTCTCGGGGCTGTGGGTTTCCTTGGTGGGTGCCACTCCAGCCCACACCCTGCTATTGCTGCTAACTGAGAGCTTGGCTGTCACCAGCAGGCCAGGGTCTGGCTCCATCCCTCTTCCCAACCTCCTCCATTTTAGGAATTTCCCAGCTCCGGGCTTCTCAGGGAGCAGGAGGCAGGGTCAGGATGCTGGGGCCTCCTCCCCATGGAGGTCCTGGGCTCTGGGCCTGCTGCCCTGTGGCACACTGGCACATGATGGGCAGGGCTGGGGTGCAGACGCTGCCCTGCTCCCATGCTGCAGATGGGAGAGGTGAGACCCCACCACCCCTGGGTGCCCCGGGAAGGGGGGCTCTGTGTGCCCCTCTGCTGGGTCAGGCAGGGCGCTGTCCCCCTGCCCTGGCTCTGCCCAGGCCCGTCCCAGCCAGCGTCACCCGTGGGATGCTCTGAGTCAGCAGGAGTCTGTGCTCCATCCTGCCCTCGGGGAGCCCCCAGCCTGAGTGGGGTGTCAGGGGTTCGATGCCCCCTTGCCAGCACTGCCATCGTGGTGATGAACATTCTGGACTCTGCCAGAGCTGTCTGTGAACACTGGCTGCACTGGGGCCAGCGTGGGGGCTGAGATCTCCCTGCCAGCCCCACTTTTCCATCACCAGGCCCAGACTCTCAGCACCAAGCGTGTTCACACACATGTGCACGTTCATGTGTGTGTGCCTGCACAGCTGCTCCACCCCGGCCTGGCCGCGCTTGCCGTCGGCCCAACCCTCATCTCCGAGCATCCCCAGCGCTGCCCCCGTGCCCTGCCCGGCCCGTGCCCCCTGCCCCGGCCGCCACCCCCCGCCAGCCCCGGAGCGTCCCTCCGCACGCTCCCCCAGCGCCGTGTCATGTCCGATCAGCGGCCGGCCGGGTGCCTGGGGCGAGGGGCTTTGTGCCCGGCCAGCGTGGCTGCACAAACCCCCCCGAGCCCATTCAGCTCCAGCGGCCTGCGGCTAATCCGAGCTGATGCCTGGCGGTGTCCGCTCGGGGTTTTTTTGGGGAAAAGCCCAGCTCCCTGCTCCGCTGGGGCAGCAGGGCACCCCTCCCAAGGGACCCCCCCAGCTTTTCCTGCCCGGCAGGTTCCTGCGGGACGACTACTCCATCCAGGTGGCCATCAATGACTACCTGGACATCTACTGCCCGCACTACGAGGGGGCCGTGCCCGCCGGCCGGGCTGAGACTTTCACGCTCTTCATGGTGGATCGGGAGGGTTATCGCGGCTGCTACGAGACCCCCGGCGCCTTCAAGCGCTGGGAGTGCAACCGGCCCCGAGCGCCCTTCGGGCCCGTCCGATTCTCCGAGAAGATCCAGCGTTTCACCCCTTTCTCACTCGGCTTCGAGTTCCAGCCGGGGGAGACCTACTACTACATCTGTGAGTCCCCTAGGGGCTGCGCTGGGGTCAGGGGGGCTTGAGTGCAGCTCCCCAGGTTTGGGGCTCACCAGGATCCCCATGGAGCCGAGTTTAGGGCGTGTGGGGGGTCAGGGTACAGCCAGGATGTCACTGAGGTTGAGGGGAACACGGAGGTTCTGGATGATGCCAGGGCTGAGGTGCAGGGGGCTGTGGGTGTCCCGAGGGTGGGGGTACAAGGGGATGGGGTGCAGAGGGTGTCTGGATGCCCTGGGGTGGGAGATTCATGGAGATGTGGGGTGTAGAGAGGTTCTGGATGCCCATGGAGGGGGCAAAAGGGGATCAGGCTGCATGGGTGGGGTCTGGATGTCCTGGGGTCAGGGATGTGTGCAGGGTGGGCTCTGGGTGCTTCGGGGCTCGGGCACGAGGGGTCGGGGTGTCCCCGGATCGGGGTGCAGGGGGGGCTCTGGGTGTCCCCGGTTCGGGGTGCCCCCTGTTCAGAGTGCAGGTGGGCTCTGGTTGTCCTGTTCGGGGTGTCCCTGTTTCAAGGTGTCCCTGGTTTGGGGTGTCCTCTGTTCGGGGTGCAGGGGGGGCTCTGGGTGTCCCCGGTTCGGGGTGCCCTGGTTCTGGGTGTGCCCGGTTCGGGGTGAAGGGGGACTCTGGGTGTCCCTGGTTCGGGGTGCCCCCGGTTCGGGGTGCCCTGGTTCTGGGTGTGCCCGGTTCGGGGTGAAGGGGGACTCTGGGTGTCCCTGGTTCGGGGTGCCCCCGTTCGGGTGCAGGGTGGGCTCTGGGTGTCCCTGGTTCGGGGTGCCCCCGGATCGGAGTGTTCCCCGTTCGGGGTGTCAACGTTCCGGGGTGCAGGGTGGGGGGGTTCTGCGCGCTGCGGGGTGGGGGCACGAGGGGTCCGGGTATCTCCGGTTCGGGGTCCGGGGGGGACTGCGCGCTCCGGGGTGGGGGCGCGCTCCCCTCGTTCCGCCGGGAGGGGGCGCCCCCGGCCCGCGCGGAGCCGCCGTCGGGGGGTCCCGGGGGGGCCGCACCGGAGCCGGTGCCCGCTGACCCCCCCTGCCCAGCCGTGCCCAGCCCCGAGAGCGCCGGGCGATGCCTGAAGCTGCGCGTCACCGTCTGCTGCCGAGGCACCAGTGAGTCCGGCCGGTGGGCTGCGCCCCAAAACTCGAGGGCTCCACCGGTCCCCACTGGGGGACACCGGAGCCTCCACGTAACCCAGGGGAGCCCCTCCCTGACCACCGCGGGGTTTTTTTCAGCGCCAGAGCCGGTGACAGAGGTGCCGAATTCGCAGCCCCGAGGGCGCGGGGGCCCCGAAGGTGAGTACGGGGGCGGGGTTGGGAGGTCGGGAACCGGCTCGTCCTGACCCCTACCTGTGCCCCGGCAGATGTGGCTCCTGCCCGGGGCACCGCGGTCCCATGGCAGCCCTGCAGCCCTTGCCTGACTCTCGTGCTCCTGGCCCTGCTCCGGATCTGACCCCGGCGCTGCCCCTGCCGGGGGGATGGGCTCCTCTGCCCCAAGGCCGCTTCCAGACTCTTCCTCCCAGCCAAACCCCCGAGCCCGTGGGGCAGCCCCAGGCCATGACCCGCCTGCTGGACCTCCGCAAAGCCGAGCTGGGGCCGGGAGCTCCGGGCTGGAAGGTGAGAGGCAGCGGGGGTTTTGGGGCGCTGGGTGAGCACCTGCGTGCTGCCCTGGAGCATCCCTGCACGGGCTCTCTCCCTGCCAGGGCCATCGCATCGCCGCACGCCGGGATTGCCGAGAGTCCCCGCGCTGGGATTGCCACATCCCGGCACTGCCCCACCAGCCACCGGCTCGGCGCTGGGGTCCCCTCAGCGAACGCCTGCTCTGCCCCACGGCCACCACCTCATGTCGTGCCTTTCCCCACGGACCCCCTCCCCTGGGGCCCAGGGACCCCCGAGCCCGGAGCGGGGCAGCAGCTCCGATGGCGGCATCGGCCGCTCTGCCGTGTCCTCCTGCGGCGAGGACACGCTGATCTGTCTTCTGGGAAGACGCCTTCCTCCGTGCCCTCGGTTTGGTTTTAACCCTTGGTAGTGACTGAGCAATACAATATTTGCAAGATCGCTGCGCCCCGGCTGTGCAGCCCCCGCCGTGCCCCTGCCCGTGCCCCCCGACCCTGCAGGGGTGCCAGGGTGGCTCCTCCAAGGTGTCCCCTCCAGGGTGTCCCCTCCAGGGTGTCCCTGCCCCTCGCTCCCTGCGCAGCCCTCATGGCCTTAATTGCAGCAGTTTGATATTGAGTCGTCAGCTCCTGTCACCGGAGAGCTTTAATTACAGACGAGCTGCTGGTAATTAACCCCTGGTGGTGGGATGAGCGCTGGGACAGGGGGTGAGGGCGCAGTGGGCTTGGTGGTCACTCACCCAAAGCCCCCAGCCAGCACCCTGGTTCCTTTGGCCACCTTTGGGTGTGGTTGGGGTGCCCCCAGCTCTCTGTCCATATTTCCATCTGCTGTGCACCCCATAAGATGCCCAAAATGAGGGGTGTGAGGAGAGCTGCAGGGTTTCCCCTTTCCCGAGTGGAAGGGGGATCAGTGGGGGCTCATCCCATGGCACAACCGGGTCTCTGTCAGAACCATGGCTCTGCCACATGCCCCAGCCTTGCCAACAGCAGGAGACTTCCCTGATGCTCTCAGTCCCCCATCCCACAAGTGCAGCCCCCCACTCACCCTCCTGAGGGGCCCAAAACCCCCCGGGGCCGCCTGCAGCAGGGCCCCCCCAGCCCCTGGCCGTGCAGGCGTTGCCGGCCGCCTGCCGCAGTGGTGCCGGGCACGTCAGACAGGTTTTATGGCTTCTGCGAGAGAGAAGCTGCTTGGCAAGAGGCTGAGAGAGAAAGCATCGACCGTGCCGCTCCCCTCCCCCCCGGCTCGGCTGCCTGCCCTTCCCCCACTGCGCCCCATTGCCCTGCATGGGGGGGTCCCCATCCCCCTGGGGGGCACAGGGGCTGCCTGGTGCAGGGGGGCATCTCCTGTAGGACCCTCCCCTCCCCAGGAGGGGTGAGAACATCTGGGGGGATATCGTACCCATGGGACCCCTGTGCAGGGTGCTGGGTGGGGCATCCCCCAAAGTGCCCACCTGGGGGGATGCTGGGGGGCAATGGGGCCTGTAGGGGCGGTGGGTGGGGATGTGGGGTGATGGTGATTGTGGGACCCACCAGGATTCCAGGGGTTTACTTGAACACCCATGCAGGGATCCAGGAACAACCAGGCCCATGGACCCCAAACAGGATTCAGGGCTGTACCTTAGAACACCATGAGGATTCAGGGACAACCAGCCCTATGGACCTCCAAGCAGGGATTCCAGGGCTGTACCTTGGGCCCATGCGGATTCAGGGCTGTACCCCATGCAGGTTCCAGGGAACAACAGCCTTGTGGACCCCGTGCAGAATTCCGGGACAGCCATGCCCTGTGGGACCCCCCTTCAGGAATTCCAGGGGGCTGCACCCTGTGTAACCTCCATGCAGGGATTCCAGGGGGCTTACCTGGACCTCCATGCAGGGATTCCAGGGGGCTTTACTTTGTGGGACCCCCATGCAGGGATTCCAGGGGACCATGCCCTGTGGGACCCCCATACAGGGATGCTGAATGGGGCCATCCCCCAAAGAACCCCAATACAAAGATTCTGGGGCACAGCTGTGCCCTACAGTCCCCCCTGTGCAGGGATATTGGCAGGCTGTGCCCTGCAGGAATCCATGCTGTGATACCATGGGGGGCTCCCCATTGCACTACCCCTTCCCCAGACCCTCATGGACTCCCATACAAGGCCAAGGGGATGCAGTGGGACCCCCAGAGTGGGTGCTAGCTCTGGGCCCTGTCCTTGAGCTGGTGTTGCTTGGTATGCAGGAGCTGCCACCAGCTTCAAATCCCATCGACTTCCAATGAGCAATGCCATCAATAACGGCTAATTGATGGCGCGGCCGCTCCAAATCAGATTCCCCGTCCCCTGAATCCAATTGATGGCTCCGCACCCCGCAGCCGCCGCGGCAGAAATTGAATCTATTCAAGGAATGGGCTCCATTAGCCCTTCCCTTCTGTCTCGCCACCCCCCTGCCTTGGGCACCCCCTCCCCAGTGCCACCCACACCAGCTGAGTGTGGGGTGCCCATGGGGAGGAGTGTGGGGTGCCCCAGGTGGGTGGGAGTTAAACCTTCAGAAAGTGGGAAGGAAAAATTGATCACCTGGCATAGCAAGCGATGGGGAATGGTAATAGCAGCAGGGAGATGGAGAGCAGGATAAAGAGCCGTGTTGTGCCAGGGGCTGGGAGCCTCAGCAGGCACCAAGGAGGGAGCACAGCATGGCCGTGCCCACCCCATGGCCTGGCTTACTGTCACAGCAGGGATTGTGGCACTAGGATGAGCCTGCTGGGCACAATCCCTTTATTTCTGGGGTGTTCCCACTCCTGGAAGATCCCTCACCCAGCCACACTGCCCCCACCCAGCCCTGCCGTGGCCCCAAAGACCCCTCATCACCCCAGCACGAGGATAAAATCAGACTCTGCAGCTGTCCCAGGGTGGCCAGGACACACAGGGGACACAGGGCTCGGTGCCCCTCCCCGAGGGCTGACAGGGGGGAGCACAGCCCCCCAAAGGGCAGTGGAGCCCATCCCTGCCTCTTTCCCATGGGCGAAGGGCAACGGCGGCAGCGCCCACCCCGGAGCTGTCGAGAGCATCCCGGAGATGGGAAATGGCTCCGTGTCACCATGGAAACGGGGCCACTGGCTCGACATGCCGAGGGGACACGTGTGCTGAGGGGACAGGCACGCTGAGCCCTGAGGAGCAGGGCACTGGGAGCGCCAGGCATTGGGCACCATGGACTGGGCAGCGGGCAGTGGGCACAGGACCCTGAGAGCCCATCACCCACCTCGGGCCAGCTCCCTCATTACCCACTCTCAGGGATGCCACCTTTCATGGTGCCACCTCTTCGTGATGCCACCTCCTTGTGATGCCCCCGTGGCTGGGCAGCTCCAGACCCCCACAACAGGGCTGAGCAGGGGGTGCAGGGGCTGGAGCCGCCGTTCCCCGAGCAGCCTCCTGATGATGTGCATCGTCAAGGTTATCATCGAGCAAAACACTCAGCGGGGGCTCGGAGGGAGCCGGCCCGCGCCGCTTAATTAACCGGAGCTGCACGCGCCGAGCCCGCTCCTGCCATAGCAATGAGGGCACGGGCACTGGCACAGGCGGGGGCTGGCACATCCCACCTGCATCCCCGGGCGGCTGGCAGAGCAGCTGGCCGGTCCCTGCTGCCAGGTGTGCCCGCTCCTGGGGCCAGGGTGGCAGTCGGTGTGTGCGAGACAGCCTGGCACCGGTGGGTGCGCACGTGCAGGGGTGTGGGCACAGATGTGCAATCACCGTTCTGGGCCAGGGTGGCTGTTTGTCCGTGCCTGTGTCCGTCTGTCCTGTCATGCCTGTGCCCTTGCACGTGCTGGAGTGTGATGTAATCCTGCTGGACAATAATCCTGCTGGGCAATGTCAGAGCAGGGATGGGCAGGAGCTGCCCTTGCTGCCAGCTCTGCTTGGAGCTGCTGCAGACCGAGGGCCTGCATGGTCCCCAATCTCTGCATCCCTGGGGAAAAGGATTAGGACTTCAATGTGAGGGTGCAAATGACACAGGGCACCACCCCAACACAGTGTCCCTGTCTCCAGGGCAGCCAGACAATGGGGGCAGAGGCTGGGGCAGGTGCCCACCCAGGGCAGCTTGTCCCAAGGGTGCCCAAGTGGGTGCTGAGGTGCTCTGTGCCAGGCTGTCACCAGGCTCACGGCCTCTCCAGCAGAAGGATGCTGTGGGGATGGTGGAGGTGGAGCTCTGGAGCATCTTGGGCCTTGCTCCCCACATCCACCACGTGCCCTGTGCTCCTTTGATCCTCAAGCTGCTAACGAGCTTCCCTGGCAAAGAGCTCATTAGTCAGGGCAGAGCCAGAGCTGCCTGACCAGCACCAGGGCAGCTCCTTGGGTGCCCAGGGACAAGGACAGGCCAGGCCAGTCCCAGCAGCTGGCAGGAGGACTGGCTGGTGTGGCCAGAGGCAAGAGCAGCACAGGTGGGTGGATGCTCTGAATTATTGAGCACAGGAGCACAAAGTGGCTGCGACAGCAACACCTGCATGGGGGGCATGGGGCCATGCTCACAGCCAGGCATGGGACCCCCAGCTAGCCCAGATGGAGCAGCTGGACAGTGCCAGGCTGCAGGGACACTGCACACACCCAGGGTCCTCTGCCAGCCCCTCGGGTGGCAGCTGCCAGCAGCACGGGGCACCCCATACCTGCCAGCAGCCAGGGGCACCCCATACCTGCCAGCAGCATGGGGCGCCCCTCACCTGCCAGCAGCACAGGGCACCCCTCACCTGCCAGCACAGGCACCCTCACTGCCAGCACACAGGCACCCCACACCTGCCAGCAGCACGGGGCACCCCTCACCTGCCAGCAGCACAGGGCACCCCACACCTGCCAGCAGCATGGGGCACCCCACACCTGCCAGCAGCACAGGGCACCCCACACCTGCCAGCAGCACAGGGCACCCCATACCTGCCAGCATCATGGGGCACCCTGTACCTGCCAGCAGCACGGGGCACCCCTCACCTGCCAGCACCTCCTGGTGCTCTCCTGGCAGTGCCAGCAGCACCTCCTGCCCTATTCCCTGTCCAGCACACAGCTCCCATCACCTGGCCAGCAGCACAGGCCTGGGGCAGCTGCAGTCAGTGGAGGGAACCCCCATTTTCTCTGTATCCCCAGCCTCTCTGGTGAGCCAGTGGAGGGAACCCCCATTTCTGGTGAGCCATTTCTGGTGAACCCCCATTTTCTCTGCACCCCCAGCCCCTCTGGTGAGCAATTTCTGGTGAGCCGTTTCTGGGGAGCCAGTGGAGGGAGACCCCATTTCTGGTGAGCCAGTGGAGAGAGCCCCTATTTTCTGGTAAGCCATTTCCGGTGAACCCCCACTTTCTCTGTACCCCCAGCCCCTCTGGTGAGCCATTTCTGGTGAGCCCATGGAGGGAGCCCCCATTTCTGGTGAGCAATTTCTGGTGAGCCAGTGGAGAGAACCCCCATTTCTGGTGAGCCAGTGGAGGGAACCCCCATTTTCCCTGTGCCCCCAGCCCCTCGGGTGAGCCGTTTCTGGTGAGCCCCCATTTTCCCTGTGCCCCCAGCCCCTCTGGTGAGCCGTTTCCAGCGATGCATTATTGAAGCCCCCCCGTGCCATGGCTCACGGCAGGCACCGCCTCAGCCCTGATGAATATTTCAGGCCCTGAAATCTCCTGCGCCTGCACGCTTAGCCCCGGTCCCCCCCTGCCCCCTCAGCTCGTTGGCTCCTTTGTTTCCCTGTGCTTCTGCCCAGCACGGTGTCACCCTGCCCTTCTCCCTGGGGACAGTCACCCACGGCCTGGAATGGGATGGGAAGCAGGTGGGCACGTGGGCACTGCTGGTGGCACAGCCAGAGCAGCCCTACACTGCCAAGCTCAGTGCCAGCTGGGCATTCCTAGGATGGTTCCTGTGCCCATCCCCAGCCCTCATTTGGGTGTGAGGGTCTGCAGGTCCCCTGGCAGCATCACCTGGGATGGGGACAACCTAGAGCACAGCACATTGTGGGTCTGTCCCTGGCACCTCCCAGTTCGCTGCCCCCTCTGCCAGTGTTCCCAGATGACGATTGTGGCGTGATCTGTGTGCAGTGGGAGCAGGATATCGATGCTGCTTGTCACTCCTTCATCAGATTAACATCACTTACACACCACCAGACACCTCACAGGGGACACCAGGGTGGCACATGGCTGGGATGAGCAGAGCATGTTCCAGAGCCAGTGGGGAGCCAGGTGCTGCGGCTGGCAGCCACAAACCCATCCCTGTGTCCTTGTCCCTTTCCCAGAGAGCTGTGGCTGCAGTGGGGCCATGTGCCAGCCCTGCCCTACCCAAGCCTCCCACCTGGCACAGCCCTCGCACCCTGCAGCACATCCACACCGTGGTCATGTCACAGCAGCAGGGGACAGCAGTGAGGCTGGGGCTGCCCCCGGTGGATGACATTGGAGTGATCTTGAGGCCAGGAGGGAGGTTTGGAGAGGAGAGGAGCCGGCTGAGTCACCCGGTGCCGGCTGCTGACTCAGGCGCTTCCTGCCAGGTAACCTCCACTGCCGGCGTGGGCTGCTGGGACGAGGATGTGGCACAGGGGACAGACGGGAATGGGACAAGGATGTGGCACAGGGGACAGACAGCACTGCCTGGCACACCACTCCAGCACCCAGGGTGGGCTAAGCTGGCAGTGTGCACATCTGTGCTGCACCAAGTGATGACCCCTTTCATCTCGGCTCACCCTGGCACTGTGACTGCCAGCCGTGGGAGCCACAAGGAGCTGGTGGCTCTCACCTCCCAGCCGCCACCTCTGGGTGCCCACACAGCCAGGGCGGGTGAGATTTGGCACAGCTGCTGGAGCCAGGGTTCCGGCCAACAGGCGCCTGGCGCCCAGGGCAGGAACCCTGCAGCTTCCTCCTGCTGGGCAGCGGGAGCAGCGGGGCTGGAGCCACGCACGGCTTCATGCAGTGACTCCAGCAGGAAGTTGATTTCCTCTGACGGGCCTGGCACCGCCGCCTGGCACCGCTGCTCACTCACTGGTGGCAGCTAACCCTCCTCTGCAAGGCCACAGAATCCAGCTCCGCATAAATTAACCCAGGCCGCTAATTAATGAACTTCTCCCGTGTCACTCTGCGTAGTAGGGCTCGCTCTGGTCCCTCTGGTTAGACCTTGGTCTCTCTCCTCACCAGGGATTTGGCCACCCATCTTCACCTCCCCTGCATCCCCATGCCCAGCCCCAGGATGTCACCCAGGACTCCTCCAGAGCTGGATTTTCCCCCCTGTCCCTTTGAAAGGGGAAGGCTCAGCCCCTGTGCCCTCCCCGAGGCGATGCCCGCTGAGCGCTCATCAAGGCGCTGGCACGGCTCAACCATCCGTGAGGCTTCATTCAAATTTAACGACTGACACGGGACAGAAAAGGGAAGGGGCAGGGAGGAGCAGAGATGCTGGGCACACGGTGTGTGCTGAGAGTGCCCCAGGCGTGCCAGCCTGGCAGGACAGACCGTGCCCAAACACCAGCATGGGGATGTGAGGAGCTGCCCCAAACGCCGCCAGGAGCCAGGACATGGCCATGCCAGCCATGCCAGCTGCCTGCTCCCCGAGCCAGGCCATGCTCGCTGCTTGCCTTTGCCTTGTTCTCGCCGTGTCTGGCTGGACACGTGCCGGCACCTGGCTCCCTCGGGCGGGCCGGGAGCCCTGAGCTCAGCGCGTTGGGCCCTGCTAGGTGTGGCTGGTGAATATTTCATGCCCGCGTTCGCCGAGCCCTTTCTTGGTTACACTCCTGCCTCCTCCCCGCGCTCTCACCATGTTTATTTATTTAATGAATTATTTATCGGCTCCCCCTCTCGCTCGGCTGGGCGCTGCCCCCTCCCCACTCCCCCAGCCCTGCGCGATGATTTATTGAATGCCGGCTCTGCTCTGCGGTTGCGACATTCTGTCACAGGAAGCCGCGGTTAAACATCAACCCAGGCGGGCCAAGGCAGGTCCCCTACCCCGCCAGGGACACGCTCAGGCCCCTCGGGGCTCATGGACGGCAGGTGCGAGGCTTTCCCCACTGCTTTGATGCCAAAAGCTGCTGGTCCTTGTGATGGGCACAGCGTGGAGGGGACAGAGGGAGAACCAGGGATGCTCCATGCCCTTGCTCTGGACAGCTCAAGGCCTCGCATCCCTCTAAGAGCGAAGCCACCAGGGTGTGTCCCCAGCCTTCCCGTTGTGCCAAAACCCGGCCAAGCCCCCTCTGTGTGTAATTCCAGGGGTAATTCCTGACACCTGCACGCTCCGCGGTGCTCAGGGCTGTGTTCTGCCCCCTGGGTGTGTCCCTCCGTGTCCCTCCGTGTCCCTCCGTGGCGGGGGGACCCCCGTGGTGCGGGTGCTGACGGCGGAGCGTGCGTTGCCATGAGCGGGGGGGTTTCCATGTGGAGGTGGGTGTTGCCATGGGTTTGCCGAGCCGAGGCGTTTCCATGGTGGCAGCGCGGTGCTCTGGGTCCTCCCAGAGGTGTGCGGCACCCTGGGAGATGCCACCGCTGCCGCTGCCACCTCAGCCCGGCCCCTGTGCCCTCCCCTCCCCAGCTCTCCCCCGCTCCCACCCCCAGGCAGCCAGAGCCCTTTTCCACGTGTTGTGTTTTCTTCACTTCACTTCTTCGGATGAATAATTAATAGAGGCTTTTTTGGTCCTCCGGGCCTTTCCGTTTCCCCCTTCCCCCTTCCTGGCGGGGCTCTGGCAGGGGTTTGGGCTCCCAGTGCCACCAGTATGGATGGGGAATGGGCATGCCATGGGTCTCCCATGGTGCTGAGTGGGAGCAGGGGCCCTGCCCATCATCATCATCCTCCTTGTCCCCCTCATGGCCTGGAGCAGCATCCACATGGCCTAAAGGACCCTGAGGACAAATGGGGTGGCTCTCATTGCACACAGAGCTCCTCATAAAACTCTGGGGAGCCAGGAGACCACCCAGGACTCAGCACAGGGCACCTGAGAGCCACCAGGCCCACTGGGGACATGGGAACATGACATTTGGCACAGCACCATGCTGGCCACGCTCACCACACAGTGAGATAGTTGCTGGCAGGAGCAGCTCGGGCCGGCTCAGCAAGCCCAGCCACGGTTTGGGAACCTCCTGGTTTCATTCACGAGCTCCTCAAGGCTGCCAAAGCTGCAGGTGATGCACAACGCCAGCGCTGCCGGGGCAGAGGCTGCTGGGCTGGGGATGGTGGGCGCATGTGGGAGCTGGGGGCAAGCTGTGTGTGCCCAGTGAGCTGTGTGTGCCCACTGAGTGTGCCCAGTGAGCTGTGTGTGCCCGCTGAGCTGCGTGTGCCCGCTGAACTGAGTGTGGCCAGTGAGCTGTGTGTGGCCACTGAGCTGCGTGTGCCCACTGAGCTCTGTGTGCCCACTGAGCTGCGTGTGCCTGCTGAGCTGCATGTGCCCACTGAGCTCTGTGTGCCCACTGAGCTGTGTGTGCCCGCTGAGCTGAGTGTGCCCAGTGAGCTGTGTGTGCCCACTGAGTGTGCCCATTGAGTTGTGTGTGCCCTGTGAGCTGTGTGCCCCCTGAGCTGTGTGTGCCTGCTGAGCTGAGTGTGCCCAGGGAGCCAGGGAGCTGTGTGTGCCCCCTGAGCTGAGTGTGCCCGCTGAGCTGCGTGTGCCCGCTGGGCTGAGTGTGCCCGCTGGCCTGCGCATGCCTGCTGAGCTGAGTGTGCCCTCTGAGTTGCTCATCCCCGCTGAGCTGCGTGTGCCCACTGAGCTCCGCGTGTCCGTGCCAGTGTGAGCGTGCCCGTGCGTGCCCACGTGTGCCAGGGGCCCGATCACCTGGCACTGGGCTCTGCCAGGCAGCCCTGCATGGCAGTTGCTAAGGGATCCCACCGAGGACGGGCAGTGGGAGCTGGCACTCAGCTCAATCCCCACACCCGGGGAGCCCCCACATTCCCCTGGGCTCCCCCCAGGAACCTCCACCCCACAAACCCTTGGGGTGTGGGAAGAACGAGGGCCTGCCCATGCGTGTGGGCACTTGGCCAAATGCTGGCTCCCGAGGGAGGTCAGGGCAGGCGGCAGAGCCTGGCACTGTGTCCGTGTTCCTCGGTAGCCAGGCTGTCCTGGCACATTGGCACACTCCCTCCCACCCACTCCTGTGCCTCCAGGGTGCCCAAACCCCTCTGTGAGCACATGTGGCCCTCATGGCACTGGCAGCAGCACCGGGAGGACCCTCTGAGGCGCTGAGCCCGCACCCACAGCCCCCACAGACCCACAGGGGCTGCTGCCCCACGGCCCGGAGCTCCCAACCACAGCGACCCCAATCCCGCGGGCTCCTGGCCCTGCTGCCCCCAGTGCCAGGGAGATCCCAGTGGCACCGGCTCCCACAGGGACAGGCAGGGGTGCACCGAGGTGTGGGAGCACCCACGGGGGTCCCAGTGCGACCCCGATGGCAGCAGGACCCCACACAGGTAACGCCCCCCGCTCATGGGGGTCCTGGCGCGACCCCGGTGCCACCTGGTCCTCCCGGGACCCGGCCCCGGCGTTTCCACCCGCGGGGAGCCGCAGCCCCGAGCCTGGTGCCGGTGCCGAGCCGGTGCCGGGGCGGGCCCGGGGTGGCGGCGGGAGCGCGCGCGGGGGCGCGGCGGCGGCGGGCGCGCGCGGGGCGGAGCTGGGCGCCGGGGCCGCGGGGCGCGGGCGGCTCGGGCTCGGTTCTCCCTCCCTCCATTCCCCGGCATCGCGGCGGGCTCGGGCGGCGGCAGGATGGCGGCTGGGCTCCTGCCCCTGCTCCCGCTGCTGCTGCTGCTACCGGGCCGGGGGCCGCCGGGGGCCCTGGGCAACCGGCACGCCGTGCACTGGAACAGCTCCAACCCGCAGTGAGTGCGGGCGGGGGCGCCGGGACCCGCACCGGGAGGCGGGGAGGGGGGGGGTGGAGAGGGTGGGGGGTGTCCCCGGGGCCGCGAGGGGTGGGGGGCGCCGCCGGGAAGGACGCGGCGGGGATCGCGCTGAAGGATGCGCTGGGGGCGGCGGGCGGCACCGGGACTGCGGGACCCCCGGTGCCGCTCTCCTCGCGGCGCCCTCCCCGGCTGCCGTTGCCCCCGGTGCCCCTCGCCCTGCCCGTGGAGTCGGGGAGGGCTGCGGCGGCGGGGGGTGCAGCCACCCGGCCGGTTCGTGTCCCCGCGGCCGCGCTGCCGGGCGGGGCTCGGCGGCTCCCGGTCGTGAGCACCGGGGGAAGAGCCCCCCCCGCCAGCGCTGGCCCACCGGGGGCAGCGGGGAGAGCATTGCTCCCCCCGGCATCCATCACCCGGTGCGCCGGGGCAGGGCAGGGCAGGGGTCCCGCTCCCCCCGCCAGTCGCGCCCCCCGCATGTCTGGGTGCGGGAGCGGCACCGGCGGCGCGGCGGAGGCGGGGGGGCCCGACAGGTGCCTGCCGCCCCCCACCGCCTTTGCCCGGCAGCAGTGGCACCCCCAGGGTGCCTCCGGGGCTGCGGGGACAGCGGGGGGCGAGATCGGAGGGTGGGAGCGGCCACCGGGAGCGAGGAGCGGTCGGGGGTCGGTGGCCTTGGCCGCCCAGCCCCTCCCTCACACCCTGCGCCGGGGCTGCCCTGCCCTCGCCGGCGCACCCGCAGCCGGGAGCCGATGTGGATGGGGACGGTGTGGGCTGGACCCTCTCGGGAAATGGGGGCTGCGCGCCTGTCGTGCGTCCGTAGACCCCTCCACGGGGATCTGCGCCTGCTGCCGTCGCCCACCTCTCGGTCCCTCGCTGGTGCGAGTGCCCAGGGGTGTGGCGGGGACACGCATCCAGCCAGAGCATCCTCTGGTGCCCGTCGGTGCAGGGGCTCTCCCGGGCTCTCCCCCCACGCCACAGCCCTTTGTGCAGGGTGGGAGCAGCCCCGGCAGCCCCCTCCCCTGCCATTGAGATTGTGTCGCCAGGCGGAAGCTCGGGCCCCATAAATCGTGCGTGTGTGCGACGTGCCGAGGCGCAGCACAATGCCGAGGTGCCTCCACGCTCAGCATCCATCCCTCTGCACCCCCTGCTCTGCCCGGACCCCCTGCACCCCCAACCTCATCCCCACACCATGACACCCCCACAACACTGGCAGCTATGCCACCCTCACCCTTATCCCTCCGTGACTCCCCCATGCCCATCTCCACCATGACCTGCCGCTGCCCTGGCACCTCTCGGGGGACAGGGCGGAGGGGCTGGCAGTGCCCAGGCCGTGCCAAGGCGGGGGTGTCGCAGCCAGATGCCCGCACCCCCTGCGCAGGCGTGTCTGGCGCGGCCGCCGGCGTCCGGCTCAGGGCATGGGCGGCGCGGTGGGGGCGGCTGCGGCAGAGCCGTGTCCCAGGGACTCCCGAGCTGATATTTATTGTTAGGCAGTGCGGCAGCTCGGACGCAATTATAGCCGCACGGCAAAGTGTCTGGATTAGATAAATTATGGGGGGAATTAGGCTCCCTGGGCCGCAGCCTGCAAATCCCAGCAACCCTGCTGCAAGTGGAGCCATAAACAAGCCCAGCGCGGCCCTGCGGGGCTCTCCGGGGAGGAGGGGGTTGCTGGCTGTGGCCCCTCCTTGGGCACAAATTTATTGTGGCTCCTGCCATGCTACCCTGGGTATCCCTGTTGATGCCCTCAGCGGGATGACAGGATGAGGGGCAGCACATGGAGCAGCCCTATGGTGCCTTGGAAGCAGGGGGTTGGTGGCAGCTCAGCCCTTTTGGCCACACAAGGAATGGTTGGGGGTGCCAGGAGGCCAGGAAGGGTCCCCAAGCAGGCAGAGCACCCCTCATGCCATGGGTTTGGGGTGTGTTGGCAAAGCCCAGGGTTGGTGTGGAGGTGGGATCCTCAAATCCTGCTCCTGCTCGGCCTGGTTGTTAGTCCAGCTGTGCATTCCATCCCTGATGGCAGCCAGCAGGCCCTGGGGGTGTGGGATGACCCTTGACTCATCCTTGCCCTCCACTCCCCAGTCCTGCCAGGAACAGGCCTGGTGGCATGGGACAAAGGTGTAGAACAGCCGTGTCCACCCTGCAGCAGCTTTTGTGGGGCCTGTGACCCTGGGGTGACCCACTGAGCAGGGCCGGAGGCTCCTGGACTGTCCCCAGGCAAGCTGGGCCCTGGCACGCTGGAGGCTGTGTCCCTGCTGTGTGTCCCAGATGCCAAGATGGGGACAGCAATTCATGGACACACATGGCCAGTGCTCCTGACACTGCTGCACCCCAAGAATCACCCCAGAGCAGGTTGGGGTGTACCACACTGTGCCACTGACTGATCTGGGACCTGAGGGTGCTCGTACTGAGGGCACTGGGTGCCATAGAGGGGGCAGAGCGGGGCGTAGGGTGGCACAGGGGTGCACAGGGTGCCTGGCTGTGGTGTGGGGGTCAGGGCCCACCTGTGTGCAGGGAGGTTGTGGCACTTTGTGCAGGCTCACAGCTCGTGCAGCTCCCCCCAGCACCGGCTCTGCCGCCACGCTCACCTCTTCAGGGTGGCTTTTATCTGGCCCAGGCTGTGTTGCAGGCAGCAACAGGCTGTGTTGCAGGGCTGGAGTGGGCTCTGGAGAGGCTTGGAGTGGGCCCTGGAGAGGGCTGGAGTGAGCTCTGGAAAGCCTCAGTGCCGAGCTGGGGAGGATCTCACCCAGGAGAGGAGCCACGTCCCTGCAGAGCACGTCTGGAGGGGCCCAGGCTCCTCTGCAGCAGCCAAACCCCAACACCAGGGCAGGGCCTGGTCAGGTGCCCCCACCCCATCCCTGGGCACCAGCAGGGCTGAGGAGGAGTCACCCACAGCAGAAGGGACCCGCGGGGCTGGGGGCATCCAGCAGGAGGTGCTGGGCAGCTGTGCCCAAGCCAGGGGCAGTTCTGTGCCCAACCAGGGGCAGCTCCATGCCCACCTGTGGAGCTGAATGTAGGCACAGTGCCAAAAACACCCCCCTAGACTGGCTGGGGGGCTCGGCCAGCCCCCACCCCATCCTCTGCCCTCCAGGCTGGGCACACAGAAAGCCCAAGCACGCAGCCATCCTCGGCAGGAGCGGTGCCCATGGGCAGAGCGTGCCGTGCCCCGTGAGTCACGGCGCCGGGGCGGCACCGAGCCCCGGCAGCACCGGCGGCGTTCCCGTGGGAGAAGCGGCCGCGGTGTCGGGGTGCAACAGGGCCGGGGCCACCTGCTCCTGCCCGGGCTGGTAATTGAGTCACCGGTTGCAGATTGATGGTTTAATTAAAACCCAATTAGAAACCTCATTGATCTTGTTAGCAACACGGGAAGGTGCCGGCTTTAGCCGGGATTACGGAGATTGTACGGCCGTCGATAGCGACGGGGGGCACCTGTAGGGTGCTCCTGGAGTCCCGGCGAGCTCGGGGACGGCTCTCCCTGTCCCGCAGGGCGCTCCCCGCTCCCTCCACGTGCGGATCATCCCTCGCAGGGAGGTGCCCACCGGGGACACCGTGTGCCGGTAGCGCCCGCGCCTTGCGGCTGCGCCAGGCGAGGCCGGGGGGGCTGTGCTGTGGCTCGGTGCCACCCGTGTGCGTGGGCAGCGTCGCAGGCGCTGTCTGCCGAGCCAGCGCGCGTGTGCGTGGCCGTCTGGGCGCCGTGACTGTGCAGCGCTGCCTGCGTGGGGAGGGCTGCGCTGAGCCCCCCGGCTCCCCCGCGCTGCGTGCGGGAGGATGGACAGGCGGGTGGTCTGCCTGTCTGTCTGTCCCTCTGTCCGGCCGCAGCGGTCGATGCGCCTTTGCCTCTCGCTGTGCTGCGGGGTGACGGGAAGGGGACTCGTAAATCAATGGCACTTTTTTGTTCCCCGGGTGATGGATGGGCCCCGGATGCGCCAAAAGGACGAAGCTACTGGAGCCGAACAAAGAGCCTGGCTGTGCTGGGGGCTGTCCAGTGCTGGGGGGCACCACATGGAGGACACACCACGCTGCCCTGCTCCTCACTGCTGGCACCACCACTGCGGGGTGCTGAGCCCGGCTCTGGCCCTGCTGCCCTCCAGGCCTCTCCGGCACCATGGGGATGAATCTCTGTAGGGTGAGGGTCCCCATGGGGGTCCGGTCCCGCCGTGCCACCGCTGCCAGGGCGTGCTGCAGTGCACCAGGCGCTCCCCGGCGGTGTGGGAGCCAGCGTGCGGCACGCAGCCCGGATTTATGGCAGCAGATGGGAGCGGAGCGGAGCGCCCGCCCGGCTCACCGGTGCCTGCAGAGTGCCAGGTAGCCAAGGTGCCAGCAGGGTGCCATCAAGGGTGCCACCAGCGTCCCTCCGGTGCGGGGCCGGTGGGCACCGAGCCCGGGGCCGGTGCTGCCAGGGGACATCCATCTGCCCAGCATGACAGGCTGCTGGAAGGTACCACCGCCTCGCCAAGCCCTGCTCTACAAACGCAGTCGTGCAGAAGTGATGCTGCCCGTTCTCCTCCAGCACTTAACCCTTCGGGCACTGCCAGAGCCCACCGTCCCCACCGGCCATGCCATGGCTGCCAGAGTTTGAGATTTGGAGGGTCCATCCCAGCCCAAGGCATGGTGCTTCCCACCATGGAGCTGGCAGGGACCAGGCAGCCTGTGCCTGCTCTGGGATGGGTGCTGGTGAGAAAAGAAGTAGAGTCCCTCTCTCAGAGTGTCTCTTCCTGCCCTTCCACCCCAAACCAGGGCCCACGAGCTCCCTGGATGGTGCTGTCAGCAGATCTTGGAGCACTTGGGCCGTTGCACTGAGGGATTTGGGGGTATCTAGAGTTGCTGCTCTGCAGTGGCTGTGCAGGAGGAGCCAAGCGTGGCAGGGACACAGTGTTGTGACCAAAGCTGCTGCTGGGGTCACCTGGATGTGCCTCAGGCTGTGGTGGCCCTGTGGCTCTCCCCATACGGGGCCATTCCCCAGCCCCTCCCAGCTTATGGTGATGCCCGTGGGAGTCGCTCCCGTGGGTCCCTTGCCACACCACCTGGGACTCCTGCACCCTGCCACGGGTGCTGGTGTCCCCCAGCCCAGGGGACACTTCGGTGCCTCGTTAGTGAGGCTGTTTATCAGCAGCCACACTTCTTAATGAGCTGTGCCTTAACGAGCCCCATCCTGGGTTCCCAAGGGGCTGTTCCTCAGCACTGGGTGCCCCAGGAGAACGGGGGGTTACCTCTCCCCAGCACCCCGTGACAGAGTGTCACGAGTGACACTTCTCCTAGTCCCTCCGTCCCATAGCACAGCTGTGGGGAGCCCCAGCTGCGGGTGCTCACCCCGGTGTGGAGCAGCTGCTCTTGGGGTACGCCAGCGTCCCAGCTCTGCGTCCCGCGTGGAGTTAATTGCGATTTTCTCCTTGGGGCCATTTCTTTAATAACAAGCCTTTTTCTCCCCCCCCCCCCCCGCCCCCCCTTCCCACCACATCAAAGGGGGAAGATGAAAGGTCCCGGCTCCCGCTCAGCAAGGGTGGCTGCCTCAGCACCTTCCCGGCGGAGCAGTTGCCGGCGGCTGCCGGGATGGGCTGCGGAATAGCGGCTGCGCAGCGAGGGAGGGGCCGCGTGGGGCTGCGCTCCCCGTCCCACGAGTGATGAGCTCTGCCATCAGCTTTTCCCCTCCTTGTTGCCCCCCGGTACCGGAGGCAACACTTCTTGTCCCCCCCGTTTTGCTTCCCGACAGCGGTTCTGTCTCGGTCTCGGAGCTCGGCTCCGGTGCCGCGGGCGCTGGCGGAGCGCCGGGGCTCCTCAAACAGCGCCGGGGGCGATGGTGCAGGGTGGGGCGTCTGCACGCGTAGCCCTGCCCGCTGCCTGCCCAGCCCTGCCGGGGAGAAAGACCCGGGGAAGCGCTGGGCTCCGGGAGGGGCGGCGAACCCCGAGTGATGCTTTGGGGGCGCACGGTGTGGGGTTTGCCCTGAGAGGTGGGGAAAGGGCCGGGAGCTGGAGCTCCACTGGGGATCTCTACGGCCACGCGTGCCGGGATGCTGCTGCTGCCCGTGTCCTGCGGGATGCGGGTCCGGTCAGGGTCCGGTGCCGAGCCAGCTCCGGTGGTAATTAATTGGCAGGAGCAGCGGGTCAGCGCGGCGGCGAGGATTACCGCGGCCGGGATTTCCGCCGGGCGCGGATTAGGAGCCAGCGGAGCCTCTCCTGAGTGGATCTGAGGGGATTGCTGCTCCTAATCAATGTAAATGAGGCTCCCCCAGGGCCACCCTTTACGGCATTAACGAACTAACGGGATTAGCCGGAGCGGGGTGAGAAATCCTGGCTCCGAGCTGCGGCGCGTGCCAGGGCCCTGGTGGGCGGCAGCGGTGGGTCGGCTCCAGGCTGCTGGAAATGGGGAATGCCGGGGAATTCCGAGGAATTCCGGGGTCTTCCGCACGCCCACGGGCTGTCCCGTGGAGAACGTGATGCCTGAGGGGACCCTGATGCCCTTCTGGGTGTGTCTGTGCGTTGTCTCCTCTTTGAGGCTGTTCTTGTATGCCCATCCCACCTGTACGTGTGGCTTGACACCTGCCCCCAGCAGTGCCTCTCCCGTGCCCTCCAGAACGGGGATTCTGCTCCATTGTGAGGCTCGGGCTGTGTCATGGGCTTCACAGAGCTTGAACAAGGGCCACTGCTACTCCCAGAGTTCGCTGCAACCTCATCAGAGAGAGAACTCTGCTTGGGGATGTGCAGGGCCTCCCCAACGCTGACCTCCCACCCTTCTCTCCCTTGCAGCCTGCGGCGGGAGGGCTACACGGTGCAGGTGAACGTCAACGACTACCTGGACATCTACTGCCCTCACTACAACGCCTCGGTGCCCGAGCACCGGCTGGAGCAGTACGTGCTCTACATGGTGAACGCGGAGGGCTACCGCACCTGCAACACCAGCCAGGGCTTCAAGCGCTGGGAGTGCAACCGGCCCCACGCGCCGCACAGCCCCATCAAGTTCTCGGAGAAGTTCCAGCGCTACAGCGCCTTCTCGCTGGGCTACGAGTTCCGTGCGGGCCAGGAGTACTACTACATATGTGAGTTACTACAGGTGTGAGTGCTGCTACATGTGTGAGTGCTGCTACATGTGTGAGTGCTACTACATATGTGAGTACTACTACGTGTGTGAGGAGTACTACGTGTGATTTACCATGTGTGAGTGCTGCTACGTGAGTTACTACATGTGTGAGTGCTGCTACATGTGTGAGTGTTACTACACGTGTGAGTTACTACATGTGTGAGTGTTACTATGTGTGTGTACTGCTACATGTGTGAGGAGTACTACATATATGACTTCTGCTACATGTGTGAGTGCTACTACATGTGTGAGTATTACTACATATGTGAGTGCTACTACATATGTGAGTTACTACCTGTTTGAGTGCTGCTACATGTGTGAGTGCTGCTACGTGAGTTACTACTTGTGTGAGTGCTGCTACATGTGTGAGTGCTACTACGTGTGTGAGTATTACTACATATTGAGTGCTACTATGTGGTGAGTTACTACAGATGTGAGTGCTGCTACATGTGTGTTGCTACATGTGTGATGCTGCTATGTGTTATACATGTGTGAGTGCTACTACGTGTGTGAGTTACTACGGGTGGACTGCTACTACGTGTGTGAGTTACTATAGGTGTGAGTGCTGCTACATGTGTGTTGCTACATGTGTGAGTGCTGCTACATGAGTTACTACATGTGTGAGTGCTGCTACATGTGTGAGTTACTACTACATATGTGAGTACTACTACATGTGTGAGGAGTACTACGTGTTATTTACCATGTGTGAGTGCTGCTATGTGAGTTACTACATGTGAGTACTGCTACATGTGTGTGAGTGCTACTACATGTGTGAGTGCTGCTATGTATGTTAGGGCTACTACATGTGTGAATGCTGCTGCATGTGTGAGTGCTACTACATGTGTGAGTTACTACGTGTGTGAGTGCTGCTACACGTGTGAGTGCTACTATATGTTTAAGGAGTACTACATGTGTGAATGCTGCTGCATGTGTGAGTACTACTACACGTGTGAGTTACTACATATGTGAGTGCTACTACGTGTGTACGTTGGGCACCAGGGCAGGACCCCCACACAGCCCCCAAACCCCAGGTCCCACCCCAGCTGGGTCCCCTCAGTCCTCCCATCCCAGCTGGGTCCCTCTGCGTCCCCCTTGGCTGATTCCCCTGCACCCCCAAAATTGGGCAGCTGTTTCCCACTAAGAGTTGGAACCTGGAGCTCTGGGAGGGGTTGAAGGAGCAAAGGGACAGGGGGAGGGGGGGTTTACATGATGGAGGGGACAGAGAGGGGTGTGGGGGTGTGGATGGGGGTGCCAGGGCATGATGGGGTGCTGGAGGATGATGATGGAGGATGCAGCATGCTGATATAGGATCAGGGTTCAGGGGCTGCTGCTGCAGGATTGCAGTGTTGGTACCTGATGCTGGTGCTGGGTTGGGATGCTAGAACTGATTATTCAGGCCTGGGGTGCTGATGCAGGGCATCGGTGCAGGATTTGGGGTGCTGGTGCAGGACATTGGTGCAGGATTTTGTGTGCCATCAGTGCAGGATTTGGGGTGCTGGTGCAGGATTTGGGGTGCTGGTGCAGGGCATCGGTGCAGGATTTGGGGTGCTGGTGCAGGAATTGCAGGATTGTGTGTGTGCAGGTTGGGTGCTGGGCAGGATTTGGTGTGTGCAGGATTGGTGCTGGTGCAGGATTGTTGTGCAGTCGGGGCATTGGGTGTAGGTTTTGGATTGGTGTGTTGTGCTGCTGCACTCCCCCAGCCTGGATCCCACCCCTGGGCAGTCCCAGCCCCCTCTCTGTCCACACCCACCCAGCCCCGGGGTGCCGAGGGTGGGGTCCCTGCCACGGAGCCCCTCTCAGCACGTTCTCTGCTTGCAGCCACGCCGACACACAACCACCGCCGCGCCTGCCTGAAGATGAAGGTGTTTGTCTGCTGCGCCTCCAGTAAGTACCCCCGTGCCCGTCCCGGGGGCGGCGAGGCTGGCCCGTGGGTGCCCCCGTCCCTCCCGAGGGGTGGGCGCATGCGGGGGGCTCCAGTGCAGGGCAGTGACCCCCGTCCCCTCTCTCCCTCCACAGCGTCGCACTCCGGGGAGAAGCTGGCGCCCACCCTGCCCCAGTTCACCCTGCGGCCCGAGGTGAAGATCGAGGACCTGGGTGAGTCAGGCACAGCCCCCGACCCCCAAAGCCGTGTCCCCCCCGCTCCTGCCGCCGCCCCTGGGGCAGCCCCAGCCACGGGGTGGGGGTTCAGAGCCGCCCTGCTGCCCTCCTCATCCTCTCCTTCCCCTCGCCCCCACAGAAAACTTCAACCCGGAGATGCCCAAGCTGGAGAAGAGCATCAGCGGCACCAGCCCCAAGCGGGAACACTTGCCCCTGGCCGTGGCCGCCGCGCTCTTCCTCATGACGCTCTTGGCCTCGTAGCTCCCGGTGCCCGCGGGGGCCCGGCCAGCGCCGCTGTGCCCCCCTCCATCTGCTGCCCCTCGTGAGAGCCTCGGAAGCACGGCGAGAGCACCAGCCCTGCCCGGAGAGCGGCAGGATCACGGCAAGCAGCGGACTGGCAGCTCCGCAGGGATGCGGCTCCTCCCGGGGCCCTGCCCGCAGCCTCCCCCCGGGGCTGCTCCGTGCCTGGGGGGCAGCGCCGAGCCCCGATGCGAGCAGGGACCCCCGGGGCCGGGCAGTCTGTACATACCCATATAGATCTATACATACTGTACAGAGAGCGACTACAGAGATATTATATCTATACTGTACCATAGGCAGCGGCGCCGGCCCCGGGCTGGCTTGTACATAGTCGAACGTGTTGGATTTTCCTCGTCTTCCGTGAAGACCCGACCTATGCAAACGCACAGACACTTTTTGGGGAAAAACAAAACAAAACAGAAAAAAAAAAAAAACATTCTCGATCTTTTTTTCAAGTGCTTTGGCTGGTGATTTTCATATTCTGCTCTTAGTCTATAAAAAAAAATTAATAAAAGGATAAAAAAAGGGATCCATGTCACGGTGGCGTGCAGCACTTCCAGCCCCTCGGAGGGGTCCCAGGGGGGCTCCGGCTCGGACAGGCGCTCAGGAGAGGGCTGACCTCCACCGTGCCACCCGCCTTGCCAGGCACACCCGGCTCGGTACCGCTGGCAGGGGGACGCAGGGCACTTCCCACCGCTGCCTCTGCTCCCCACCGACCCCCGAGCGCCGGCAGGGACGCGGTGCTTCCACTTTGGCGCGGACAGCAGGAGCGCTGGAAGGTAAGGGCAGCGCGGGGGGCCCGTGGCACGCAGTCCTGGGGGTGCTGGGGTGGCCTTTGGGAGCAGGAGATCCTTCCGTGCACGGAGCGAGCAGACACGGGGCGCTGGCAGCGCCAAGGGAGCTGCGGCATCGCCCCTGCGGCGCGTCTGGCTGTGCCGGGCATGCCGGCTCCTGCCTGTTCCGGGGGGATCTGGCACAAACTGGCGGCTCCTGCGGGCTGGGGGACGCCCTCAGCTCCCCCCCAGCACCTCCAGCCAAGGGGATGTGGGAGCTGGATTGTGCCTGGGGTGGGATCGCATGTAAAGGGGGTGTTGATGGGGTACCCACACCCCCACAGACACAATGGGGCACTAGTGGGGTCCTCACCCTGCGCTCTGCAGGGTTTTGGGGGTTCAGTGCTCCCAGGGAGGGGCAGCAACTCTCCCCGCAGGGATGAGGGGCTGCGAGGGCCCCACTCCCCTTTGGATTCCTGGGGAAGGGGAGTCCTCCCAGCCGCAGAGAGAGCGCAGCCACTCTCCCCCACCCAACAGGCGCTGCTGGGCGGTGGCTGCGGCTGGGTGTCCCGCCGGCCCGGGCTTGTCCGGGTGCGGGAAGAGCGGCCGAACCCGTCAGACGGGTCCTGGGAGCTCTCCCAGAGGCGCCGGGTTCGCCACGTCCCCCCCGCGCTCCGGCAGGCCTGGCCCGGATGGGGCTGAGCTCCCTGCCGTGGGTCCCATCCCGAGGTCCCCAGGTGCCACCAGAGAGGCATCGTTACCCACCCAGGGCAGGGTGGGCACAGGGTGGGTGAGGCAGCACCGCTGCCACTGCCAAGGGCCGTGTCCGGCCAGGTGCTGATTGCCAGGGCTGGCCAAAGCACCCGTGCCAGTGTGGTGCCATGCTGGTGGCACGTGGCACGGCGAGACTGGCACAGCTTGGGTGGCCAGTGCCCTGCGGGGGTGTGAGAGCTGGAGTCACTGCCCTGGCACAGAGAGCTCTGCCTGCAGGATCCCTCCTGCCACTTGCCTCGACCCTGGCACCGCTTCTTGGGTATGCATGGCACCACCCATGGCTCAGTGGGCACCTGGCTCAGATGTGCCCCATGCCCTAGGGATGAGCACAGGGGGACAGCCCAGACCCACCAGGAGTCTTCTGGGGTGCTGGTAGAGGGAAATCCCAAGCCCAGCTGCCCCAAGTCAAGTGGGGGGGCCATTGTTGGGACCCCAGTGCTGAGGTTTGGGTGCCCCTTGGGTACTTTGGGGTTTCACAGCCTGGGCAGCAGATCCAGGCACAGGGGGATGTGTGCCAGGTGTGGCACCAGGCTCTGCCTCACCTCGGGGCAGCTCCCCTGCCCGGTCCGGGCTCTGTGGCCGAAGGCACCAGGTCCTGGCACGGCTGGACAGCCCTGTGGCTGTGGCTCTGCCCCTCCAGGCTGGCACCAGGCCATGCCTAGCTGCCATGCCTACCTGCCAGGCTGCACGCAGCTGGCACTGCGTCACCGCGGCCTTCGCTCCCGGCCACAAACTGGACGGCTCCTCTTCCTCCCCCAGCCTGGCAGGGTGACGTCAGCCCAGCCAGGGGCCGGGGCACTCCTCGGTGTCCCCGGCCAAGAAACCACAAACACTGTCACGAGTTCGGCGGCCTCTGGCCGACCGTACCTGCCCCACACGGAGCAGCAGCGATGTTTACAGCCTGAAACGGCTTCACCTTTGTCCCTCCATCACGGGCACCCATCCCAGCTCATTGTCACCTGCTCCCAGGTGCGTGGCCGTGACCGTGTGCACCATGTGCACACCACTACTGGCACCCCCAGTGCTGCTGCAGGTGGGCACCCACCCTACCCAGGGTACTGCCCACCCTGTGTCCCACCTTTGGGTTCCATTGGAGGTAATGGGGCACTTCTAGCCTCAGTTTTTGTCTCAGACTGTCCCCAGCAGGGGACATGGGCTTGTCTTTCCACTCCTGCTCCTCCACCAGTGCTCTGGTGGTGACACTGGGTCTTGCTGTGTCCGCATGGCCTCATTCCCAGCCCCTTCCCTGTGTCCTGGTGGCCCTGCTCCAGGGCTGGGGCTGTGGCAGAGGGGACAGGGGAGACCCTTGGCCAACAGGGTTGGGTGCCACATCCCAATGCCACCAAATGGATCCAGCATGATGCCCCAGGAGGCTCATTATACCCTGGCAGGCCCAGCACAAGGCTCAACCACCAGGGGCTGCCCAGCCCTCCCCTGTCAGTGCTCCCTGCCTTGGTTTCCCCAGGCACAGTCTATCCCTGACGTGGAAGGGGCAGTACCAGGGTGATGCCAGGACCACGGGATTGGTGCTGCACCCATCCCCGTGGCCTGCACGTGGGCTCCCAGCCGTGTTCCCAGGAGTGCTCCCCTGTGCAAGCCACGGCAGCGCCGGCATCCCGGGAGCAGAGGCCTGGCACTGTCATTATGGATGATGTCAGGCCTGGCCACAAGCAGGGAGGATGAGAGCAAAGCAGCCTCCCTGGGAGCAAGGGGGTGGGGAGAGACAGGCTGGGGTGTGGGGGGGATGTGGGGCACCCAGCCCCACGGCCTGTGCCCGGAGGATTTGGAGGCACGGGCGCTCTCAGGTTGCCGTGCCGGCGCCTGCCGGAGCCCCCCGCGCGTGCCAGGGGAGCGCGGCGCGCCCGCTGCGGCACAGGGCATGCAACATTACCCACAATCAATGGATCATTATGGAATAAACAAGAGGAAAGTTGTTTTGCAAATGCGGCTGAGTTATCGCTTCACAACACGCGGCGGAGCGTCGCGCGCCGGCCGCGACACGGATGGATCCGTGTCAGAGCAAATGGGAGCCGACGGCGCGGCACCGCGCTCCTGCCAGCCTGTGGCAGCGTGCCCGCGGTGCCCACCCCGGCTCTGCACCTACAGACCCCGGCTCTGCTCCTGCAGACCCCTGTGCTGCACCTATAGACCCCAATTCTGCACCTACAGACCCCATCCTGCACCTACAGACCCCTGTCTTGTACATACAGACCCCCATCGTGTACCTACAGACCCCTGTGCTGCACCTATAGAGCCTGGCTCTGCACCTACAGACCCCATCCTGCACCTACAGACCCCAATTCTGCACATACAGACCCCGGCTCTGCACATACAGACCCCATCCTGCACCTATAGACCCCAGCTCTGCACATACAGACTCCTGTCTTGTACATACAGACCCCGGCTCTGCACCTACAGACCATTGTCTTGTACATACAGACCCCCATCGTGTACCTACAGACCCCAACTGTGCACCTACAGACCCCCATCGTGCATCAACAGACCCCATCCTGCACCTATAGACCTCCATCGTGCACCTAGAGACCCGTGTCCTGCATCTATAGACCCCAGCTCTGCACATACAGACACAACTGTGCACCTACAGACCCCCATGGTGTACCTACAGACCCCCATTCTGCACCTATTGACCCCAGCTCTGCACCTAGAGACCCCGGCTCTGCACCTACAGACCCCTGTGCTGTACCCACAGCCCCCCATCCTGCACCCACAACCCCATTTCTGCACCCACAGCCCCATCCTGCACCCACAGCCTCCCAGTGTGAACCCACAACCCCCCACGTCTGCACTCACAGCTCCCTGTCCTGCACCCACAGACCCATCCTGCACCCACAGCCCCATCCTGCACCCACAGCCCCATTTCTGCACCCACAGCTCCATATCCTGCACCCACAGTCCCTCATCTTGCACCCACAGCCCCCATCCTGCACCCACGGCCCCATCCTGCACCCACAGCTCCCTGTCCTGCACCCACAGCCCCATTTCTGCACCCACAGCCCCATCCTGCACCCACAGCCCCCATCGTGCACCCACAGCCCCATCCTGCACCCCCGGCCTTATGTCTGCACCCCACTCACAGCCCCATCCTGCACCCACAGCCCCATTTCTGCACCCACAGCCCCATCCTGCACCCACAGCCCCCATCGTGCACCCACAGTCCCCATCCTGCACCCACGGCCCCATCCTGCACCCACAATCCTCCCTCCTGCACCCACGGCCTCATGTCTGCACCCACACCCCCATCCTGCACCCACAGCCCCCATCGTGCACCCACAGCCCCATCGTGCACCCACAGCCCCCCGCGTGTGTGTGTGGAGCCCCTGCCCGGTGTGGGTCACCTTTTGGGGGGTGGCCCTGCTCCGTGCCGGTCCCCTGTGGGGGGATGGGGTGTGTGGAGGTGGGGTGGACCTGGAGCGCGGTGTTGCGTGTGGGCAGGGCGCCGGTCACTGTCAGGGCACTGTGTCCCCTTCCCTGTGCCGTTCCCGGTGAGGGGGCCGGGCTTTGTGTCCCCCGGCCCGGTCCCGGTGTTGGGGGGGGGGTGTGTTTGTGTCCCGGTTAGCGCCGGTCTCGGTAGGGAGGCTTTGCATCCCCTGCCCGCTGCCGGTCCCGGTGTCCGGGAGTGCGTGTGTCCCCCCGCCGGTGCTGCTCTCGGTGTGGGGATGTTTTAATGGTTTCTCTCCCCTGATCGATACCGGCGGGGGGTGTGTCGTGTGTGTGTCCCCCCCCGCCTCGTCCCGTGTGTTGTTGTGCGACCGCGGGGCGGTGTCGGCGGAGGCGGGGCGGCGCCGTACATAAGAGCGGGGGCGGGCGCGGGGCCGCCCGTGGAGCGCAGCACCCGCGGAACGATGGGGCAGCCGGGGGTGCCCCTGGCCCTGCTGGGGCTGGGGCTGTGCTGGGCAGCGGCGGCCGAGCGGCACACGGTGTTCTGGAACAGCTCCAACCCCCGGTGAGTGACCCCCGCTTCCCACCGGGCCCCCCCCCCCCCAACACAGCAAACGCGCACCGAGCCCGGTACCGGCCGCCCCGAGGGCGCGGGCGGCGCCGCTCCGCTCCACCGGCGGCCTTTGTGCGGGACGAGGCGGCGGGGCCGCTGCGGGGCCGGTGCGGGGGGCGGCGGGGCCGCTCCAGGTGTGCCCGGGGGGGCCTTTCCGTTCCCAGGGCCGTGCGAAGGGGCCGCTTCCTTCCCGCGGGGGGGGCGCGGCGCCAGCCCCGGCGCCGGCCCCGGGGACCGTGTTGACAAACACGGCGCAGGATGTGCGGGGGGGTTAGACCTGGATCGGGGCCCCCCCCGCTCACCGGGGCTGCGGGGTGACCCCAGCTCAAGCTCCGGCCCTACAGGTTCTAGGGGTGCCCCCCCGGCCGCAGCCGTGACTCCCCCTGGTTGTGGAGGTGCTCCCCCAGAGCATGAGCGCTCTCAGGTTTCAGGAGTGCCCCCTCGGCGTTCGGGGAGCCCCCCTCGCTCTCCAGACCCCCAGGCTGTGGGGGTTCCCCACATTCAGGCACCCGTGGGGAGATGTGGGGCTTCCCCTCCTTCCCTGGCCTGAGTCACTCCCTCCCCAGGTTATGGGGCTTCTCCCCCCTGCCCGGGCCGTGCCCCCCAGGGGTGTAGGACCCCCTAGATTGTAGGGCTGTATCCTCTGTGCCCCCCCCACAGTTTTTTTGGTGGCTGTGCCCTCTCGGGGCCCCCACAGCCGGCGAGGTGCGGACCCCGGCGTGTCCCCCCCGGGCTGGGGTGTGGGGCGCAGCTGGAGCCTCGCTGGCTGCCCCACGGCGAGAGCCGCGACGCCTCCTGCTCCAGCAGCGCCGGGCCGGGCAGGGTGCGGGCAGGCTGCGCGTCCCAGCGGGTCCCTCCCTGCTCCGCGGCCCTTGGCGAGCGCTGGGAATTGGGGTGCGCTCACCTCTCACTGCCGGGGGGCCGAGCCCGAGGGGAGAGTGAAGGGGGCGCTGCCCTTTGGAAGCTATTCCAGGTGCTGCAAGGCTCGGCACAGGGAAGGGAGGATCCAAAGGTGCCCCCAGGCAGCGCTGCCGTGGGCAGGGTGCTGCCCCCCATGGGTGTGGGGGATTTGGGGGTGCAATAAAGCCCCTACCCCAGCCCTGACCCCCGTGCCGCCCCTCCTGCCGCAGGTTTCTGTGGAGTGACTACACGGTGGAGGTTCGTCTCAATGATTACCTGGACATTATCTGCCCTCACTACGAGGAGGGCAGCGTGGACCCGCGGGCCATGGAGCGCTACACGCTCTACCTGGTGGAGCTGGAGGAGTACCAGGCCTGCAAGCCCCGCTCCAAGGAGCAGATCCGCTGGGAGTGCGACAAGCCCAGCGCCCTGCACGGCCCCGAGAAGTTCTCAGAGAAGTTCCAGCGCTTCACTCCCTTCACGCTGGGCAAGGAGTTCAGGGAGGGACACAGCTACTACTACATCTGTGAGTGCCGGGAAGGCTGCGGGGGGGGCTCCAGGGATTCCCCATCGGGGCTCCCCCCATCCCTTCCTAACCCGCCTCTCCCTTCACAGCCAAACCCATCCACCACCACGGCGAAGCCTGCCTGAAGCTGAAGGTGACGGTGACAGGCAAAGGCAGTGAGTATCACACATCAGCACCCCCTCGGGGCCCCCCCACGCGTCCCCTCCTTCCCAGCGTGGCCTTGGCTGCGCTGAGTCACGGCCTGGCCGTGGCCCCTGGCCAGCCCGGGGTGTGGGCACGCGCAGCTTGGCCAGGAAGGTGTTGGTGGGGGCAGGGAGGGGGGGGAGAGCCCACAGAGAAGCGAGATTTTGGGATTTTGGGGCGGTTGGGGTGCTGCCTTTCCCTCCTTGACCCCCTGTTTGCCCTGCAGCTCCAGCACCGCCTGCGCCAGCCTCGACGCAGAAGGGGAGGATCCAGGCAGGTGTGTTGGGGGCTGAGGGCTTGGGGCTCCCTTCTGGGGTGGCAGGGTGATCTTGGGGACACCAGGCTGAGCCTGGGGGTGCACTGGCCTGAACACAGCCACCCAGGGGTTTGCTGGGGGCACTGGGGCTCATCTGCCCCTCCTGGGGGCTCTGGAGCTGGCTGAGGCAGCAAGGCTGGTGGCAACCCTCTGCAGGGGTGATGTGCTGCTGGTTTGGGGTACAGCTTGTCTTTTGGGGTACAGCTTGTCTTATGGGGTACAGCTTGCCTTTTGGGGCTGCTGGGTGCTGATGGCTCCTCTGTTTTCCCCCCACAGACGATGCAGCTGCACACGTGCTGAGGAGCGTGGGGCAGAACTCGGCCATGCGCAGCAGCAGCCGCCCCTTCACCTTCATCAGCCTCCTCCTGCCCCTCCTGGTGCCACAGGGGCTCTGAGGTGCCCCTCGTGCCCGGACCCACCGAGGCTGTGGCCATTGGGGACCCCCGTGGTCCCCGCACATCTGCCCCGGGTGCCCTGCCCTGCGCACATCTGGGCAAGGCAAGGATTTGTCAGTATTAAGGGGCTGGAGGCCCCAAAGCCATCGGAGCAGCTGGAGCCTTCAGGCTTCCCTGGCCCTTCCAGGATGCTCCTGGCAGCCAGAGGTCGAGCGGGAGCCTGGAACTGGAGGGGCTGAGGCGCCCCGGACTGGAGAGGGGCAGGGGGCTGGCACCCCTGCCCCGCAGCTGAGCTCGCCCACCGCCCTCGGGGCTTTCCCCGTGGTGGGCTGGAACTGGAATGTGTCCTGCAGGCGGGGACGTGGGGGTGGCCAGGTGACCCCAGTGTCAGTGGCCAGGGAGCACAGACAGGCTGGAGATGCCCTGCAGCCAGGGGAGAGGGGTGATGAGAAACGCCCCACTCCTCCCTGTGCTGCACCCCTACCCCTTCCTTCATCCCCTGGCCCTTCGCCATCCCTCCCCTCCGCTGGGTGCCGGAGGGGCCCCCCAGCACCCCCTTTGTACAGCACCCCCTTTGTACAGCTTTCTAACACGGGATTTTTTATACCATTGTCGGGAATAAATAACCAAAACCATGCCGAGCTCCCGAGACCTCCCCCACCCTGCTGGGCCAAGGCTCTCCTGGCCCCCTGTGGGGGGTTGGGCTGGTTAATTAATTAATTGGCTGGTGTTTGCACGGGGCTGTTAAGTGGCCAAGTGCCACAGTGGCTGGCACTGTCCCCGGCTTTATCTGGTGACACAAAGGCCTCCCCTGAGGGTAGGGACCCCTCCCCCTGCACTGCAGAGAGATTCCAGGTGGGGGGCAGGGGTTTGTCCCGGGACAAACCCCTCTGGAATGTGACAGACCCCAGGGGATGGGACAAATCCCACTGCTTGTGAGGAGGGGGCTGGGCCGGGGGACAAAGCCTGGCTGCACCCCAGGGACCCCCACGGGGTGACCCCAGGGATTTGGGGGTCCCTGAGGGGGAGACAGTGTGGGTGCAAGGAGCTGGGATCACAGGGATTTGGGGGCCCTGGAATTGGGAACTGCAGGGAGCAAGGTTCCTGGAGAGGTGAGATTTTGGGGCACAGGGATGCATGACACCCAAATGTGGGGGACCTTAGAGATGGAGAGTCATGGAGAGGGGGACACAGGGATGAGTGACCCCCAGGATGTGTTGGGGGGAACCCTGGGACAGTGGGGTCGCAGGGAAATGTGGCTCCCAGGGATGCAGGATCCTGGGGAATTGTCCCATGGGACATTGTCCCAGTGATGCCCAGGATGTGTGGGGACACCCTGGGACAGTGGGGTCACAGGGAAATGTGGATCCAGGGGACATGTGGATCCCAGGGATGCAGGATCCTGGGGGGAATTGTCACAGGGATGTGTGACCCCCAGGATGTGTGGGGTCACAGGGGAAATGTGGGTCCCAGGGATGCAGGATCCTGGGGGGAATTGTCACAGGGATGTGTGACCCCCAGGATGTGTGGGGACACCCTGCAGCAGTGGGGTCACAGGGGAAATGTGGATCCTGGGGAATTGTGGATCCCAGGGATGCAGGATCCTGGGGAATCACTGTCACAGGGATTTGTGACTCCTGCAGGAGGTGGGGGTGGGCAGCTGGGCTCACAGGGCTGTGAGACCCCCGAGCTGTGTAATCTGTGCCTTGGCGTTCACCCTGGGGATGCCCAGGGACCCCAAACCTGAACACACGACACCTCGGGGGTCCCCCCGCCCTCCATACCGGGCCCGGTGCCCTCACGGTGCCCGCGGGGCGGTCACGCCGGTGCAGCCGCCGCTGCTCCCCCCGCTCGCAGCCGGATCCCCGCCGCTCCTCCCCGGTAGTGCGTCCTGCTCCGCCCCGCTCCGCTCGGCCGCGGGCAGCACCGGCCCCGCTCCGGGCAGTACCGGCCCCGCCGCGCTCCCCGGGCTCCGGCATGGTCCTGTCGGTGCTCGCCGGCCTCTGCCTGGCCGCCACGCTCGCCATGTTCGCCACCGGCCTGTGAGCGATCGGCGGCGGCGGCGGCCCCGGGCGGGCGGGGGCGGTGGGGAACGCACCGGGGCCGGCTCGGGGCTCGCTGAGGGCCGGGGGTGCAGGGGGGACCCCAGGGCTGGTTTTGGGGTGCAGGGGGGGCCTTGGGGGTGCAGAGGGCCCATGGAGGATGAAGGTGCAATGAGGACCCCAGGGCTGGTTTTGGGGTGCAGTGGGGGCCTTGAGGAGGGGGATTTGTGGGTGCCGAGAGGCCCATGGGGGATGAGGGTGCAGTGAGGACCCCAGGGCGGGTTTTGGGGTACAGTGGGGGCCATTGGGGATGAGGGTGCAATGAGGACCCCAGGGCTGGTTTTGGGGTGCAGGGGGGACTTGGGGTGCAGAGGGCCCATGGAGGATGAAGGTGCAATGAGGACCCCAGGGCTGGTTTTGGGGTGCAGTGGGGGCCTTGAGGAGGGGTATTTGTGGGTGCAGTGAGGGCCATTGGGGATGAGGGTGCAATGAGGACCCCAGGGCTGGTTTTGGGGTGCAGGGGGGGACTTGGGGGTGCAGTGGAGTCATAGGGGATGAGGGTGCGATCAGGACCCCAGGGCTGGTTTTGGGGTGCAGTGTGGGGCCTGGTGGGAGAGCTGAGGGTGCAATAGTGAGGGCACCAGAGGCATTTTGGGAGCTGCAGTGGAGGCCATGGAGGGACATTTGGGGGTAAAATAGGGGAGGTGTTAGGGTCAGTTTGGGGGTACAGTGGGAAGGGCAGTAGGGAGATGTAATGGGGGCCAGTTTGGGGGTGCAGGGGAGGCCATAGGGGTGCAGTGGGGAGGGCATCAGGCCCAGTTTGGGGGTGCAGTGGGCCATGGATGGCTGGTGCAGAGGGATTGGGGGTGGTGCTGAGTTTTGGGGGTGCAGGGGGAGAAGTGGGGGGTGCAGTGCCTGCTGGCTGCAGAGACTGGAGCCTCCCCCACCTCAGCACTGCCAGGCACCCAGGAGGACGCTGCCCTCCGCCCTCCCCAGGTCTGACCTGCGCCAGATGTTGGCAACCAAAAGTGTGGAGAACATCCAGTTCCTGCCCTTCCTCACCACCGATGCCAAGTACGGCAGGGTTGGGTCATGGGGAGTGGGGGGTCATACGGATTTGAGGGGCCGGGGGGATCCCTCAGTGCCTATGCCCTATCCCTGCAGCAACCTGAGCTGGCTGGGCTATGGCTGCCTGAAGGGGGACGGCACAGTGATCACCGTCAACGCCATCGGGGCAGCTCTGCAGACCCTCTACATCCTGGTGTATCTCTACTACAGCCCTGCCAAGGTGGGACAGGAGCCTGGGGTTGTGGGGAGGATGGGGGACCCTCACCCTGACATCCCCCTGCTGTCCCTTCCAGCGCCCTGTGCTGCTTCAGGTCCTGCTGCTCCTGGCTGTGGTGGTGACCGGCTGTGGCTACTTCACCATCCTGGTTGACACAGGGACACGCCTGGCACACCTGGGGCTCTTCTGCAGCATCTTCACCATCAGCATGTACCTCTCACCGCTGGCTGACCTGGTGTGTGGGGCTTGGCAGAGCTGGGGCTTGCCAGCCCAGGCCCCGCCTGACGTTTGCTCCTGCAGGCCAAGGTTATCCGGAGCAAGTCGACGCGGTGCCTGTCCTTTCCCCTGACCGTCACCACCCTCGTGGCCTCCAGCAGCTGGACACTCTATGGCCTGCAGCTCCACGATCCCTACATCACAGTGGGTTGGGCTGGTGGGATGCTGAGGGGTGCCATCCCATCCTATCCCATCTCATTGTATCCCAACCCATCCTACTCCACTGCATCCCATGCAGTCCCATCCCCATCCTATCCCACCCTGGCCTGCTTCATCTGCTTCATCCCATTCTGTTCTGTCCCTCTCCTGAACCATCTCACCACACTCCATCCTATCCCAGCCTATCCTATCCTTCTCCACCTTCATCCCCATCCCATCCCAGTCTAACCTGTCCTTCCCCATTCCCACCCCATTGCCATCCCTTCCCCATCCCCATCCTACTGTCATCCCATTCTACTCCATCCCATCCCAGACTATCCTATCCTTCCCCATCCCCACCCCCACTGCCATCCCATCCTTATTCCCACCCCATTCCCTTCCCATCCCATCCCATGGATCCCATCCTATCCCATCCCCATTCCCACCTCATTCCCATCCCATCCCCATTCCCACCCCCATCCCATCCCATGGATCCTATCCCATCCCCATCCCCATCCCCATTCCCATCCCATCCCATCCCATCCCATCCCATCCCATCCCATCCCATCCCATCCCATCCCATCCCATCCCATCCCATCCCCCTCTCATGGCTCAGCTGAGCACTTGGCTTGGCACTGGCCCCATTCAGCACTGCCTGTGTCACCCAGCCAAGCATGATGACTATTGATTTTAATTAATTAGCTGGGATGGGGCCAATAAACCTCCCCCAGCACCACAGGGGGGAGGGGTACACCCACTGTCCCCCCATGTCCTCCCGCAGGTCCCCAACGTGCCAGGGATCGTCACCAGCCTCGTGCGGTTCTGGCTCTTCCAGCGGTACCGACCAGAGCAGGACAAGCCCTACAGCCCCCTGCCTGCCTGAGAGGTGCCCTCAGGAGCACCCCAACTCTGCCCTGGGCTGGCCCCAGTGCTGTCCCCTTGGCCACTCCCGGTGGGACACCAGCAAGGACCTCCTGCCTCCAGCCCTCCATCCTTCACCGAAGGCCCTGGAGCTCTCAGAGAAACCTTTGGGGCACCACAAGCCCCTCAAACCCCAGGGTGGGAGGATAGTTTTCCATGCCTATGGCCCTGCCTGGCAGCAGGATTTCGAGGGGCAGGGCTTTTGAGTGGCTTCCAGGGGTCCAAGTGTCACTTTTGTATGGATTCAAGTGCCTTTTAATAAATCAGAGACTTCCCAGTGCCTGCTTCTTGTACCTACTGCAGAGGATGGTGCAGCTCTTGGCCCTACAGCTGCTTTGGGAGCTCCAACCAGGGGGGCTGCTGATGGCCATACAGGGGCTGCTTGTTGTGGGGGGCTCATTCTGACACACCCTGGGCTCTGGCAAACCCTTGGTAGGCATCAGCCCTCGTGTTGGGGCCACGAGGGGACGCCAGGGATGCTGCTCTGAGCGCCCTGAGGGAGCCAGCCATCACAGTGTGGGGGTGAAAGTCTGTGGAAGTGACAAATAGCAACTAGGAAACTGTGGCAGCAGCTCTCTGGTCACAGAGAGCAACAGGAATCGATGGGAATCCTTGCTAAACCCCCGTGGATCGAGCAGGCCTTGATCAAGAATCGATGCTCTGTCAATTAACCAATTAACAGAGATGTGGAATGAAGATATCAGGCTGGTGCTTCAGTGGAGGGGCCAAATCACACAGCAGACACCAGAGCCTTGCAGAAAGAGACCCCCACCCCACGTAGGACCCCCCAGGAGCAAGGAGCTTGTCCCACACTCCCCCCCAGAAGGGGACCCCAGGGAAGCCAGTGCTGCTCTGAGTTCCCCAAGCTACAGGAGCCTTCCATCACAGCATGGGGGTAAAAGTCTGTGGAAGTGATGAGCAGCCACCATGGCAGGAACCAGGAAACTGTGGCAGCAGCTCTCTGGTCACAGAGAGCAACAGGAATCGATGGGAATCCTTGCTAAACCCCCGTGGATCGAGCAGGCCTGGATCAAGCATCGATGCTCTGTCAATTAACCAATTAACAGAGATGTGGAATGAAGATATCAGGCTGGTGCTTCAGTGGAGGGGCCAAATCACAGAGCACAAAGAGACCCCCACCCTATGCAGGACCCTCCAGGACTGAGGGGCCTCATCCCACACTCCAGCCAGGTGACACCATTGGGTTGAAGGATGCTGACAGGAGCTGTGCTGTGCCCATTCTGCTTGTGCACACCTCACACACAGCCTGCAAAAATCCATATAAAGGGACAGAGCTGAGCATGGTGCCAAGGGAAGGAGGACGAGCTCCTGGCGTGCTCTGTCTTGCCCTGTGGATCTGGGACTCCCCATGCTTGCTCTGGGGACTTGGCCCAGCAGGGAAGAGCCCCCAAACTCAGGAAAGAACTCCCAGCTTGGCCCCACAGCCTCGGGAAAGGGCTCCCAGACTGGCCCCACAGCCTGGGGAAAGGGCAGCTTTCTCCAGTGCCACACCTTGGCTGCCAACCGGTCGCTCCGGCTGCCCCGTGCCGGGAGCAGCTCTGACGTGGCCCCTGGTGCCAGCTCCCGGATGCCTCCGTGCAGGGAGGAGCTGCTGCCACACGGGCTGGGAGGAGCTCCTCGTGGCCATGACTAGAGGCTCTGGATCGCCCTGAGTAGCTCCTGGATGACCATAAGTAGCTCCTTGAAGGCCATGAGTAGAGGCTCTGGATTGCCGTGAGTAGCCTGCATAGGGTCATGGGTAGCTCAGAGATGGCTGTGAGTAGCACCTAGACGACCACAAGGAGCCCCTGACGGTTCTGAGTAGCCTCTGATGGCCACGTGTAGCTCCTGGATGGCCACAAGGAGCCCCTGACAGTCCTGAGTAGCCTGTCAATAGCCCCTGGATGGCCACAAGGAGCCCCTGGCTGGCTGTGAGCAGCCCCTGAGGGCCACAAGTAGTCCCAGGATGGCCACAAGGAGCTCCTGGCTGGCTGTCCGTAGCCCTTATGGCCATGTGTAGCCCCTGGATGGCCATAAGGAGTCCCAGATGGTCACAAGGCACCCCCTGCTTGGCTTTCAGTAGCCCCTGATGGCCACAAGTAGCCCCAGGATGGCCACAAGGAGCCCCTGGCTGGCTGTCAGTAGCCCCAGAGGGCCATGTGTAGCCTCTGGATGGCCACAAGGAGCCCCTGACAGTCCTGAGTAGTTTGTCAGTAGCCCCTGATGGCTGTAAGTAGCCCTTGGACGGTCACAAGAATCCTCCTGCTTGGTTGTAAGTAGCCCTTGGATAGCCACAAGAAGCCCCAGGATGGAGCTGGATTGCCATGTGCAGCCTGCACAGAGCCACGAGTAGCCCCTGCGTGATCACAAGTAGCCACTGGATAGATGCAGCCCCTTTGAATGGTCATGAGGAGCCCTTGGCTGAGTGTCAGTAGCCCCTGGTGGCCATGTGTAGCCCCTGATGGCCACAAGGAGCCCCAGACAGTCCTGAGTAGCCTGTCAGTAGCCTCTGATGGCTGTAAGTAGCCCCTGGTGGCCATGTGTAGCCCCTGGATGGGCACAAGGAGCCCCAGGATGGGCACAAGGAGCCCCTGGCTGACTGTCAGTAGCCCCTGATGGCTGTAAGTAGCCCCTGGATGGCCACAAGAATCCTCCTGCTTGGCTGTCAGTAGCCCCTGATGGCCACAAGTAGCCCCAGGATGGAGCTGGATTGCCATGAGCAGCCTGCACAGAGCCACGAGTAGCCCCTGCATGATCACAAGTAGCCACTGGATAGATGCAGCCCCTTTGAATGGTCATGAGGAGCCCTTGGCTGAGTGTCAGTAGCCCCTGATGGCCACAAGGAGCCCCAGACAGTCCTGAGTAGCCTGTCAGTAGCCCCTGATGCCTGTAAGTAGCCCCAGGATGGAGCTGGATTGCCCTGAGCAGCCTGCACAGAGCCATGAGTAGCCCCTGCATGATCACAAGTAGCCACTGGATAGATGCAGCCCCTTTGAATGGTCATGAGGAGCCCTTGGCTGGCTGTGAGCAGCCCCTGGTGACCCTGAGTAGCCCACACAAGGCTGTCAGTAGCCCCCAGGGCACTGCTGTGGTCCTGACCCCTCCAAGGCTCCACGTGGCCAAATCCAGGGCAATGTCACCCCTCAAACCACCCGAGTGCCAGCGAGGGCTCAGAGCTCCCCACTCTGCTCCCACCAGCCTTTGCTGCTCAGGAAACGGCTAATTAGCTGCTCCTGCTAATTAACCCGAGTCCTCCCAACTGCTCCTTTCTGCAGAGCATTCACAGCTGCTAATTAAAATCCCAGAGTCCTTTGGCTGGAGGAGCTGGTGGCTGCCAGGGCAGCAGGTTCATGCACACGGGGTCAGAGAGCAGGAATGGGGGTCCCCAGGAGCGAGACCCTCCCCAGACAGAGCCTCCCACCCCTCCCTCTTCCCAGTGAAGCCCAGTGTGGTGCTGTGGATGGGCAGGGGAGTAGGGGGAGCTCCCCTGGAGCTGTTGGGGGACAATTTAAAGGCTGTGTGGCTCACCCCACCCTGCCAGTCCCTCTCCTCCTTGCTGGGAACTCAGCCAGGGGACAGGATGAGGCTCCTCCAGCTCCCACCTGTGGGGATGAACCACATCTGAGCTGGGAATGTGTCTGGATCCCACTTCAGAGCCAAAATCCAGAGCTCAGCGAGGGACAGTGTGGACATGCACAGAGACCCTGCCCTTCACAGAACCCCCAAACCCTCCCTGCACACTTCGAGATTTGAGTGATTCCCCCAGGAGAGGCAAGTGACTCCTCCGGGTGGCTTCCAGAAGCACCCAAGGCTCTCAGTGGACCCTCATGGAGACCCTTCCCTTCACAGAACCCCCAAACCCCCACTGGTGAGAGTTGAGTGATTCCCCCTGGAGAACCAAGTGACTCCTCCGGGTGTCTTCCAGCAGCCCCCTAGGCTTTCAGTGGACCCCCATGGAGACCCTGCCCTTCACAGAACCCCCAAAACCTTCCTGCACACCCCGGGAGCTGAGTGATTCCCTGGGAGAACCAAAATCATCCCTCCAGGTGCCTTCCAGCAGCCTCCAAGGCTCTCAGTGCTCGCAGCCTGGAGACCCCTGCCATGTCCCAGGTCACACCCAGCATGACCAGCACTGTCCTGGTGTCACACACAGCACCATTCCGGGGCACACACAACACTGTCCCAGTGTCACACACAGCACCATCCCAGTGTCATGCAGAGCACGGCCAGCACTGTCCCAGGTCACACACAACACGGCCAGCACCATCCTGGGGTAACACACAGCACCATTCTGGTCACACACAGCACTGTCCCAGGTCACACAGAGCACGGCCAACACCGTCCTGGGTCACACACAGCACCCTCCCCGGTCACACATCACGGCCAGCACCATCTCGGGGTCACACACAGCACAGCCAGCACCGTCCCGGGCCTTTATTCGGCTCCCAGGCGCAGCCCTCGCCGCCGCAGGTCCGCCCTGGCCGCCCTGATGTGCTCCTGCAGCTCGGCCGCCGCCTCCTCGCAGTCGTTGAAGGTGGCCAGGCGGTAGCCCACGGTGGCCAGCGAGTAGCAGCCAAAGGCCACGAGCAGATAGACGGGCAGCGGCAGCAGCGCCTGGCGGAGCGGGCCCGGCGGCTGCAGCCCCGGCGGGGCCAGAGCCAGCGCGGCCCAGGCCGAGCCCAGCAGGGCCAGTCCGCAGAGCCACTGGGCCAGCTTGGTCATGGCGGCCTGAGGGGAGAGGAGAGTGGGAGAGCCGTGAGAGGAGCAGGGGAGAAAACGGGAGAGCGGCAGAGAAGGAAGGAGGGGGGAACCGGGAGAGACGGAGCGCCCCGCACTGCGCCCAGTCTCACCCTGGGCCTCCTGACCGGAGCGCGGCCTCAATTCCCCCTGGGCCTCCACCCGCCGGACCGAGCCCTCCCCAAAGAACCGGAACCAGAACCCGACCCGGGCCCCGCCCCACCCCCACCTGGCTCGGTCCCGCTCCCGATGCCGGTCCCTCTCGCCGCCCGGCGCAGAGATGACGTCACGGCAGCGCCGCGCGCGCGAGGGCTGCGGGGAATTGTAGTTCGGCAGGGCTGTGCCAGAGCGCGCCCCCTGCTGGCGGGGCACGGCCTCACCGGGAACCCTCCGGGAACCCCCCGGGAGCCCCGGTCCGGCCCCGCTCCCGGTGCCGCAGGAAGCGCCGGGCTTTGTGGGCCGCCGCCGGGGCCGCAGGAAGCATCTGGTTTCCTGCACGTCCGGCCGGAGGGGTGCCAGGGAGCCGGCGTGGGAGCGAGTCCCGCCCGCCCTCCCACGGCTGCGGGAACCGTGCCGTTCCCACCCCCCTCCCTCCCCAGCCCCGGTGCCCCCCCGGGGTCGTGCGGAGGGCACAGACGGGTCTGTGATGCCCTGCCAAAGGGCAGCAGCCTGAGCTGTGCCAGCACAGCTGGGGCTGGACCCCCAGAGCCCCCTGCCCACTCCAGTCTGCTCCAATCCTGGCTCCACTCCTTGCAGGTTGGGGCACACAAGGTGCCAGCAGCAAATCTCCCACCCTTGGCCACCCCTGGGCACTCCAGAACCTTCCCCAGGCTCCAGGGCCACTTCCAGCCACGCTGGCACACAGCAGGGCTGGCAGCTGGCACAGGGGACAAGGAGCTACAAAGAAACGGCTTTATTGGGCAGGGAAGGGTCCTGGATCGGCCACAGGGAGGGGGCTGCCCCAGGAAGGGGCAGCAGGACATCAATTTCTCTTCCTGCCCTTGCCAACAGCCTTGGCAGGAGGAGCGACGGGCGCTGTGGACTGGTAGAGAGTGGAGGAGATCTTGTTGATGTAATAGAGACCCACCATGGAGAAGATGAGGCTATGAGGGCAGAAAGGAGGAGGCTGCTCAGCTGCTGGGGGCAGCAACATGCTAACACCTTTCCCCTGGGTCCCATCCCCTGCCCTTCCTAAACAATTTCCCCCTGGATCCCACTCTTCTGCCTTTCCCAAACACTTTCCCCTTGGATCCCACTGTGCTGCCCTTCCTAAACCAACACCTTCCCTTGGATCCCATTCTCCTGCCCTTTCTAAACCAACATTTTCCCCTTGGATCCCACTCCCCTGCCCTTCCTGAACCAATTTCCCCCTGGATCCCACTCCCCTGCCCTTCTTAAACCAACACCTTCTCTTCGATCCCATTCTTCTGCCCTTCATAAACCAATAATTTCCCCCTGCCCTTCCTGAACATATTTCCCCCTGGATCCCTCTCTCCTGCCCTTTCTAAACCATAAATTTCCATTGGATCCTACTCTCTTGCCCTTCCTAAACCAACAAACCAACAATTTCCCCCCGGATTCCGCTCTCCTGCCCTTCCTGAACTAATTTCTCCTTGGTTCCCATTCTCCTGCCTTTCCTAAACCAACAATTTCCCCTTGGATCCCACTCTCCTGCCCTTCCCAAACACCTTCTTTTGGATCCCCACTGGGCTGCCCTTCCTAAAACAACAATTTCCCCCTGGATCCCATTCTCCTGCCTTTCCTAAACCAACAAATTCCATTGGATCCCACTCTCCTGCCTTTCTTAAGCCAACAAATTCCATTGGATCCCACTCTCCTGCCCTTTCCAAAACAACACTTTCCCCTTGGATCCCATTCTCCCGCCCTGCCCACCAGCCCCCTGACGCTCCCTGCCCAGCCTCCTGCCCCCCTCCCAGTGTCCCCCGTGCCCCCTCTGTGTCCCCTTGGTCACTCCCACCCCCCAGGGACACCTCAGGACATACCAGGTGGTCACACAGACCCTGTGGATGAGGCCAGAGGCGAACAGGGCCAGCAGGAGGCAGGTGAGGACTGTGGAGAAGCAGGAGACACACGGTGATGCAGGGCTGCTCCCGGGGATGGGGGAGCAGCAGAATTTCTCCCAGACCCAGGAAAAGCTCCAAGGCAGGGCTGGGACCATCCAGTGCCACTGCTGGAGCACCCCCAGCCCTTTTGTCACCCCCATGTCCTCCCTGGGCTCCCCCAACACTCACTCTCAGGAAATATCTTGGCCTGGAAGCCCTTCCCAAAGATGAGGTTCTCCAGGTTGTTGAAGGCCTGGCTGTGGAGTTAAGGCAAACAAAAGGATCCTGCTGCCCCCCATTTCCCATCCTGCCGGCCCTCTGCAGGGAAGGGAGCTCTGGAGGGTGTCAGGGACAGTTTGGGGATGTAGTGGGGGCCATAAAGGGTGTAATGCAGAGGGCATCAGGCTCAGTTTTGGGGTGCAGTGAGGCCTAAAGGGGGTGCAATGGGGAGGACATCATGGCCAGTTTGGGGGTGCAATGGGGAGGGCACCAGGTGCAGTTTGGGGGTGCAGTGAGGGCCAAAGGGGTGAAATGGGGAGGGGGCCAAGACCAGTTTGGGGGTGCAATGGGGAGATAACACCAAGGCCAGTGTGGGGGTGCAGTGAGGCCTAAAGGGGGTGCAATGGGGAGGGCACAGGCACTAGTTTGGGGGTGCAACCAGGCCCAGTTTGGGGGTGTAATGGGGAGGGCATCAGGCTGTTTGGGGGTGCAGTGAGGGCCATAAAGGGCGTAATGGGGAGGGCACCAGGCCCAGTTTGGGGGTGCAATGGGGAGGGCACCAGGCCCAGTTTGGGGCTCAATGGGGAGAGCACCAAGGCCAGTTTGGGGGTATAATGGGGAAGGCATCAGGCCCAGTTTGGGGGTGCAATGTGGAGGGCACCAGGGCCAGTTTGGGGGTGCAATGGTGGATGGGGGGGTGTAATGGGGAGGGCACCTGGCCCAGTTTGGGGGTGCAATGGGAGCCATAATGGGGTTTAATGGGGAGAGGGCACAAGCACCAGTTTGGGGGTGCAGTGGAGCCCATAGGGGGTGTAATGGGGAGGGCATCAGGGCCAGTTTGGGGGTGTAGTGAGGGCCAGTTTGGGGGTATAATGGGGAAGGCCTCAGGCCCAGTTTGGGGGTGCAATGGGGCAGGCACCAGGCCCAGTTTGGGGATGCAGTGAGGGTGAAAGGAGTGAAATGGGGAGGCGACCAAGGCCAATTTGGGGGTGCAGTGAGGCCTAAAGTGGGTGTGATGGGGAGGGCACAAGCACCAGTTTGGGGGTGCAATGGGGGCCCAAAGGGGTGCAATAGGGGGAGAGTATCAGGCCCAGTTTGGGGGAGCAGAGAGGATCATGGGGTGCAATGGGGAGAGCACCAGACCCAGTTTGGGGGTGCCATGGGTGGATGGGGGGGTGGGTGTAATGGGGGGAGGGCACCAAGACCAGTTTGGGGGTGCAATGGGGAGGGCAGTGTGGGGGTGCTATGGGGGCTGCCTCCCACCACCCTTGTGCTCCCGTTCCCAGCCCCCCGCCCCCTGCAGCCCCCCCGGTGTCCCCGGGATGCCGTGAGGGAGCAGACGAAGAGCGCCGAGCCCAGCAGCCCGCCCTGGATGGTGAGCCACTCGGTGGAGGCCAGCTGCCGGCTGTACATCTGCATCCCTGCGAACAGCAGCAGCGACAGCAGCGACGACAGCGCCAGCGACGTGCCCGTGCCTACGGCTGCGCCCCGGGGCCGCCTCAGCACCGGGACTGGCACCGGCACCGGGGCCACGCTGTGCCCCCCTTCCCTCAGCGCAGCTGCCCCGCAGGTCCCGTTAACCCCGTTATCCCCGTGCCCCCAATATCCTCCTGCCCCGCCACACCTCCATTCCCTGTTCCCGGTACCCCTGCCCCGTTAACCCCCGTGCCCCCAACATCCTCCTGCCCCGCCACACCTCCATTCCCTGTCCCCATTGCCCCCTGCCCCATTACTCCCGTTATCCCTGTGCCATCACACCTCCATTCCCCTCTCCCCGTTACCCCCGGCCCCGGTACCCCCCCTCCCGTTAACCCCGTTATCTCCGTGTCCCCAATACCCCATGTCCTGTGCCATCACAGCTCCACTCCCCCTCCCCATTGCCCCCTGCCCCATTAGCCCCAGCTCCCATTAACCCCATTATACCCGTGCCCCCAATACCGTCCTGCCCCGCCACACCTCCATTCCCTCTCCCCATTACCCCCCCACCCCGTTACCCCCGTGTCATCACATCTCCATTCCCTTCTCCCCGTTACCCCCGGCCCCGGTACCCCCCGTTCCCGTTGACCCCGTTATCCCCGTGCTCCCAGTACTCTCCTGTGCCACCACACCTCCATTCCCTCTCCCCATTGCCCCCTGCCCCATGAACCCCAGCTCCCGTTAACCCCATTATCCCCATGCCCCCAACATCCTATTGTGCCATCACACCTCCGTTCCCTGTCCCCGGTACCCCCCGCTCCCGTTAACCCCATTATACCCGTGCCCCCAATACCCCTGCCCCGCCACACCTCCATTCCCTCTCCCCATTGCCCCCTTGCCTCGTTACCCCCGTTATCCCCGTGCCCCCAGCATTCCCATCACCTCCCCAGACTCCGTGCCCCCCCCATTTCCCCGCCGTTACCCATGGTGCCCCCAGCCCGTCCCGGTGCCGCTCCCGGTACCGCCGTTCTGCGCACGCGCACTTCGCCAGCGCGCAGCGGGGACACGGCAGCACAGCAGGGCCGCGCCACTGCGCATGCGCGGGAGGCCCCGTCCCTCCTAGCCCGCCCCCTGGCGGCCGGGAGTGGCACTGCAAGTCCGCGCCGTCCTGGAGCGCTCTCTGGCGGCGGGGACGGGAACAGCGCGGGGACGGGACCCCCGCACCGAGCACCGGCCCCGGTACCGGCACACGAAGCACCCCCGGGAACACCCCCGGGAGCACCGCCGGTACCGGTGCCATGCTCATCCTGCCCACAGCCCGCTCCCTGCGCCGCTCCCCGAGCGTCGCTTCTCGAGGGATGCCCGGGGGTGCGGCAAGAGCATCCCCGCGCCGCTCTCCCCCACCCCGCACCGGTGCCGCCCCTCCGGTGTCTCCACCGCCCTCCGGTGCCGGCGGGGCGGGCGCCGCCGAGCATGCGCGCCGCCGCCCCCCGCGCTCCCCCCGGCTCCGCCGCTCCCTGCAACACACCGGGGCGATCGCGGCCGCCGCTGCTGCCGCCGCCGCCGCAGGCACGGGCGCGGGTAGCGGAGCCATGGCCGAGGGCGAGGACCTGCAGACCTTCACCTCCATCATGGACGCGCTCGTCCGCATCAGCGTGAGCGGCCGCGGTGGCGGCGGGGGGGCGGACGGGGGTCCTCCGGGACCGGGTCGCCGTGGCAACGCGGCGGGGACCGGGGGGGGAGGGCGATGCCCTTGAGGGGTGGGCGGGCAGCGGACCCGCACCCCGACTCACCGCAGCGACCCCCGGGCATCGCCCGGCATCGGGACCCCCCCACACCGAGCCGCGGTCGAGCCGGTGGCACCGGGTGCCGAGAGGGCGGCCCCGATCTTGGTGCCCAGCCCGGTCCTGGCGCTGGTCCCAGGGCTCTGCTGTGGGTCCAGCTCCAGTCCCCATCCCAACCCCCAGCGCCATCCTAGCCCCCATCTCCCTCTCCATCCCAGTTCCAATCCCACACCCATCCCAGTCCCCATCCCCATCCCAGCCCCGGGCCCATCCTGGCACAATTCCCAGTGCTGGTCCTCATCCCCATCCCAGTCCCCATCCCAGCCCTGGGCCCATCCTGGTGCTGATCCCACTGCTGGTCCTCATCCCCATCCCAGCCATCATCCCCATCCCAGCCCTGGGCCCATCCTGGTGCTGATCTCAGTGGTGGCCCCCATCCCCATTGCACTGCCAGTCCTGATACCGGTCTGATCCTGGGCCCAGTCCCAATCCTATCCCCACACCAGGCCTGGGCCCCATCCAGGCTCTGCTCCCAGTGCTGGTGCTGATTCTGACCATGCTGCTGCTCCCAGGCCTGATCCTGACCCTGCTGTGATCCAGCCTCAGCCCCCAGGCCCATCCCAGTGCTGATCCTGGTTCTGCCCATGCTGCTGCCCCCAGGCCTGATCCTGGCTCTGATGCTGGTCCAGGTGCCAGTGCTGGCCCCAGTCCTGGTCCTGCTGTGGCCCCAGTTCCCATCCCCAGTCCAGTCCTGGGCTTCATCCTGCTGCTGGCCCTGACTTCCAGGCCTCATCCTGGCCATGATGCTGGTCCCAGCCTTTGCCCCTATCCCAGTGCTGCTCCTGACACTGGCCCTGATCCTCATCCTGCTGCTGCTCCTGGTGTTTGTCCTCATCCGGTCCCTGGTGCTGGTCCCAGGCCCCATCATTGCCCTGATGGTGTCCCTGTCCTTGTCTCCATTCCAGCCTGACTCCCAGTACTGATCCTGATCCTGATCCTGGTCCTGATGCTGATCCTGGCCCTGGTGTTGATTCCAGGCCCTGGTGCTGATCCCAGCCCTGATGTTGATCCTGGCCCAGGTGCTGGTCCTGGCCCTGGCCTTGGCCCTGGTGCTGGTCCCAGGCCCTGATCCCAGCCTTAGTGATGGTCCTAGCCCTGATTCGGATCCTGGCTCCAGTCCTGGCCCTGGTGTTAATCTCAGCCTTGATGTTGATCCTGGCCCTAGTGTTAGTTCTGGCCCAGGTGCTGGTCCTGGCCCTCTTGCTGATCTCAGCCCTGATGCTGACCCTGACCCTGGCCCTGGTCCTGGTCCTGGCCCTGATCCTGTCCGTGATGCTGATCTCAGCCCTGATTCTGGTCCTGGTTCTGGCCTTGATGCTGGCCCTGCTCCTGGCCCTGGTGCTGGTGCTCGTCTCAGCCCTGGCCCAGATCCTGGCCCTGGTGCTGGTCCTGGCCCTAGAGCTGTTCCCAGGTCCTGACCCATCAGGTGTACCCATCTGGTGCTGATCCTCGCGGCGCCTGGCCCAGATCCTGGCCCTGGTACTGGTCCTGACCTATTGACTCAGCCTGGCTGGCTGGTCTCAGCCTGGCCCTGATCCTGGCCCTGGTGCTGGTCCAGCCTGCTGCTGATCCAGCCCTGGTCTGGCCCTGACCTGCCTGATGCTGATCTCAGCCCTGGTCGCTTGATGCGATCTCAGCCGGTCTGGCGGTCTCAGCTGCCGATCGCCCTGGTGCCGGTCCCATCTGGTCCAGCCCCGCTGTGTCCCCAGCGGGTGACGCTCCCGCTCTCTCCGCAGACCAGCATGAAGAACATGGAGCGGGAGCTGGTGTGCCCGGTGTGCAAAGAGATGTACAAACAGCCGCTGGCCCTGCCCTGTACCCACAACGTGTGCCACGTGTGTGCCAGCGAGGTGCTGCTGCAGCACGGGCACCTGTACTGCGACCCCACCTCCGAGCCCACCTCGCCCGCCGCCACCCCCTCCACCCGCAGCCCCCGCCTGGGCCGCAGGGCTGTCCCCAAACCCGACCGGCTGGACCGCCTGCTCAAGTCAGGTGGGGCTGGAGGGACAGCGAGGGGACAGGGATGGCTGGAGACAGCGGGGGTGGCTGAGGGGATGGAGACAGGGATGGCTGGAGGGGTTTGGGACAGCCAGAGGGGATGGGGGCACCTGGAGGGAACAGAGATGGCTGGAGGGGACAGGGATGGCTATAGACAGTGGGGGTGGCTGAGGGGATGGGGACAGGAATGGCTGGAGAGGTTTGGGACAGCCATAGAGGATGGGGACAGGGATGGCTGGAGAGCATAGGGACAGGCTGGAGAGGATGGGAACAGGGATGGCTGGAGGGCTTTGGGACAGCCACAGGGGATGGGAACAGCAGGAGGGATTTGGGACAGCCAGAGGGGATGAGGACAGGGATGGCTGGAGGGGTCTGGGACAGCCAGAGGGGATGGGGACAGATCGAGGGGACAGAGATGGCTGGAGGAGAGGAGGATGGCTGGAGGGGACAGGGATGGATGGTTGGAGGAGATGGGGACAGGGATGGATGGAGAGGACAGGGGTGATTGGATGAGTTTGGGAAGCTGGAGGGGATGGGGAGAGCTGGAGGGGACAGAGATGGCTGGAGGAGAACGGGATGGCTGGAGGGAACAGGGATGGATGGAGGGGAAGGGAATGGCTGGAGGGGATGGCAGAAGGAATAGGAACAGCAGAGGGGGTGAGCATGGCTGGAAAGGACGGGGACAGGGATGGCTGGAGGGGTTGGGAACAGAGACAACAGGAAGGGATGGAGGTGAGGATGGGTCTCTTTGCCCTGCTGACCCCCATCCCCACCTCCCTCCCACAGGCTTTGGCACCTACCCGGGGCGCAAGCGCGGCGCCGTGCACCCGCAGACCGTCAGCTTCCCGTGCCCCGCCTGCCAGCGGGACGTGGACCTGGGCGAGCGGGGCCTGGGCAGCCTCTTCCGCAACCTGACCCTGGAGCGCGTGGTGGAGCGCTACCGGCAGACCATCAACATCAGCGCCGCCATCATGTGCCAGTTCTGCAAGCCCCCGCAGCTGGAGGCCACCAAGGGCTGCACGGAGTGCAAGTCCAGTTTCTGCAATGAGTGCTTCAAGCTCTACCACCCCTGGGGCACGCAGAAAGCCCAGCACGAGCCCACGCCCCCCACCCTCACCTTCCGCCCCAAGGTGGGTCCTCCTGCCCGCCTTAATCCTCCTGATGAAGGCTGAGAGGGTTGGGATTGTTCAGCCTGGAGAGGAGAGGGTTTGGGGTTACCAAATTGTGGCCTTCTGGTGTTTGAAGGGAGCTTTTGAAAGGATGGGGCAAGACTGTTTACAAGAGTGACAGGATAAAGGGCAATGGGTTCAGATTGAAAGGGAGTAAGTTTAGGTTAGAAATTAGGAAAAAATTCTTGTAGTGAGGGTGGTATGGTTCTGGGACACAGTGCCCTGGAAGTGTTCAAGGCCAAGGTGAGGCTCTGAGCAATGGGGTCTGGGTGAGGATGTCCCTGCTCATGTCAGACAGGTTAGAACAAGATGATCTTCCGGGTGCCCTTCCAACCCCAACCATTCTGTGATGCTGAGATCTGGGGCGCAGGGGTGGGACTCTCGGGGGTGGAGGGAGGTGCAGAGCCCCGCTGAGCCCCGCTGTGCTCGTGCAGGGGCTGATGTGCCCGGAGCACAAGGAGGAGGTGACTCACTACTGCAAGACCTGCCAGCGGCTGGTGTGCCAGCTCTGCCGCGTGCGCCGCACCCACACCAGCCACAAGATCACCCCGGTGCTCAGCGCCTACCAGGCCCTCAGGGTAAGGGCTCCTGGGGCCAGGCTGGGGCTCTGTGGGGAATTGGGGGCACCACAGAGCCCCAGTGCAGATGGGGGGTGTGGGGCGGGGGCTGCTGGCACCACGTCTCATCACCTTCCTGCAGGAGAAGCTGACAAAGAGCCTCGCCTACATCCTGAGCAGCCAGGACACGGTGCAGACCCAGATTGCTGAGCTGGAGGAGACAGTGAAGCACACAGAGGTAAGGGCAGAGGGTGCCCGTCTGTCCCTGAGTTGTCCCTAGGCAGAGGTGGCACAGCCAGCCCAGTCCCCTCTGATCCCAGGAGGTGCCACACGCTGACCCTGCCATGCCTGTGCCCGGCAGGTGAACGGCTCACAGGCCAAGGAAGAGGTGTCCCAGCTGATCCAGGGGCTCTGTGCCATGCTGGAGGAGAAGCGGGCCACGCTGCTGCAGGCCATCGAGGAGTGCCAGCAGGAGCGGCTGGCCAGCCTGCACGGCCAGATCCGGGAGCACCAGGCCATGCTGGAGAACTCGGGCATGGTGGGCTATGCCCAGGAGGTGCTGAAGGAGACTGACCACCCCTGCTTTGTCCAGGCTGCCAAGCAGCTGCACAACAGGTACTGGGCTGCGGGCATGGAGCTGCCAGGGAGCATTGGGACCCTCTGGTGCCCGCGGTGCCACCTTGACATCCCCACTCTCCTGTGCTGCAGGATCCTCAGGGCCACCGATTCGCTGCAGAGCTTCCGTCCTGCAGCCAACGCCTCCTTCAGCCACTTCCAGCTGGATGTCAGCAGGGAGCTGAAGCTGCTCACTGACCTGGCCTTCATCCGAGGTAAAGGCACCGGGACCCGGGCACCGGCTGTGCCCCGTGCCCAGGCACAGCCCCTGCGGGCAGAGCGGGTCCCTGCCCGCCTCGGAGCTGCAGCTCAGCCACGGCTGCTCGCGGATCTGCCGGTGCCCCCTCCCCGTCAGGGACAGCCCCTGCCCCAGCAGCCCCCAGAGATACCCCTGCCCTGCCCTGTGCCAGGGCGCCGGGGCCAGGGGCAGGCAGGCAGGGCCGTGGTGCCAGGTGAGGGCAGCAGCAGTGCCGCGGGGTGAGTACGGAGCTGCCCCCGCTGCCGGGCAGGCGCTTCCCGCAGGGCAGGAGCCGCGTGGCCCTGCCAGACCCGCTGGCGACACGTTTCAGACCTGCTTCTACCTCTCTTTGTTTATAGGCTGCGGCCGCTGCCGAGGCGTCACCGAAGTAACTGAGGCAAGTCACACCCCTGCCCCAGAGCCGCCCCGCTCTCTCTTCCCATCCCTCCATCCTGCTCCCGTCCCTGGCCCCGCTCCGCCGCCATCCTCCATCCCCTCCATCCCCGTCCTGCCCGCCGGCGCTGGCAGCCGGTGGCTCTGCCTTCTCCATCTGCCGCCCTCCTCCTGCCCTCCCGCCCCCTCTCGCCACGTTTCCATCCCCATCCTCACCCCATTTCCATCCCCCTCGCGCCCCATTTCTGTCCCGCTTCTTGCTCCATTTCCATCTTCTTTGCCCCATTTCCATCCCCCTCACGCCCCATTTCTGTCCCACTCCTTGCTCCATTTCTATTCCCTTCCTTGCCCCATTTCTGCCCTCTCTCTCCCCATTTCCATCCCCTCTTGTCCTGTTTCCATTTTCTTGCTCGCCCCATTTCTGTCTCCTCTCGCCCTGTTTCCATCCCCTTCCTCACTCCATTTCTGTTCAACTCTCACCCCACTTCTGTCCACATGCTCACCTCACTTCTGTCCCATTCATCATCCAATTTTCTGCTCCCTCCTCATCCCATTTCCACTCTCCCTTGCCCCATTTCAACCCCATCCTTGCCCTTTTTCCACTTTCTTCTCATCCTGTTTCCATTCCCCCACTCTCCATTTCCATCCCAGTCTCACCCCATTTCCACCCCAGTCTCACCCTATTTCCATCCTCTTCCTCACTCCATTTTCATTCTCTCCTTGCTCCATTTCCACCCCTCTCCTTGTTCCATTTTCTTCCCTCTCTTGTCCCATTTCCATTCCCTTTCTTGACTCATATTTGTCTCCCCTTCACCCCATTTATGTCCAGATTCCTCTCCCATTTATTTTCCCATCTGCCCCCTATTTCTCTCCCACTTTCACCCCATTTCCCTTCTCTTCCTTGTTCTATTTCCACCCCTCTCCTTATCCCATTTCTTTCTCCCCTCGCCCCATTCCCATCTGCCTCTTCACCCCAATTCCATCCTGCTCACCCCATTTCTTTCCCTTTCTGCATCCCTTTCCCACCTTGTCCTTGCCCCATTGTTGCCCCATTTCCATTCTCCTTCTCTCTTTATTTCCATCCTACTCTCACCCCATTTCTGCCCTCTTCCTCTCCCATTTCCATCCCTCTCCTTGCCCCATTTCTACCTCCCTCCTCATGCTGTTTCCTTTCTCTTCCTTGCCCCATTCCCATCCTTTCCTTACCCCTCTCCCACCTGCCACCCTTCATCTCCCCTCCCCGCCCTGCCTCTGTTCCTGCCAGTACCTTCTACCACCCTCCATCCCCATCTCCTCCTCCTCCTCCTCTCCTGCTGCCTCCACTCTCTCTCTCTTTCTCTCTCTCTCCTCCCTCCTGACTTGCACTCGGCCTGTCTGGTCCCTGGAGCCCCACAGCAGCAGCTCCTCTGTCTCCCCGACTCTCGCTCTCCTCCGGTGCCGACACACGGTCCTCCGCAGTCAGACCCCTTTAGACTCCGCTGGTTGTGCGTCCGTCCGTCCGTCCGTCCGGAATCCCGGAATGCCCCCTCCCTGCGTCCGGCCGCCTCCCTGCCCGCGGGGTGGGGGATGCTGCCTGACGCCCGCTGCCGCCTCTCCCCGCAGCGCCCGAGGCCCCCGTCATCGACACGCAGCGCACCTACACCTACGACCAGATCTTCCTGTGCTGGCGGCTGCCGCAGCACTCGCCGCCCGCCTGGCACTACACCGTGGAGTTCCGCAAGACCGACTCCAAGGCCAAGGGGCTGAAGCTGTGGCAGCGGCGGGAGGAGGTCAGGGGCACCTGCGCCCTCGTTGAGTACCTGGACACCGACAGCGTCTACGTGCTCCGGGTGAAGGGCTACAACAAGGCGGGTTTTGGGGACTACAGCGAGGACATCTACCTGCACACGCCGCCCGCCCCAGGTGAGCGGGGACGGGATGACATTGGAGTCACCAAAGGGGTATCGCCTGCCCACCCCAGGTGAGAGGGGACGGGATCATGTCGGGGTCACCAATCGTCACCAAAGGGGTATTGCCTGCCCAGAGGGGAGAGGATCACATCGGGGTCACCAATTGTCACCGCTCCAGGTGAGAGGGGATGGGATCACATGGGGGTCACCAAAGGGGTATCGCCTGCCCACCCCAGGTGAGAGGGGATGGGATCACGTCAGGGTCACCAATTGTCACCGCTCCAGGTGAGAGGGGGTGGGATCACATCAGGGTCACCAAGGGGTATTGCCCGCCCACCCCAGGTGACAGGGGATGGGATCATGTCGGGGGTCACCAATTGTCACCAAAGGGGTGTCACCCACCCACCCCAGGGAGAGGGATGGGATCACATCGGGGCCACCAATTGTCACCAAAGTGGTGTCACCTGCCTGCCCCAGGTGAGAGGGGATGGGGTCACGTCGGCGTCATCAATTGTCACCAAAGGGGTATCACCCACCCCAGGTGAGTGGGGATGGGATCACATTGGGGTCACCTTGTCACTGCAGGGATATCGGGGACAGACAAAGGTGATATAGAGATACTGTATCATCAGAAGGCATGAAAAAAGGCACTTTATTATTAGAAATCTACAGTTCTTATAGAAACAAAAGTAGACCTAAGACCTGATTGGCCTTTAGGAATCTTCTCTCACCTATTGCTCAAGAAGGGAGAGCTCCTGCTTGTAAACATCTTTGACAAACAGATTGGCTGCTAGGTGCAGAGATTGAGATAATAACTGTTTTAATTCTTCCTCTGAGCTTTCTCACAGCTTCCCAGGAAAATCCTGGGAGAGCTATGTCTCTCTCTGTTCAGAGGACATGTGATTACCACAGATTGGCTGCGTGGATCAACGCAGGGCGCCCCGCTGTGCTGTGCTGCTCACCTTTCTCCTCTTTGTCTGCTCCCCACAGTCCTCAACTTCTTCCTGGACAACCGCTGGGGCTTCAACCGGGACCGGCTGGCCATCAGCAAGGACCAGCGCGCGGTGCGCAGCGTGCCCGGCATCCCCATGCTCTTCGCCGCCGAGCGCCTCATGACCAGCTGCCACCTGTCCATCGACCTGGTCATCGGCGACGTGGCCATCACCCAGGGCAAGAGCTACTGGGCCTGCTGCGTGGACCCCAGCTCCTACCTGGTCAAGGTGGGCGTGGGGCTGGAGAGCAAGCTGCAGGAGTGGTTCCAGGTGCCGCAGGACGTGGTGAGCCCCAGGTGAGATTGGAGGGTGCAGGGTTTGTTCTTACCTGCCCAGCTGGGTGTCAGGGGGCTCCTGGAGGGGACAGCTCTCCACTGGGCTCAGAATAAACACCTTCAGCATTGCTGGGGAGTCCCATGAGCGGCCAATCCAGCCAGGGGGGCTGCTGGGTGCTAAGGCACCTTCTCAGATGGGTATTGGAGCTGGATCCCCCCACCTGGGTACTCTGCATGGCAGGTGGAGAGGCCACAGGCAGAACAGGGCCCTCCTGGGTGGGTGCCCGTCCCTGGAGGTGTGGAGGGATCTCCAGCCTGTCCCATGGGAGGACTCACCTGCCCCCCCTGTACAGGTATGACCCCGACAGTGGCCACGACAGCGGGGCAGAGGACACAACGGTGGAGGCGCCTCCTCCCTACGCCTTCCTTACCATCGGCATGGGCAAGATCCTGCTGTCCCACGGCTCGGCCCTCACGTCCCGCGACCCCAACGGCTGCACCGTGCCCCTGCCCCCGCGCATTGGCATCTGCCTGGACTACGAGCAGGGCAAGGTGAGCTTCTACGACGCTGTGTCCTTCCGCGAGCTCTGGGAGTGCGGCGTGGACTGCTCGGGGCCCGTCTGCCCCGCCTTCTGCTTCATCGGAGGGGGGGCCCTGCACCTGCAGGAGCTGGTGGCCAACAAGCAGGAGAGGAAAGTGACCATTGGGAACTTTGCCAAGCTGGACTGAGCCATGCCCGCGGTCCCCACACGCCCCCCGGGCACCCTGCGAGCACCAGGGGGACACAAGTGGCCAGGGAGCAGAGCAGAGCAGAACAGGGGTGGCCCCGGCCCTGCCGCCACTGGGGACAGGCCAGGTGTTTGTTTTGTGGGATGGGGGGGACGGGGACAGCTTTGCCGTCCCCTCCTCACCCTGTCTGCCCGCCCCTGGCTCCAGCTCAGCCCCAGGCTGCTCTGGGCTGGGGCTGTGGGCAGGGCTGGCAGAGGGTCAGCCCTAGAGAGGGGTCAGGGAGGGGGACGGGGCTGCGCAGGGAGGGGGGTGGAAGGTGACAGTGGGGTGACAGTGCAGGGGAGAGGCTGGGTGCTGGTTGGGGTGGGGGAGGCAGCTGGGGTGGGGGAGAGGGAGGTGGGGGGAGGCTGGGCTGGAACAAGGTGTGAAGATGTTTTGTAAAATGGCTCATTTTCAACGTGGATTATCTGGCTGCAGCCAGGCACAGCCCCTGCACGCAGCCAGCGTGGGGTCCCTCCCGTGGGCTGCCGGGCACCCCGGTGCCTGCCGCCTGCTCTGCCCTGTCCTTGGGGAGCAACGTGCCTGGCCAGCCCTGCACGTGGCCTCAGGGCCACGCTTGGCTCCCGTTACACCTCTGGGTGCCCAACCCATGGCCGGGGTGGGCTGGGCCTGCAGGGTCTGGATCTGACCCACCAGGGAGCCCCAGCACAGCCGTGGGGGCTGTGCCAGCAGTCCCACGCCGGGCTCTGTCCGAGCTGCTGTCATTTCTCCTGGGTTCTGTTACAACAAACGCTGTATTTTCATGGTTTCCTACAATAAACTGCAATGCCAGACTCGTCCAGAGCCTCCCTGGCACAGGGGGGCCATGGGACTGAGCTGTACAGAGGGCCAGAGTGTGCATGGGGCTAGGGTGACAAGGGAGGGGTCTGGGTTGGCTGTGGGGTCACAGGGCTGTGGGGTCATGGGGCTGTGAGGTTGCAGGGTTGTAGTGGCACGGGGCTGTGGGATAGCAGGGCTATGGGATCACAGAGTTGTGGGGTCTCAGGGCTGTGGGGTCACAGGGTTGTAGGGTCGCAGGGCTATGGGGTCTCAGGGCTGTGGGGTCACAGGGCTATGGGGTCTCAGGGCTGCAGAGTTGTAGGGTAGCAGAGCTGTGGGGTCTCAGGGCTGTGGGGTCGCAGGGCTATGGGGTAGCAGGGCTGTGGGTTTGCAAGGCTATGGGGTAGCAGAGCTGTGGGGTCTGAGGGCTATGGGGTCTCAGGGCTATAGGGTAGCAGGGTTGTAGTGTCACAGTGCTGTGGGGCTGCAGGGCTGTGGGGTCTGGGGACTATGGGGTCACAGAGCTATGGGCTCTCAGGGCTGTGGGGCTGCAGGGTTGTCGGATAGCAGGGCTGTGGGGTCTCAGAGCTATGGGGTCACGAGGCTGTGGGGTCTCAGGGCTGTGGGGTCACAGGGCTATGGGGTAGCAGGGCTGTGGGGTCTGAGGACTATGGGATCACAGAGCTATGGGATCACAGAGCTATGGGCTCTCAGGGCTGTGGTGCTGGGCCAGCCATGGGGCTGTGAGAGCAGGCTGTCCAGCAGCACGTGTCCTGAGGCGTGCACGGCACCGGGGCCATGGGGCCGGGCTGTCCTTTGGGCCGTGGCCAGCAGGTGCCAACCGTGCCCAGCCCGGGCAGCGCTGACGTGTCAGGTCCTGCCCGTGCTCTGCCTGGCCACGTGGTCACTGCCACCCATCACAGGGGGCTCCTGGAGGGGACAGCTCTCCACTGGGCCCAGATAAACTCCTTCAGCACTGCTGGGGAGTCCCATGGGCAGCCACAACAGCCTAGGGGGCTGCTGGGTGCTGAGGCACCTTCTCAGATGGGTATTGGAGCTGGATCCCCTCACCTGGGTACTCTGCATGGCAGCTGGAGGGGCCACAGGTGGGTGGGTGCCTGTCCCTGGAGCTGGAAGGGGACGGGGCCACAGGGCTGAGCTCTCTGTGAACAGACAACTCTTTGTAGGGCCCAGCCCTTCAAATCAGGGCCCTGTTCTGATCCCTGGGGCCCTGCCCAGGCCTGGGGGGGCTGGGAGGGGAAGCAGCAGTGCAAGGCACACCCCATCCCCTTTGGGGCTCTGTGCTAAGCACACAACCCCATATCCAGCTGGCAGAAAGGATCTGGGGGTGGGGGGTGCTCCACTGTGCCAGACCCCCATCAATCTCGGGGAGCCCCCTGTTCTCCAGAGACCCCTTGGCTGCACCCCAGCCCAGCTCTGATAGCTGCCAGCACGTGCCAGGCTTCCTGGGCACCTGGCACAGCCACGGGCCCCACCCAGAGCCCACATTCTGCAGCTGAGGGCTCCATCAGCTGCCCAGTGCTGCTCCTGGGGCTGCTCCCAGCCAAGCCCTGGCCCCGTGCCTGCCACCACATGGGCTTTTCTTTGGGCAAGGGTTGCTTTCCTTGTTTTTCTGCCTTTTCAGCCGTTGCCAAAACACTCCCAGTGCCCAGGAACGGGGCCCAGCTCAAACTGGAGCTGCCAGGGGGCCGCCAGGGATGGCTGCTCCCAAGGTTTGTGCCCTGCTGCTGCCACGCAGCCTCTTCTTGCAGCATCCCCCAGAGCCTTTTTGGGGCTCAGTGAGGGTTTGGAAGAGCCTGAGCTCACAGGGGAGGGGAGCAGGACACGCTGCAGGCAGCCAGGGACACACGTCCAGCTGAACATTCCGCCTGTGCAGCCACGGGGAAAGCGGGCATGTCAAACCAGACACGGTAAATCGTGAGCAGAAACTGCCAGGAGGGGTGAGAGGGACAGGGTCTGGCAGGATGGGTGACATTCAGAGTGGGTAACATGGTGACATCCCCAGCAGCAAACCCAGGATTGCCTGGAATGGCAAACAAGAGCCACCACCCAAGCCCAGGCCACACCTCGGTGGGCGCCAGCCCTGTCCCAGAGAAGCCCCCCTGGCACATGGCTGCCCCCCATCCTTTTATTTGAACCGTGATAAATACACCCCAGCCCAGGAGCTGCCACCCCGCCGAGCCAAGCCCGGCACCAACACCCCGCAAACAGAGATATTTATATCAAATAACACCACAAAAAGAGCCGTTGAGTCGCAGGGGGAGCCCGAGCCCCGTCCTCCTGGCACGGAGCAGGGTAGCAAAGCCAAGCGAGTGCGGGGACCGTGGGCTGTGTGCGGGATCTTCCCTCTCCCATCTCCGCTCATGCAGTTCTGTCATGTGCGCGAATCCGGCTGCTCCAGAACCGTCCGGCTCCCGCTGCCCACGGCCGAGCAGCACCGGGGGATGCGCCCGGGGCCGGTGCTGCCCTCCCGGGAGTGGGGGGCGGCTCTCTGGGGCTGCCCCCTCCCCTCGGCAGCCGCGCTCCTTCCAGCCAGCCCTTCACAGGTTGTCGGAGCCGGCGGCGGGGTTGGTGTAGGTGAAGGTGCCGGACCTCGTGGTGCTGCCGCCGGCCACCTTCGGGGCAGGAAAGGTGAGAGGGTGTCAGGGCTGGGCTGAGCCCCCATCCTAGGGCAGCACAGAAAGACCTGCACCCTCTCCGTGCCAACTGTGGGCAAGCAAAAATCACATCCTCCCACTGTGGTGGGCACAGGAAGACCTGCACCCTCCCATGCCCACTGTGGGCAAGCAAAAATCGCATCCTCCCACTGTGGTGGGCACAGGAAGACCTGCACCCTCCCATGCCCACTGTGGGCAAGCAAAAATCACATCCTCTCACTGTGGTGGGCACAGGAAGATCTGCACCCTCTCCATGCCCACTGTGGGCAAGCAAAAATTGCATCCTCCCACCGTGGTGGGCTGCTGCCCCTACCCATGGGCACTGTGGGCACCCGGGGCCCCCAGGGACACCCCGGGCCCCCATCCATGGGCACTGCGGGCACCCCGGGCCCCAGGGACACCCCGGCCCGCCGCTCCCCGTGCGCAGGAGGAGCCGCGGTGGCCCCGGCCGTGTTCCCGCACGATAAGCCGGCCCGGCGAGTGCGAGGGTAAATATTTACCCAGGCCCCTGGTATTTGCTCAGGGTGAGCTGCTCTCAGCGAGCCGGAGCAGCTGGACACGGCCCCGCCTGGGGGGAGCACAGGGCGGCCCCCCGTGCCCAGCATCGCCTGGCAGAGCCCTCTGTGGCTCCCGGCGGCACAGCAGCAGCGCCGGCTCCAGTTTGGGAGCTACCGGGATGAGGGATGCTGGCTGCGGGAATCACCTCCTCAGCAACGCCTCAATCAGCTCTGCAGTGCCTCAGCGCTGCTCCCACCCACGGCAGAGCTGAGGGACGCAGCAGGGCCGGAGAAGGGGCAGGGTGGGCAGGCAGCGAGCCCCCTGATGCCGGGCATGGGGAGAGGCTGCCCAAGGTCGGGGGAGCTCCCCGGAGCCGGGCTGGGTCTGCCCGCGCTGGTTGCTGCTCCAGCCAGGCGTGAATGTTACTCACCTCCCAGCAGGGCTGGGGAGGGACGAGCTACCTGTACATCCGTCGCTGCCCCACCATCCCCGTCCCTGCCATCCCTGTCCTTGCCATCTACATCCCTGCCCTGCCATCCCTGTCCTTGCCCTGCCGTCCCCGTCCCTGCCATCTCCATCCCTGCCCCGCCATCCCCGTCCCTGCCATCTCCGTCCCTGCCATCTCCGTCCCTGCCCCGCCATCTCCGTCTCTGCCCCGCCATCTCCGTCCCTGCCATCCTCATCCCTGCCATCCCTGTCCCTGCCCTGCCATCTCTGTCCCTGCCATCCCCATCCCTGCCCTGCCATCTCCGTCCCTGCCCTGCCATCACCTCCCACTAACCCAGGGATTCACTCCTGCTCTCTGGGAGCCCCCAGGTGTGGGGCCCTGGCTCTCACCTGGCTGTAGGGGTTGGGTTTGCTGTTGGGGGACACGTAGCGCCCGTGGCTCTGGTACTGCAGGTACTCAGCCATGGGGTGGTAGGAATCCTTCTGGCTGAGCAGGTCCAGCTTCCCTCGGCTCTTGCGGCGGCAGGTGCAGGTGGACTTGGGGAGAGAGAGGGGTCAGGGCTTGGCTGGTGTGGGGACAGGGATGGGGTGCAGGTGAGGGATGGGGATGGGGCCTCACCATCAGGAGGAGACAGGTGAAGAGGGTGAACAGCAGCAGGATGCTGACCAGGACCAGCAGAGCGATGGCCCAGTCTGGGATCATGGGCGCTGGAGCTGGGGATATCACTGCTGCAGAGCCTGAAAGGAGCAGAGCTGTGTGTGCACCACAGGCAGAGCTGGGACAGAGCCCTGAGAGGTCCCTGGGACAGGACACAGGGTCTGAGCCCTGCTGGGAGGGATCCTGCCTGACACAGGCACTGGGAATGTGCCCTGGCCCCACCCTCTGCAAGCCCCAAGCCCATCACAGCACCAAGCAAGCCCCTGCCTCAACCAGGACAGGACAATGCTTCTGGAGCCCCCCAGGCTTCCCCCAGGCTCCATCCCCCTCCCTCCCCAGCCTCTCACTCTGGATGCTGTCCAGCTGCAGGCCCATGATGAAGCCATTCTGGTCCAGGCTCTTCCTCAGGCGCTGCTCAGCAGCATCAGCAGTGACAGCATCGCTTCCATTCCCAAACACGAGGGTGGACTGGACCTGCACCGAGCCTTGGCTGCATGGGAGGAGACATCAGCACCCAGACTGCCCCCTGAGGGGGTACAAACCAGGGGGATACACTGCAGCACACCTCAGTGGCGCTGCTGCTGCTCACCTGTACTGCAGCTCGCTGCACCCGGTGTAGGTCTGCGTGCCCATGCAGCCCGGGCAGCCAAAGACGTGTTGGAACTGGAAGGAAGCATTGAGGTCATGGCCACCTCCCCAAGACACAGACACAGACACCCCCCTTTCCTGTCTTCATGCAGAACGGGATGCCCTGGGTGCTTCCATGGAAAGCCCCAAATTGAGCTGGCTCCTTCCCAGCACAGCCCAGGGACCCTGCCCCAAAGTGAGGGGGGTCCTTCCCAGCAAATCCTCTGCCCCAAATTGAGGGAGTTCCTTCCCCGCACAGCCCAGAGCCTCTGCTGGTGGGGCTGGGACTCACCATGGTCAGGACAGTGCGGCTCAGGCTCCTGTAATCCTCTGATGCTGGGTCACGCAGGCTCTCGTTGAAGCTCCTGTTGATGATACGGAAGGACAGCGGGACACGGACGAGCAGCCGGGCAGGACCAGGCAGCTGGGCTGAGGTTTTGCTGGGGTTGGGACCACCCTGGGTGGGAGATGTGCTGCCCTCGGACGTTATCTGGGTGGGAAAGACCTGAGCACTGGTGCTCCCATTGCCTTTGGTGCTGCCGTGCATGGTGGTGGGAGCGGCAGAGCTGCCGTTGGTGCCAAGGTGGGGTGCCCAGCTGCTGCTGTTTGAGGTGGCATTGGCATGGGGCATGGCTGGGCTGCTGGGGACAGGCACCACAGTGCCATTGGATGTGGCATTGCTGGTGGAGTGGTTGCCAAACTGGAAGTTCGTGGTGTTTTTGCCAGGGAACGCGGTGGCATAGGGGAAGACAGGGGTTTGGGGCCGGCTGGCCCGTGTGCTTTTGGGGAATATATTTGGCAGCCAGGTGCTGGCGGTGCTTTCCGTGGTCATCTCCACCGTGGTCGTTTCAGTGGTTTCCATCTCCATGGTTGTCTCGGTGGTCATGGCATGGGTACCTGGAGGAAACCGTTGGAGTCAATGCCTGCAGCCCAGTCAGGGAAGGTTTCACCCAAAACACCTCATCAGCTGGGCACTGTGGGCAGCACCACAACCCGAGCACCCACAAGGCAAACAAGACCTTCAGCAACACCCCAAGATCGGGCACTTCTGGCACCACCAAGGGTCCAGGTGCAGCTGGCTGGGCACTGACACCAGTGCCATGCCCAGCCCTGCAAACCCTGGCATGCCACCCAACAAAGCCCCCCTTGCTGTGGGTGACAGGCTGGGTGCCCTGGTGCCCTCCAGACCTGCCTGGCCTGGCTGGGGTCCAGCACAGGCAGCTCTCGGGCAGGTTCCCAGCGGGGTCTGGGTGCTCAGCGGGACACACCTGCATTCCAGCCCGCCAGCCCCGGGCACAGCCTGCTCCGGCTGGTCCCGGCACAGCCCAGCCCTTGGCCGAGCTGTGGACATGGCAGAGGGGCCGTGCCCTGAGCCCCCAGGTACCAACACACCTGGGCATGACCAACCCGGGGTGCTGCACCCCAGAGACAGAACAGGGTGCCAGGATGCCACTGGTTACAGCATCCCCCGGTCCCCACTTTGATAGGGATCCCACTCTGCTTCCCCTGCCCCTCACCTGTGCCCAGCCCCTCACCTGTGCCCAGCACCAGCAGCAGCAGAAGGACAGGGAACGCCATGGGGCTCATCCAGGGGGTGCCGGCGCCTCTCGGGGCTCGGCAGCCGCTGCTCTCCCGTTAGCCCGTGGCACACTCCTCACTCCAGGGATCCGGAACTGGCAGCTCGGCAGCGGCCTGAGCTTTATAGAGCACCTGGAGCAGGTGGGGAGGCCCCGCCCCGCCGCCGGCTCCAGGCAGGGGGGGTCGTTCTGCCCCGCTTGGCACAGGGGTGCCACGGCGCCCAGGGGGTACCCGCAGCATCAGCCCCCCAGGCTGGGTCCTTCACGCTTCCCTGGCTCTGGAGATGTCACTGGCAGCGTCCCCGTGCCACGGGTGGGCACAGCCCTGGTGGGCACCGGACGGGACAGCAGCCGGGCATCCTGGGGCAGGGGTGGAGCAGCATCTGCCAGGCTGCCCACGCTGAGCTACCGACCTTGTGGGGGGCACGGGGGGCACACGGAGACCCCCAGCCCCTCGCGCAGGGGGGGCCTCATCCTCCGGCTCAGCCCAGGGTTAATCATTAGCGGCTGGTCATCGCCTCGCCCTACACTCAAATAAGCAGCGGTGACCCCCCCGAAACGATTACGCAGGTACAGCCCAGGGCCCCACCACATCCCAGCACCTCCCAGTAAGCTCCCTCCAAGTGCCAGGGCCCCCCCAGCAGGTACAAACCCCCATCCCCAGCCAGGACACGGGGGATGCCAGGTGCCAGCGCCCCACCCCACAGGTAACGGGCACCGCCCGTGCCTGGGCGCAGGTGACATGGGCTCCTGGCACGGATGGGCATCAAAAGCTACTGATCCCACTGTGCAGAAATTCCTGATCCCTGGGAGGGCCCCAGTGTCTCATCAGGGTGGTGATTCCTGTGGGGGTCCCAGTTCCTGGGGTGGTTGTGGTTGGGGTCCCCACATTTGGCTCCTGGCCAGCCTCGTGTGAGCCCAAAGTGCCACCCCAGGCATGCCAAAGGGTTCTGAGGTGGTGCTGAGAAGGGGAGCAGAGAGGGGGGACCCTCCATGCTGCAGTGATTAAGGGATGGATGTGCAGGTGGGGTGGGACTCAGCACCACTCTGCTCCCCCCACAGCAGCCACAGCCTGGGCAAGCCAGGCCACGTGCAGGCAGCTGCAGGCAGGATGCAGGCAGCACCTCTGGGCAAACATTTCCTTCCCAAAAGGCCTCACCAGGGGAAAGGCTCTCCCCGTGCAGTGATGCTGACCCTGCTGCCCTCTGCTCCAGCCCTTATCCCCCTCCCCACGCAGCTCCAGGAGTTTTCCCCTGAGCCAGCCATCCCCCCCAGAGTGAGGGCTGCGGTTTTCCTCCTGCAGACCCCACAGAGGACACACTGTGTGTGGGGCTGAGGGGCAAGAAGGGGTCCCAGCAACTGCTCTCACCCACCAGCCCTGGGAGCAGGGGCCATTAGCCCACCCTGTCCATGACCAGTGGGTCCCATGTGCCCACCCTGTCCATGCCCAGTGGGTCTGTGTGCCCATCTTGTCTTGTGGGTCTGTATGTCCACCCTGTCCATGACCAGTGGGTTCCATGTGCCCACCCTGTCCATGCCCAGTGTATTCCCTGTGTCCAGCCTGTCTGTGTCCAGCCTGTCCGTGCCCGGTGGATCCCGTGTGTCCAGCCTGTCTGTGCCCGGTGTGTCCCCTATGTCCACCCTGTCTGTGTTCGGTGGATCCCCTGTGTCCAGCCTATCAATGCCCAGTGGATCCCGTGTGTCCACCCTGTCCATGTCCGGTGTGTCTGGGTGTCCATGCCCGGTGTGTCTGTGTGTTCGTGCCCGGTAAATCCCATGTGTTAACCCTGTTCGTGCCCGGTGTGTCCGTGCCCAGTAGATCCCCTGTGTCCACCCTGTCCATGCCCGGTGTGTCCGTGTGTCCGTGCCCAGTAGATCCCTGTGTCCAGCCTGTCCATGCCCGGTGTGTCCGTGTGTCCAGGTCCGGTGGTCCCGACTCTCCCCGTCCCCACCCCGGGCCAGTGGCCCCGAACCTGCGGCGCCCCCTGGCGGACACAGCCCCGCATGACGCTCCCGCCACGCACCGGGACCAGAACCGGGACCGGGACCGAGAGGGGTAAAGGTTACTCTACTAGAGTGAAACCGGGAGCGAGACAGGGACTGGGACTGAGACTGGGACTGGGGCGAGAGCGGAACCGCTGCTGGGAACAGACCGGGAGCGGCATCGGGAGTTGAGTGCAGTAATGCAGAACGGGAGTGAGACCGATACTGGAGCGGAACGGGAGCGGGACTAGGAAAGGGAGCAGGAGATGGAGCAGGAGCGGAGAGGGACCGCACCGGGAATGGAACAGGGAACGGTACCGGACCGGGATCGGAGAGGGAGCAGAAGAAGGACCGGAACAGGAATGGGAACCGCGGCGCCCCTCGCAGCTCGGGGGCGCGGGAGAAGGCGCTCAGCAGCCAGCGGTGATTTCACCTGTCCCGGTACTCCCGGGGAGAGCCAGCTGCGCTCCCTCCGCGGCTCCGGGCACAGGCCCCGGTCCCGGTCCCGTCCCCAACACCGGAGGGCAACCCCGCGTTGCCCTTTTAAGAGGGGCCCGGTGCCGCCGCGCCCATTGTCGCCGCCGCCGCCGCCGCGGGGCGGGGGGGCCGGGCCGGTGCCGGGGCGGGCGGGATGGGGGGGGTAGGGGCACATTCCGCCGCGTTGCCGGGACAGCCGTCGCCGTGGCGACCGGTCCCTGCCGCCGAGCCGCGGTGCGCGCCGCGCAGTTCCCACGGAGCGGCCCGGGCGGCGGCGGCGGCGGCTCCGCTCCCTCCGGGGCGGCGGGAGGGCCGGGATGCGGTGCAGTGTTGTGCTCTCGCCCACCAATATTGCACTCGTCCCGGCCTCCCGCCGCCGCGGGCTGCGCCGGTGGGACCGGCCGGGCGCTGACCCAACCCCGCGACCACCGGAGGACGGCGCGGGACGGAACCGAGAGCACGGGGCGGGGGGGACTCGTGGGAACCCTCAAAGGAGCGGGCGCGCAGGGTAGAAAACACTCAAAACTTTATGGCCAGGCGTGGGGCAAGGACCGGAGCGCCCGGGGCAGGCGTGGCGGGAGCCCCGGCACTGCGGGGCCCCGGTACTGGCAGTGCAAAGTCCGCGGGGGGCCGGGAACGGGGCCCGGCCGGGAGGAGCGGCGGGGCCCGGTGCGCCCCCGGGTGCCGCCGCTGGCGGCAGCCCGGAGCGCCACCGGTGCCGCTGGCGGGGGAGGCCCGTGCCGGGCGCGGTCACTCGCGTCCCTCCAGCAGGAACCGGCGGAAGGGCTCGAAGTCGGCGGGGATCGTGTCTGTGGGAGCAGCGCGGGGGGCGTCAGGAGCCGCGGAGGGCAGCGAGCCCCGGTGAAGCCCCCGGGCCAGGGCTCAGCCCGCCGCAGGGGCACGGGAGGGGATGCTCGGCCGCCGGGCCGGGGCGGGGCGGGGGTCCCGGGGGACCCTGCTCACCGTTGCAGCGGTACTGCAGGTTGGACCAGATGATGTTCTCCTGGGAGAAGCAGAAGACCCCCAGCCGGCCCCCGCGCATCGTGGTGTCGATGATCACACCGGAGTCGGCCACCAGCTGCGGGCCCTCGTACAGACGGACCCTGCCGGGGAACGGGGCCCGACCGCTCAGCGGGCCCTCACCGGGACCCCGCCGGGGCCAGCTCCGGGATTCCACCGGGACCCCGCCGGTACCCGACCGGCAAACACCGGGATCCTACTGAGACGCCATCAGGGCCAGCACCCGGATCCCACTGGGACCCCTCCACGAGCAGCACCGGGCCCAGGGCATCCCGACCCGGGGACGGGGGCACCGGGCTGGAGCCGGGGCATCCTGCGGGAGACTGGGCCGGGGGCACCGGACCGGCTGGGGCACCGGACCGGCTGGATGCTCGGGCCGGGGCCCCCCGCCGTGGCCGGGCTGAAGCCCCCCGCGCCGCCCCCGGCCCGGCCCCGCCGCCTTTGTCGGGCGCTTTGCATGTGAAAGGCGCCGGCGGGGTCGCCATGGAGACGGGACAATGGCCCCGGGGGCCCGGGGGGCGGAGGGCCCGGCGGCGGAGCCCCCCCGCCGCGGCCGCCCCGGCGGGAGCCTTAAAGGAGAAACGCGGCTGCGGCCCCACCGGGCAGGAACCCTCCCCATGGCCAAAATCCCCACACTGCGGTGGTCCCACTGGGATGGATCCCCCCATGGCCAAAATCCCCTCACTGTTGTGGTCCCACGGGGCTGGATCCCCCCTATGGCCAAAATTCCCCCTCTGCGGGGGTCTCAGGGGCTGGATCCCCCCCATGGCCAGCATTCCCACACTGCGGTGGTACCACAGAGCTGGATCCCCCCATGGCCAAAATCACCCCACTAAGGTGGTCCCACAGGGATGGATCCCCTCATGGCCAGCATCCCCTCACTAAGGTGGTCTCAGGGGCTGGATCCCCCCCATGGCGGGTATCCCCTCACTAAGGTGGTCCCACAGGGCTGGATCCCCCCATGGCCGGCATCTCCACACTGTGGTGGTCCCGCAGGGCTGGATCACCCCACGGCCAGCATCCCCTCACTAGGGTGGTCCCAGGAAGCACAACACCTCCTCAAGGACATCCTCCTACCCCTGAGGGGGATCCACAGGACCCTAACTCGTGGTTATCACAGGGCTGGTTCACTCTAGGGCTGGTTTCTCCCCAGTGACTTCCGCCGCACTGGGGGTGCACCACTGGTGGTGTCACAGCCCCCTCCCCAGCGGTCCCCACGCCCCCCCTGCTTACCTGATGTAGCCCACCTGGGGCCTGTGTGCCAGCTGCCAGCGATAGGACGTCTTGTCCCTCCAGCCCACGTTCCGCGGGTCCTTCCAGAGCAGGCGGACGTGGTCGGGCGTGTGGCCCGTGTGCCACAGAGCATTGCGCAGGTGCTCCCCGGGGCCCGTCGAGGATTTCACCGCCTGCAGGTGCATGGGGGCTTCAGGGGGGGCTCAAAAGGGGGCCTGACCCATCCCATGGGTGGGGCCACCACCCACCTTGAGCTGCAGCCCCGGCTCGGCCACAGCCCGGAAGGGGGTGGCCTGCCAGTAAGTCTGCTCCGTCTGCTTCCACATCACCACGTAGAAGCTGGCGCTGTCCTGGTAGCTGAAGATGAAGCCGGCGTAGTCATCGTCGGTGATGGTGTTGACGTGGAAGGTGCCCTCGAAGTCCACCCCGTTGAAGGCTGTGTAACCTACAGGCAGGAAACGCTGTGGGGAGCCCTCTCTCCCCACGGGACTGCCAACCCACCCTCACCCTGCATGGTGGGAGTTAGGGGGGCTGCCCCCAAGAACCTGTGGGTGGGTGAATATATCTTACCCACAGCCAAACCCGGGTCGCTGTTCATGGTCTGCACGATCTCCATGCCCTGTGAGGGGACAGCTGGGTGAGGTTCACCCCTGGTGACCTCCCAGTGCCCTGAGCCCCCACCCTGCAGCGCAGCCCCCAGAAACACGGGGCGCAGCACCCACACCTGGTTGAGCACAACCCAGTTGGGGTCGATCTGGGCGTCCCCCTCGGGGTCGAGGATGACGGTCTGGTAGGCGCGGAAGTCGGTCAGCGTCACCTCGGCGCTCTCGGGGCACACGTCCAGCTGGTCCACCACCGTGTCATTGTCAAAGTCCTCCTCGCAGACGTCACCCACGCCATTCCCTGGGGACAGTGCTCAGTCAGGGCTGGGCTGAGCCCAGGCAGGTCCATCTCCTCCTGCTCACCCCATGCTCACCGTCTGAGTCCTTCTGGTTGGGGTTGGGAATGAGGCGGCAGTTGTCTGGGCCAGGTGGCACATAGTCCGGGATGCCATCATTGTCATCGTCGTTGTCACAGTCATCCCCCAGCCCATCGTTGTCCGAGTCCAGCTGGGAGCTGTTGGGGATCTCAGCGCAGTTGTCCTTGGTGTCCTGATGTCCATCTCCATCACTGCGAGCAAGAACGAGGTCAGAGCAATGACAAAAGTGGGGATCTCCCCAAAGACCCCACTGTCCCTCCTGACAGGTCCCTGAACCAGGAGCTCAGTTCTGCCTCCTGGGACACAACTGGGAGGTCACCCCACTGTAGTGCCATCCCCACCTGTCCTCGTTGGTGTCACAGATGTCTCCTACCAGGTCACTGTCCATATCTGTCTGGAGGAGAGCGGAGCCCTAGTTCAGTGCACATCCTGGGGCGAGGAAGAGGAGGCCCCACTGAGCCAGGCCCCAACCATCCCAGGCCCAGCCTGGCCCCAGCCATACCTGAGTGGGGTTGCTCATTTCAGGGCAACTGTCACAGGCATCCCCAACACCGTCCTCGTCCCGATCGGTCTGCAGAGGGTTGGGCACCTTGGGGCAGTTATCCAGCATGTTGGGTATCCCTGCAAGGATGGTGCTGAGTGGATGCCCTCCCCTACAGGATACCCTGCCCCCCTGGCACAGCCAGGCAAGCCCAAGAGCAGCTCACCATCCCCATCAATGTCATTGTCACAAGCATCCCCCTCGCCGTTGCTGTCCGTGTCCCGCTGGTCGTTGTTGGGCACGTTGGGGCAGTTGTCACAGGCATCCCCAAAGGAGTCAGTGTCCGAGTTCTGCTGGTCCTTGTTGGGGAAGAGCCGGCAGTTGTCCTGTGGAGAAGAGAATGGGGATGTTGGCATTGCAGTGGTGGGCAGAGAAGAGGCTACAGTCCCACAGTGGTCAGGGCAGACAGACATCTCCAGCACCCTGAGACCATCCCCAAACCACCAGCCTGCTGCTCCCCAGGAGAAGCATCTTGAGGGACTCAGAACTGAGCCAAAACAAGAAGCTCTCCTCGAGCCACTGGCATGGCCACCCATCCAGCACAGCCACCTCCACATTCTTGACACCATCACCATCAGCATCGTCATCACACTGGTCCCCAATGCCGTCGTTGTCAGCATCCTCCTGGCCAGAATTGGGCGTCAGGCGGCAGTTGTCCTGCAGGCACAGCCAGCATTAGGGACAGGGAGGAGATGAGGCCTGGAGCACAGCCCTGCTGTGGATCCTGCACCCCCTGGGCCTCCCCTGCAGGAGCCCACCTGCTTGCAGTGCTTGTTGTTGTCGATGCAGGGCAGGGGCTCGTCCGGGTACCCATCCAGGTCTGTGTCTGGCCCACACACGTTGCCATTGCCAGCCCAGCCCACGTTGCACTGAATAAAGAGATCAGGAGCTAGAAAAGGCCCTGGCAGGACCAATGCTGCCGTTCTGTACCCCCCACACCCTCCTCCTGTCCCCATCCCCTGCTCACAGCACAGGAGATCTCCCCGTTCCTCTCAAACAGGCAGAAGCCGTTGATGTCGCAGGGGTTGGAGGTGGGAGTGCTGCAGGACCTCTGGGGCACGCAGCCAGACGTTTGGTTGCCCACAAAGCCCGACTTGCAGGGCCCACACTTGTAGGAGCCCTGGGGGAGAGAAGGCAGGGCTGGGATGAGGGAGCTGAGCGGCCCCGGGAGCAAGGGAGGGAGCGGGACAGCGCTGCTCACCTGAGTGTTGGTGCAGATGGAGTTGGGGTCGCAGCCCCCATTGTTCCCATCGTTGCATTCATCGATATCTGTGCAAACCTGTGCGTAATGTGGGAGAAATGCTCACCTGGGGCTTTTCCCTGTGGGTGGTTCTGCCCATTCCTGCCCACAGGAAGATGTCCTGCTCCAACATCATCCATGCTGTCCTGCACTCCAGGGATCCCACAGGGACCCCACAGCCCCATGCACTGCACTCACCTGCTTGCTGGCCCTGGCATAGTCCACCCCCACGCCAGACACGGTGTTGCCCCGATAGCCCCGGGGGCAGGGCTCGCAGCGGAACCCCGGGACTGTGTTGATGCACTTGGAGCCCGGGAAGCAGGGGTTGGCATGGGCACACTGCAACACCAGAGAGACACCGGCTTCATCCTTGGCACAGCATCCTGCAGGGTGGCAGCTGCCCCAGGGCATTCCCAGAGGAAGCATCCCCTGCACGCAGAGCCCTGGCAGTGCCAGCCCATGCCCACCTCCTCGATGTCAGCGCAGTGGGTGCCGTTGCCCTCCAGCCCCGGTGGGCAGGGCCCACAGCGGTACCCAGGGTACTCGTAAGTCTCCATGCAGTCCACACCACTGAAACAGGGGTTGGGGTTGCAGCGGGAGCGGTGCTCGTGGAAGCCTGAGGAGATGAGAGGCAGGTGAAGGGTGACACAAGGTGGCTCTTTGCCCCCCAAGGTGGGAGCAGGGCCTCGCCAGCACTCACCGCAGACCTGGCACTCCATGATGGTGTTGCGGATCAGAGACATCTCCTTCACCTGCAAGGCAGCAGAGCACAGAGCATCAGGAGGGTGCTGGGAAAACCCAGCCCAGGGAGTGTCAGCACCCCCTCAGTCCCACCTGGTCCCTGATGTCTTCCCGCAGCTCGGTCAGGAGCCGGTTGAAGAGGGTCAGCTGCGTGACCAGTGCCTTGGTCTGCTCACCTGCCAGCAGCAGAAAGGAAAGGTCAATCCCAGCACAAAATCTCCCAGGGCTGTGGGCCAGGACTGCTCTGCCCATTGGCACTGAGCTAGGAGGATGAGGCACCTGACAGCCTGTGCTCACACAGGGCACGTTTCCCTATAGCACACCCCACACCCTCTGATCCCACATGGGGCACTGGGACAGGCTGTGCAGGGATTTCTGCCTCCATGGAACCCCAAACACCTCACACCAGGCAATGAGGGAAGCAGAGCAGGGACTTACCCAGGATGGAGGCCAGCACACTCGTCACTGCAAGGAGAGAGACGAGGCATTACCAAAAGCTGCTGTCACGCCCCAGCAGCGTCACCTCACATGGTCACTCCTGGTCAGCACATGTGCAGCACTGCAGCTCCCACCTCTGTGGGGACACTGGGCCAGGAGGGACAGGAACACCCTTCTGTGCTGTCATCCCCCAACCTCCTTGTGCCACAGCCCACACACATGACCCCAAAAGCCTCCCAAGCCATTACCTGCACTGTGAATGGAATCATCTCCTTGGAAAGGGCACTCACTCAGGGCCCCTACACGGCTCATGGACCCTCCCAGGATCAGCTTCATCGACTCTACAAACCCCTGATGTGTGTGGGGAGATGCAATCAGCATGGAGGGCTCTGCCCATCCCCAAGCGTGCATTAGCCAGGCTCTCAATCCCCCCGGCACTCACCTGCATCCTCTGGTAAGCCTTGACCCCTGTGCGCACCTCGATGGACTCCACCTCGCCCAGGGGGATCTCGGAGAGCTCGGGCAGCCCCACGCTGGAGTCCATCTGCTTGCAGTCCACGTAGAGCTCCACGCTGAGCGTGTCCCTGCGCAGCCCGCTCAGGCGCACGATGACAGAGTGGCTCTGCCCGTCCGCCACGTGTGCGTGCTGCAGGTTGACCGAGTGCACCTTGTTGTCCTCCCGCAGGTACCTCACCAGGACTGCAGGGCAGCGGGAAGGGGCCGTCAGCTCCCCCCCAGCACCGGCAGCACCCTGGCAGTGGTGTGTGCCCGTTGTTCTTCCCTGCAGGAGCTCAGCCCCATCCGTCCCAGTCCATCCCCACCCACCTTTGTTAATCTTCCCCACCACGGACACCTCCAGCCATCGCGTGTTGTCCTTCTTGGAGTAGAGGCCGAAGAGGGTCCCGCCCTGCTTGGGGGGCAGGCGGAAGGTGGACAGGAGGTACACGTCGTTGACAGTCAGGAGCTCCATGCGGATCTTGTGGGCCACGCTGGCCATCTGCCGAGCCTCGCTCACCAGCAGCAGGTCGATGACTGCGGGACACGAGCACCGGGGTGGCCACTGCACCGGCAGCCGCAGCTCCGGTGCCCGGTGCGGTCACAGCGGGGGTGGGCGGGGGTGTCCCTGGACCGCCCGGCTCTGGGGGGACCAGGGAAGCCCGGGGGGCTCCGGGGCCGCCCCCGCGCGGTGGCGCTCCAGGACCGGCCGCGCCTCCTAACGGGACCCGCGGAGCCCCCGCACTGGCGGGACCGGCAGAGTCCCGGCCCGGAGCCCGCCACGCTCTTGGGGCTTCCCTGAATCCCGCTCCGCGGAGCTCCCCGCGGGCCAGCCCCAGTACGGGGCGGCCGGACCGGGAGACACCGGAGGAACGCTCAGGGCTCCGGTACCGGCTCGGGGCGCTGAGGGGGAGCGCGGACAGCTCGGTGCCGCTGCCGCACGGGTGCCCTCCTGCTCCGTGCAGACGCACCGGGCAGTCCGAGAGGGGCTGCGGCGCCGGGGTCAGCCCCCGCCTCGCACTGCCCCGCGGCCCCGAGCCAGCACCGGAGCCGGCGGCCACCCAGCGCCCCGGGGCGAACGTTCCAGAGTCCCCGGTGCCCGCAGCTCCCCCGGGGCGAGCAGAGCCGCTGTCAGCGGCCGTGGGACGGGGTCTGCCGCCGCCGACCCCCGAGTGCCGCCCGTCCCGCCGCCCTTTCGGGGCCGCCCCGCCGCCGCCCCGAGCCCCTCCGGTACCTTGCAGCTCCTGCCGCGCCGCGGCGGCGGCGCCCAGCAGGAGCAGCGCCAGGAGCGCGGGGCTCCCCGGTGCCCCCATGGTGCCGCCGGTGCCGCCGGTGGGAAGCGGAGCGCGGCGGGGCGGGGTGGCGCACGGGGGAGGGGCCGGCGGGGCCGGCGAGGAGGAAACAAAGAGCCGTCAATCACCGGGCGCATCCCGGGGACACCGGCGGGCCACCGGCCGCGGCTCCGGCCCCGGAGGGGGGCACCGTGCCGGCGCGGCGCACTGAGCGCGGGGCTTCGGGGACCCCCCGGCACTGCCGGTCCCCCGTTCACAGCGCCGGTTCACCGGGAGGTCAGGCGGGGGGGCTGGGGCCGCCCCAGCAGCGCCGGAGCATCCCGGCCCGGGAGAGCGGGACCGGCCGCGGGGCCGCTTGTACCGGGGTGCCCCACGCCGCGGACCGGCAGAGCCCCTGGGCCGCTCGGTACCGCCGGGGAATGCTCGGGCCGCGGAGCCGCTCCCGCGGAGCTCCGGCCAAGGCGGGCGGGCGGCCCGCGGCGTCCCGGCCGTGTTTACAGCTGTTTCCCCCGGTACCATAACAACCGGCCGAGCCCGGCCCCGGGGCTGCCCCAGCCCCGCGCCCCCGGGCCGGCTCCGCGCCAGCGACCCCGCGTAACGAGGGGGTGCGGGCGATGGAGGGGGGTGGTCCCGAGCCTCACACGGGGCGTTTTCCCTCCGCCGCTGCCAGCGGGCTCCGGGCCCGGCTGCTGCCCGTGGAGAGCTGCGGGAGGGTGCGGGGCGAGCAGGGTGAGCGGTGCGGAGCTGTGCTGAGCCGTGCGGGCCCATGCGGGGCACAGCAGGACAGTGCGGGGCGGGACCGAGAAGCGTGAGCAGGATGGAGCTGAGCTGAGCCGTGCGAGGCAATGTGGGGCCATGCGGGGAGATGCGGGGCTGAGCAGGACGGAGCGGTGCGGAGCTGAGCGGTGCGGGGCAACGCAGAGAGATGCGGGATACAGCGGGGCTGTGAGCACGGTGCGGAGCACGGCAGGGTGAGCAGAGCTGAGCTGAGCTGAGCTGAGCCGTGCAGGGTCAGGCGGGGTACGGCAGGACTGTGCGGGGCCGAGCAGCGTGGAGCTGAGCGGTGCGGGGCAGTGCAGAAAGATGCGGGACACGGCAGGACTGTGACACGGTGCGGGGCCGAGCAGAGTGGAGCTGAGCTGAGCTGAGCCGTGCGGTGCGGGACGGGACGCGGGTTCTTCCCCAAGGACCCCGCAGACCCCACCCCAGCATTCCCAGCCCGGACTCCGCTCGGCTCCGCTCCATCGCGGGGACCCCCGGTCGGTGCCGCCCCGCGGCGGGGGCGGGCGGGGCCGCCCGTCCGGTTCCGGGTCGGCGGAAGATGGCGGCGCCCATGGAGCTGTTCTGCTGGGCCGGGGGCTGGGGGCTGCCCTCGGTGGATCCCGACTGCCTGGCTGTGCTGGTGAGCGCCGGGGCCGGCGCGGGGGTGGGCCGGGGTCCCGCGGGCCGAGCCCCGCTCTATCGCTCCGTCCGTCCCTCCCGCAGACCTACGCGCGGTTCACGGGGGCGCCGCTGAAGGTGCACCGGGTCACCAGCCCCTGGAGGAGCCCCTCCGGTAAGGGCCCTGCCGAGGATACCGGCACCAGCACCGGGACCCCCACCCCATGGTAGCCCCGTGATCCCGATCCCCCACTCCCCATCCCTGCACCCTGCACGTGTTACGCTCCCCACCCCATTACAGCCTCCCAGCCCGTCTTATCCCTCCTTATCCCTGGCCCCACACCGCTGACCCCCTGCCCTATTGCACCCCATTATCCCACTGCATCTCTCTTGCCCCATGGCCTCTCCTCCCCACGTGGCACCGTCCTACCCTATAGCACCCCCTGTGCCTCATCACACGCCCTGTCCATTACCACCATTACCATCTCATTACACCCCTTACCCCATCACACCCTCCCACCCCATAGCATGTCTCGTGTCCCATGCCCCTGACTGCACCCTCTCATCTTATTGTACCCCGTTGTGTGTCCCCCCACCACTGCATTCCCCTCTATCCCCTCACACTCCATCTTCTCATCCCCATCCCTGTCCCATGACACCTCCTTTTGTCCTATTGCACCCTCATGCCCCACCACATCCCCTGTCCCACTGCACCCCCCCATCCCATTGTGACTCCTGTCCCATTGAACACCCGCATCGCACCCCTCTTTTTTCTGTTCCCCCATGCATCACTGCACTCTTATGCCCCATTGCACTCCCTGTCCATCCCCACCACACCCCCCTTGTCCTGGAACGTTCCCATTTCCCATCACACAGCTTCTACCCCCTCCCCTGTGCTGCTCTGTCCCCACCTCACCTCACACCCCTGCACTGCCTCATGCCACTCATCCAGGCATGGGGGTCCATCCCCCCATTGCAGCCCCCTGCACCCCTCCCCTGCCCAGGGCACAGTGGCTGCAGCCCCCACTGACTCCCCCTGCCCACAGGGCACCTGCCCGCGCTGAGGACACGGGACGAGGGCACCATCTCCAAACCTCAGCAGATCATAACCCACCTCAGGAAACAGGTACAGAGGGGCTTGGGGCTGCCCTGCCCTGGGCTGATGGGTGCTGGAGCCCCTCAGGGAGGAGGTTTTGTTCCCCACGGATGGGATTTGGGTTATCCCATGGGATTAAATTGGTGTTTTCTCTGCAGAAATACAACGCTGACTACGACCTGTCAGCCACGCAGAGCGCGGACACGCTGGCCTTCGTGTCCCTGCTGGAGGAGAAGCTGCTGCCAGTACTGGTGAGGCTGCAGGAGAGGGAGGCTTGCTGGGGATGGGCTTTGCTCCCTGGAGCTGTGCAAGCAGGCTTGGGTGTGCCCAGCTGCCAGCAGCAGCATCCTGGGGTAGGAGTTTGGGGGTGGCAGCCGTGGATTGTGCAGCCCAGGCTGGGGTCTGCCCTTAACCCCAATGCTCCTGCAGCCCCTCGTGCTCTCCGGGGTGGCTGTGCCAGGCAGGGGCTCTGGTGTGCCAGCAGCTCTGCCGTGGCCAGGCTGTGGATTGTTCTCCACCACAGATCCACACTTTCTGGGTGGACGCCAAGAACTACGTGGAGCACACGCGGAAGTGGTACGCGGAAACCATCCCCTTCCCCCTCAACTTCTTCCTGCCCAACGCCATGCACAAGCGGCACCTGCAGCGGCTGCAGCTCATCTGGGGGGATGACTACATGGAGGATGAGGAGAAGCTGGAGAAGGAGGTGAGGGATGGGGTCTGGGCACAGTGGGTCCTCACAGGGAAATCCCTGTGAGGCTGTCCTGGGGTGACTTCATGATGCTCGTATCCCCATTTGTATGTTTCACCCAGAAATAAGCTTTGCACCTTTAAAATTGGCTCTGAAAAAATCCAAACTGGGGTGTGGGTTCCCCCCTCCTGATCCCCTGAGCACTGTGGTGGTACCTGGGCAGGTGACAACCCTCTGTCCTCCTCCTGCAGCTCTACCGGGAAGCTCGGGAATGCCTGACACTCCTCTCCCAGCGCCTCGGCTCCCAGAAGTTTTTCTTTGGAGACTCGTAGGTGGCCATAGTGGGGAGGGGAAGGGGCCTGAGAGCCCCCACACCCCAGCAGGGCTGAGGCCCCGTGGTCTGCAGGGGAGCTGCAGCCACTTTGGGGGCAGAACAGGCTCACAGGGCACAGGGCACTGTCCCAAGGAGGGAGAGCCACGTGCTGTCCCCTGGGGGAGCTGGGGCTGGCGGTGCCTGGTGGCTCTGGGTGGCTTTGGGTGGGGACAGTGGCCCAGACAGGGCTCTCTGTGCCCCAGGCCGGCCTCCCTCGACGCCTTGGTCTTCAGCCGCCTGGCGCCGCTCCTGAAGGCGAAGCTGCCCAACGGGAAACTGCAGCAGCACCTGAAGTCCCTGCAGAACCTGTGCAACTACTGCACCTCCATCCTCAGCCTTTACTTCCCCTGGGACGGAGGTGAGAGCCATCCCCCACCTCACCCTGCGGCTCTGGGGGTGCCCTGTCCCCCCCAGGTGCATCCCCACCCTCTCAGGGTGACCCTTCCCACCCACACCCCTGCTCTGCCCCTCCAGGGTGACCCTTCCCACCCACACCCCATCTCTGCCCCTCCAGGTGACCCTTCCCACCCACACCCCATCTCTGCCCCCCTCCAGGTGACCCCCTGAGCAGTGCCCCTCGGGCTGCAGGCACGGACAGCACTGAGGCAGAGGAGGACCCCCACAAACGGCGCAAGCAGCTGCTGTCAGTGCTGGTGGGGCTGGCGGCCATGCTGGGCTACGCCTTCCTCAGCGGCATCGTCTCCATCCAGCGCGGCAGCGTGGGGCCGGCCGGCCGGCAGCCCATCGCCATGGAGGAGGAGGAAGAGGAGGAGGAGGAGTGAGGAGGAAGAGCTGTGTGACTGTTCCTTCCCAGCCCCTGGAACTGACTGTTTTTACTCTATGGAAGCCTGGCAGCATCGCTGCTCTGCTCTGTGTCCCGCCACCAGGAACCACAGCCCTCTCCGTGGGAGCGTCCCTGCCTCACCAATAAACCTCCCTCTCTCCACCTGCGCCCTCTCGTACTCCCAGCACCCCCAAGGCCCTTCCCAGTTTCCCCAGTTGCCCAGGCTGGAGTTTTGCAGCAGGCACCAATGTGTCCTGGCTGTGGCTCTGCCCCTCGCTCCAGCCTTGGGTCTTGCAGGGGTCCCAGAGGGGGGACCTAAAAGCATCTGTGGCATCTGAGCAGTGTCCCTGTCCCTTCTCCAGCAGCTGTGGGGCTGAGCCCCACATTTCCCCTGCATCATTCCCCTGTGGCAGCGCTCAGGGCAGTGCAGACAGCAGCTCTGCAGGGCTGATACCTCCCCTCCACGCTGCTGCCAGCCCGGCAGCACAGCCGAGACACAAAACCAGAGCCAAGGGCAGCCGAGGCTGCTCGTCAGGACACGTCCCCAGCCCAGGAGCACTCCCCGCTGCCAGCGGGACACCCGGAGCCCCGCTCCAGCAGCCGGGATCCCTCCAGCGCTGACATCTGTTTGCATTCCAGCACGCCTGCCAGCGCCGGGGAGCTCCCGCAGCTGGCACAGCTGGGAGCGCATCGCTCGGGCTGGGAGCGGGGTCGGGGGCGGCCACCTGGGCTCCGTCTGCCCCCGCGGTCCCACCGGGCGTGGGGCCGGTGCCGCTGTTGGCTGCTCTGCGGCTCCGGTTTACGATGCACGGATGGAAAGGCGGCGCGGGGCCAGGCCGGCACACAGCCCTCGCTTGTTTGGCAGTCGCCAGCCTCATCCCAGCCCTGCTGCTGCTGCGGCGGCTGAATGTCCCCAGGCTGCGCTCCTGTTCCCCCCACCAGCGGCATCCCAGCCCTGCTGCTGCGGCGGCTGAATGTCCCCAGGCTGCGCTCCTGTGCCCCCCACCAGCGGCATCCCAGCCCTGCTGCTGCTGCGGCGGCTGAATGTCCCCAGGCTGCGCTCCTGTGCCCCCCCAACCCGGGTGCAGTAGCCAGGGGCCCCCACGCTGGGCTGGAGCAGAGCCACGGTGCTGGGCCAGCTGCGGAGCCTCCCCCATACTGGCCCAGTTCGAGGGGCCCCACTGGGAGGGGGTGAGTCAGTGCAAACCCCTCTAACGTCACTCAGGAACTATGTGCCCCGTGCTCCCGGTTCCCATTAGCTGCAGGGGCTGATGGCTGCTCCAGCAGGAGGAGAAAGCACAGCTCTGGCTGGGGAGAAGCTGGGGTTGCCGACGCCAGAGCTCTGCTCTAAATCCCGGCTGCGTGTCCTGACTGCAGCTTTGGGCCCTTCCCTGCCTGGGGGATGCTGCAGTGGAAGACAGGAGAGAGATGCCACCCCTTATGGGGACAGTCCCCTGCAGCACCAACCCTGTGGGACGCCCCAGGAACCTCAAATCTGCCTCCTCTGGCCCCTGGCATAGTCCTGCCCACAGAGCTGGCACCAAGGGGAGATCAGGGGTTCGTGCAAGTTTGTAGAAAACCTGTTGATTTTATGAAACATCTAGAAAAGCACAGGCGTTGCAGCCCCAGGGTCATACAGGTCCTCTGGGGCGCAGGGGGCTGCAGGGATTGTGCTGCAGCCCCAGCCCCATTGGAGTCTTGTCTCCAAGCTGCCACCAGCAGCATGTTCCTGGCTCTGGCACCTCCCTCCCGTGCCAGGCTAGGCTGGCTGCTTCCAGAGGAACGTCTGGATGGAGTCGCTGGGAGCCACGGCCTCGATGAAGCCGACGTGCGGGTCAGAGATCCCAAAGGACACGTCCGTGGGGGAGCTGTGGGGAAAGCCAGAGGGGATGGGGGCTCAGTGGGATCAGTGGGGCCTTTTAGCAGGGATCAGAACCCAGCCACTCACCGGTTCAGGACCACCAGCACAATGGCACCGTCGGGGCGCAGGAAGGCAGAGTGCTCCAGGTCACACCGGTGGCATTTCTTGGAGACAGCCAGTCCCACCCGCTGGGAGCCCTCGGGGATGAACTTGCTGTGGGGACAGGCAGGGTCAGAGTGTGGTACTTAGGATGTGGTACCTGAAGCCAGCAGCCTGTGGCTCCCCCTGACCCACCTGAAGTGGCCCAGGTGGTAGAACATGGGCTGCTTGTAGAAGACATCCTTGCTGCTGTCCACGATGACGGGGCTGTCCACGTAGTTCTTGCTCCAGTTGGGGCCTCCCTCCATGTCCAGGGCCAGGTTCCAGTCAGTCCAGCCCGTCACATAGTTGTTGAGGTTCTGCAGGGCAGAGGGTGGTACTGAGCCACGGGCAGGCCCAGGGGCTGGCCAGGGTGGCCAATGTGTCCCCAGCTGCCACCAGGCCCTACCGACAGGATGCTGTGGCTGTACTTGCTCCCACGCTCCCAGCCACCCAGGACCACCCTGGGCTCCCAGAAGTAGGAGCCTGTGGAGGCCTCCGTGGAGAGGAGGAAATAGTCTGGGAAGAGGTGATGGGTGATGGAGAGTGTCAGGTCGATGGGTGCCAGAAAATCCAGGTACCAGTGGATGCCGATGCCGCTGATGTAGCTGGCAGCCACAGGATCTTTGAGAACCTGGCAGGAGAAAAGTGTCACCAGTGCCCAGGGTTGGGAGATCTGCTGTGGGGCCGGGACAGCTGCTGTGGGCACTCACCACCTCAGCCCAGTAGGGCAGCATGACCCTCTGGTCATCCAGGATGATGAGCTGGACGTGGCGGTGGGAGCTGTTGGCCAGCGCCGGGCCCAGGTCCTGGGCAATGAAATCCCTCTGGTGCTCAGGGGAGAAGCCCAGGCACTGGAAGGGGTAGAAGACAATCTCACCAGCCGTGGGCTCGTTCCCTGCTGTCACTGCCCAGAAGGTCAGGTTGTGCTTGGCGTATTCATCCAGGAACCTGGAGTGGGGTAGAAGGTGAATGGCCCCGTCACACCTGTGCCAGCTCCAGGTATGGCATCCCTGGCACCCACCACTCCTGTGGCCCCTCACCGGATAAAGTACTTGGCCCAGGCCCGGTGGTACTTGTCCCCAGGGCTGCCCTTCAGTGTTCCCCTCCCTGTCATTGCTCCATTTGTCTTCATCCACACCGGGGAGGTCCAAGGGCTGGCGTACAGAGACAGCGGCCGCTTGGCCACTGCCTGCGCTGCTTGGAGGATGGGGATCTAGGGAGAAGTGGGATGGCACAGAGATCTCTGGGTCTGTCCCAGTGCTGGACAGCAGGAGGAGTCACCTCCCTCCCCAGAGGCGGTAAGGTGTTCCCTTTAACCATCCCATCCCATGGATCCCATCCCATCCCATCCCATCCCATCCCATCCCATCCCATCCCATCCCATCCCATCCCATCCCATCCCATCCCATCCCTTCTTCCCCACAGCTGGAAGGATGAGTGCTCTCTCTCCTAATCAGCAGGATGTGCCTTTCATCCCCTATCCTTTCTGTCCCATCCCCTCCCATTGATCCCATCCCATCCCCTCCCACTGATCCCATCTCATCCCATGGATCCCATCCCATCTCATCCCACCCCAGTCCATTCCCATCCCATGGATTGGATCCCATCCCATCCCATCCCATCCCATCCCATCCCATCCCATCCCATCCCATCCCATCCCATCCCATCCCATCCCATCCCATCCCATGGATCCCATCCCATCCCATCGATCCCATCCCATAGATCCCATCCCATCCCCTCCCATCGATCCCATCCCATGGATCCCATCCTATGCCACCCAGACAGCAGCCCCAGTCCCTCAGACCCTTCCTGCAGGACTCACCTTCATGTGCGTATCCTCTTCGGTCAGGTTGAAGTGCCTCAGCTCGAAGTCTCCCTCGGCGTCAGCGTAGGTGTACAGGCGGATGGAGAAGTCAGTGCTGGCCATGGGCACGCGCACCAGGTTGTACTCAATGCCTGAGGACAGGGCAGGTGGTGATGGGCATTCTCAAGTTGCATTTTGGGGTTCCAGATCCCCCAGCCCCCCAGAACAAATCTCAGCTGCCAGACCCCAACAGCTTTGCTGCCCTGGGCTCACCTTCCTCGGAGAAGTAGGAGCGGATCAGGTGGTTCTGGGCAGCCTTGGACAGGGACTGGATGTTGATGGCAGCTGCGTCAGTGATGGAGCCACCAAAGCCCTTCACCTTCTGGTACCTCTGTGTGGTGTCCAGGGTGAGGTGGAAATCTGTGGGGACACACAGTGTCACCAGCCCTGCCACCTGTGAGAGGACAGACCCTCCCACAGCCCAGGGTGGTACCTGGGCTCTTGGCGTTGTGTTGGAAGCTCCCCTCGCTCCGCTCCAGCCTCTTGCCAGCCTTGCTGCTCTCATATTTGATGTAGGAGCCAGGGGCTGGCAGGACCAGGGGGTCCAAAGTGTCACAGTACGTGGCACTGCAGGCACAGACCGGCGAGCCATGCCCAAAATCCTTGGCATCACAGGGACGGCCACCTGCAGCAGAGGAAAGACCAGGTGGGCACTGAGGGCTGTGGCAGGAGCCCAGCTCATCCCTTTGACCCACAACAGACTCCAAATCTGCCACCCTCCAAAGCTCAGGGACACATGCCAGCACGTACCTGTGACCTGCAGGGCTGCCTGTGCCAGCAGGAGCCAGCCCAGGACACTGGCACAACCTGGCCCCATGGCACCTCTGCTGCAGCGGCTCTGACAATGTCGATGGACGCGCTGGGAGCAGGACAAGGTGTCAGCACCCAGAGCTGCTCAGCCTGGCCCAGCCACACACAGGGACACAGGGAGAGCCCCAGCATCATCCCCCTGCCCAGGGGACCCTTTGAACCCCTCATGCCAGGGCTAAGCCTGTCCTGCCCTCTGCCCACTGCTCCAGCCCAGAGCCCACCTTCCATCCCACCCCTCCAGAGCCCACCAACAGTTCTGGCCATGTCCCAGGTGGGGGTGCAGCCCCCCAGGTGTGGGCAGCCCCCAGGTGTGAGCCTGCTGCTCCTAGCTGCCCACGCTGGCTGTACCCAGCAACTTTGTTCACTCCCATCAACTCCCTCCCACTCCTTCTCCTCCTCACCCGTTCCACAGCTGTGCCATGCCATGCCATGTCATGCCATGCCATGCTGCATCACCCCATGTATCCCCAGTGCCCCCCAAGCCGTGCCCAGGAGCAAACAGCTCCACACTCCCAATCCCACAGGTCTGGAAGCTGGGGCTTGTCCAGCCAGAGTGGTTTGGGGCTCCAGCCCCTGGCATGGAGAGTCCCACATTCCTCTGTTCTTTCAGGTGCTTACACCCTGTCCTGTCCTTCCCATGCTGCTGGGCAAGGAGCCTGTCAATGAGAGCACAGGAGGAGCCACCTCCAAGCCTCAGGACCCTGGTGCCAGACTGAGGACACCTGGGGACCTCTGCCAGGGTGGGATGGTGCCCTCTTGTAGCTCCTGTAGGATGTGGAGTGGGGCCAGGCAGCTGTCCCACCTCCATTGCCTCCCACTCCTGCCTGGGAATGATGCCCAGCTTGGCCAGGGCATGGCCTCAGCCCTGTCCTGCTGCCCAGGGCTGTCCCATGCCCATCCTGATGCCCATCTCTGTCCCCATTCCCACCTCGGGCCCAGGGGACTCACCTGCCTCCAAACCACCTCTTGCTGCTGCGTCTCTGTGGCAGCGGTGGCAGGTCCCGTGTCCCAGCTGAGCCTGGTGGGAGGGGACGCTTCTGGAGGAGCAGGAAAGGTGAGTTTGGAATGGGACAGCTCATGGGACTCTGTGTTTGAAGAGGAGCCCGGGGATGATTTTGCAACCTGGCTCCAAAGAGCTTTCCACACACCGCAGCATTTGCAAAGCTCTCCTGAAACCTGTTCCAGTGGCCAGAGGGAAGCTGGGGAGGGGAGGATGCTCTCCAGCCCCCAAGTGCCTCCATCACCCCCCATAGCCAGACTTGCCCTGCTTCCCTTGGGAAAAGCAGCTCTGTGTCCCTGGAACACCTCAGACAGGGCAGGCTGTGCCCACCCTGCGTCCCTGCTCTTGGCAGCACTTGGGCTTTGTGCCACCAGTGCCACCACCATGACCTGTGTCCCGTTTGTGGCTGCTCCAGGACCTTTCCTGGCATGGGCAGAGGCAGCAGCAGCTCATGGCAGGGATTCCCGACCCCTCCTGGAGTGGGCACAGAGCAGGGGCTGCCCCCCAAGTCCCCTCGCCCCCGCCGTGCCCCACAGGCCGGAGCCCCACGCCGCAGCGGGCTGGGTGGAGCCGGCAGCAGCGGTTTATCATCGGCAAAACAAGTCTGGGCTCCACACCGTCTAATTTGGGATCCTTCCTAATTACAGGCATCTGCTCCGCAGGAGAAACAGGAGGCGGGCAGAGGCACGGGGAGGGGGAGTGGCAGCTCCTCGGGGTCCCCTTGGGCAGCTGGGGGGGGTGGCCAGGAAGAGACCCCCACCCAGGGACCACCGTCCCTCACTCAGTGTCACATCCCCAGCCAGGAACCAGGGTCACAGCCCCCCGTGGGAAACAGCAAAGGTGAGGCGATTTGAAAGCTTGAAATGCAGGCCTTAGAAACAGAAAGAACAGAGCAGCTGCAAAGTCTGAAAGAAGAAAATGTTAACGAGTACTCTTAGTACTTTTAGTACTTTTAGTATTTTTAGTACTTTTAGTTATTGGCTAAAACGATTGTCTGTGAGCTTTAGCAATGTGCTCTTGGCTAGAAAGTTTTTCAAGTGCTCTGTAACAAAGAACTCTTCAGCTGCTACTGGCTGTACATGAGTTTTACCTTCCTGTTGTCTCAGCCACGTCATGAGGGTGATTCTGCAAATAAAGCTCGAGGAATGTACCCCAACAGTCCCATCCCATGAAGAAAACACACCTCCCACCCAAGGCTCTGCTCCTCTTGCTGCCCCCAGAGAAGGGATCCCCCAGCCCACGCTGCAGGCAGTGAGGATGATGGGGGTGGTTCTTCAGCCTCACCCCACCCCTCACAACCATCCTGCTGTGGTTCCAAACAGGCAGGAGCAGCGAGCCAGCCCAGAGGGGCTGGGCTAAAGCCTTTCCCTGCAGGTTTGACCCCTGGGCACTGCTGAACACCGAGGGGTGAGGGCTCCGTGTGGGCCGTCACCTTGGGAAGGGGACATTCGCAAAGTGTCAGGAATGGTGTGGCAACAGGACCTGGGCACTGATGAGGGCACACCTCAAATCCTTGGGGTCAGTTCTGTGCCCCTCATGAGGGCTGGAGCATGTCCAGGGAAGGGGATGGAGCTGAGGAGGGGTCTGAAGCATTATCTGAGAAGGGGGTGGATCTGAGGAGGGGTCTGGAGCTCCAAGAGGAGCTGGGGGGGTTTCTGGAGAAAAGGAGGCTCAGGTGGCTCTGCACAATTCCCTGACAGGGGGGACAGCCAGGTTAGGGTCAGGCTTTGCTGCCAGGGAACAGGGAGAGGACAAGAGGAAAAGGCCTCAAGTTGCATCAGGAGAGCTGTGGCATTTCCCAGGAGAGGTTTAGATTGAATATTAAAGAAAATTTCTTCATGGACAGGACTGTGCAGCCCTGGCATCAGCTGCCTGGGGCAGTGGTGGAGTTGCCATCCCTGGAGGGATTTAATAAATGTGTAAGGAGCACTTGGGGACGTGATTTAGGGCTGGCCTTGGCAGCGCTGGGGGAACTTGGGTTGGAATTGATGATCTTCGAGGTCTTTTCCAACCTCAAGGATTCCATGACTCCATTCTATGATTCTAAGCACAGGCAGCCAGACCCAGCTGCCGTTGGGGCCAGCACTCCCCAGGAACATGGATAAAAGCACAGGACAGGCTGGTGTGCTCCAGGAACAGGGCTGGGACGGAGCCCAGTGCCACCTTCACACCACACTCCAATAAACCAGCTGTAAAGCCTCTGGGTTTTTCATTTTCCCCAACCTCAGCAGTTCCGTGGCTTTCACACAGGGGCATTGGCCAAGGAGAGCTCTGGCTTTCTCATTCCTGCACTTCAAAGGTGCTGGTAATGTTCCCAAAGGCACAGGGAATACTGTAACTGGTATTTAGGGAAAGCAAACAGGACGGGGAGGTCACTGCGGGCTGCGGCCTGGGTTGGCCACAGCCAGAATAGAGGGGACTCTGTCCACAGGCCACCCTGGAGAGGTAGCACCAACCTAATTTATCCATAAGGTTTGGTGGATGGGCACACTGATATCATTTACTCTGCCTTTCAGACAGCGTCTGACATTTGGATTTTTTTTTTTTTAATTCCCCCCCCAAAAAAAAGTAGGCTGGGGAAAACCAACAGCGCATATGGAACGAATCAAGGGCTGGCAGCAGCAGAGGCTCCAGCTGCAGGGATAAACAAGGAGCCACCCGCAGGCCACGGGGGCAGGAGCCCCCGGGGCAGCCCTGGCCCCGGCGAGGAAAACCGAGCGATTTCCGAGCGCGCAGAGGAAACACTGACGGGAACAACGGCGCATTCCGGAGGGAGCGCGTCATGGCTTTACTTGGCGCCCGCCGCACACGCGAAGGTTTCAAGGGGGCCACGTGTGGAAGTGTGCTCCAGGAGACTGAGGGAACTTCCAGGGGGATGGGAAGTGCCGGGAGGATGGGGAGCAGCAGGTCCCAGTGCCAGGAACACACAGAACCCCTCGTGCACTCCCATCTTCTTCTTCCACCCTTGAGGGATGTTGGAAAGGGTGGATGAAGAGTTGACCCCTGGAGCCCCCCAGCAGTCCCCTGGTTGTCACTGCTGGCGCCACAGGTAGGTCTGGATGGAGTGAGCTGGAGCCACAGTCTCAATGAAGCCCATGGCAGGGTCCCGGATTCCAAAGGGCACATCCCGGCCAAACCTGGGGAGAAAGAGAGAGGCTGAGCAGGCACGGCTGGGGCTGAGCACCACCCTCATCCCTACCTGGGCTGACCTGTTGAGGACCACCAGGACAAGGGCACCGTCAGGGCGCAGGACAGCCACGTGCTCCAGCTGGCACAGGAGGCAGCGGCGGCTGCTGTGCAGTCCCACACGCCGGGAGCCCTCGGGGATGAACTTGCTGTGGGGAGAGGACCAGCAGAGGGGTTCTGCCCCTGCTCTGGGGCTGGTGGCCGCACCTGAGCTCCCCTGACCCACCTGAAGTGCCCCATGTGGTAGAACATGGGCTGCTTGTAGAAGACATCCTTGCTGCCATCCACGATGACGGGGCTGTCCACAAAGTTCTTGACCCAGTTGGGGCCTCCACCCAGGTCCAGGGCCAGGTTCCAGTCGGTCCAACCGGACACAAAGTGGTTCATGACCTGGGGGGAGCAGGGAAGGGGCTGAGTGGGGGTCCCCACAGACCTGAGTTGGGGATGTGAGGGCAGAGTGAGGGCTGTGAGAGAGTGGTGTGAGGGCTGTGTGAGGGCACTGTAAGGGCTGTGTGAGGGGACTGTGAGGGCCCTGTAAGGGCTGTGTGAGAGCAGAGTGAGGGCACTGTGAGGGCTGTGTGAGGGCTGCATGAGGGCCCTATGAGGGCCCTGTGAGAGCAGAGTGAGGCAGAGGAGGGCACTGTGAGAGTGGTGTGAGGGCACTGTAAGGCTGTGTGAGGGCACTGAGAGGGCCCTATGAGGGCCCTGTGAGAGCAGAGTGAGGGCACTGTGAGGGCCAAGTAAGGGCCGTGTGAGGCCTGTGTGAGGATGGTGTGAGGGCTGAGTGATGGCGGTGTGAGACTAGAGTGAGGGAAGTGTGAGGGCTGTGTGAGGGCCCTATGAGGGCCCTGTGAGAGCAGAGTGAGGGCACTGTGAGGGCCAAGTGAGGCCTATGAGGGCCCTGTGAGAGCAGAGTGAGGGCACTGTGAGGGCCAAGTGAGGCCATGTGAGAGCACTGTGAGGGCTGTGTGAGGGCACTGTTAAGGGCCCATGTGAGGGCACTGTGAGGGCCAAGTGAGGGCTGTGTAAGAGCAGAGTGAGGGTACTGTGAGTGCTGTGTGAGGGCAGTGTGAGGGCCGAGTGAGGGCGGTGTGAGGCCTGTGTGAGGGCAGTACCGTCAGGATGCTGTAGCTGTAGTGGTCTCCTCTCTCCCAGCAGCCCAGGGACACGGCGAAGCGGAACATGAAGAAGCCAGTGCAGGCCTCAGTGTAGAGAAGGAAATGGTCAGGGAAGAGCTTGTGGGTGGCCTCCAGGCTCCAGGCAGGTGGGACAATGGCATCCAGGTACCAGTGGACGGCCAGGCCAGCCACGTAACGGGCAGCTGTGGCATTTCCCAGCACCTGCGGAGCAAAGGAGATGCCTCACACCCAGGCTACCCATGCCTGAAGCCTGTAGGGATGGACTCATGCACTCCATGTGGTCTCTCAAGGCCACCTCTTGTCCCATGCTGTGGGTGCCACACCCTGCAGCACTGCACCCTAGCATGGATCTGGTGCCCCAACAGGGGTTTGGCACCTTGCTGGGTGCAGTGCTAAGGGGGTGGGCACAGGTTTGCCCCTCAGTGGGCCCCTTGCCCCCACTTCTGCCTTGTCCTCCCTCCACACCCCCCTGGGGTGGTCCAGCCCTGCAGCCATGGAGGGAAAGGAGGAGCACGCTGCCTGGCTTGAGGCTGGGACAGGAGCACATTTTACTTTCTTTCCTCCTTGTTTAAACCAATATCCCCAAACAGCATCGTGGGGGGAAACCAAACCAGCCAAAACTCTGCCCAGAAAAGGTGCTGGTGACCAGCAGCACCGGCAGGATCCGGGGATCCAGGGTGTGGGTGCCACCTCCTGTCCTCACTCCCGCCGGGCACAGGCGGAGGCGGCCGCTCCGGCAGACCCGGTTTGCTCCCACTCTCTCTAGGGCTGGGAGAGGCCACGGCTCCATCTCCCAAAGAGCCTGGGGCTGGGCAGCGAGGCGGAGGGGAAGGAAGGGGAGCTGCTCTTCACCACTTTGGCCCAGTGCGGCAGGTGGATGCGCTGGTCATCGAGCATCAGGAGCTGTGTGCGGTGGGAACTGCGGGCCAGCGCGGGGCCCAGGTCCTGCGCGATGAAATCCCGCTGCTGAGCGGCAGTGAAGGCGATGGTGGGGGCCTGGGGGGGCGTGAAGAGCCCCGCCAGCGGCTCGTTCTGGGCCGTCACCGCCCAGAAAGTCACGTTGCGTTTTGCATATTCATCCAGGAACCTGGAGAAGGAAGGGGCAGAATCAGATGTGCTGCCCCCTCACTTCACCCCACTCCCCAATCCTCCCGCTGTCCATCCCAGACTGGTTCCACAGATGGTACTTGATGAACCTGGTGTGGAGAAGCGGGGGCAGAATCAGATGTGTTGTCCCACCGACCCCACCCCACTCCCTGATCCTCCCGCTGTCCATCCCAGGCTGGCTCCACAGACGGTACTTGATGAAGTAGTTGGCCCAGGTCTTGTGGTACTTGTCCCCGGCCTTCCCCTTCAGAGTCCCCTTCCCACGGACGTCCCCGTTGCTCTTCATCCAGGCTGGGGCGGTCCAGGGGCTGGCAAACAGCAGCAGCGGCCGCTTGCTCATGGCCAAAGCTCGGCGCAGGAGGGGAATCTGTAGGGATGGGGCAGAGGGATGGGGTCAGCTCCAACTGCAGCTCCCCAAAACCACAGAGCCCAAAGCATGGGAGAACTCAAGGGACCTGAGCAGGGACTGGCAGCTGGCAAGCACCACCCCCCCCGGCACAGCGCCCCGGCTCCTCACCCTGCCAGTGCCAGCTGGGATGAGCCAGGACGTGCCCCGGAGGAGGTGCCAGCTCCCACAGGCTGTCCCCATGCACCCTGCCACGGCGTGCAGGGACAGCAGCACCTGGTCCTGGGGGTCCCAGCACACGCAGGAGCTCCGGCGCGAGAGGGGACAAGGTGCTGATGGCAGCGGCTTCAGCCTCCCACCTTCATCTCCACGTCCTCGTTCGCCAGCCTGAAGTGCTTCAGTTCGTAGTCCTTGGGGACATCATCGTAGCTGTAGGGGCGCACGGAGAAGTCGCTGCACGCCATGGGCACCCGGATGAGGTTGTACTCGATCCCTGAGGAGCAGGAAAAGCGTCAAGAGGCACCAGAGCAGGTGACGGTGTCCCTGCAGCGGGGACAGGCACAGCCACTTCTGGTGACCTCAGGATCTGCTCCCACCGCCGTGCCCTCACTGCTCACCGCTCTCGGAGAAGTAGGAGCGCAGCAGGTTGTCCTGGGCCGGCTGGGACAGCTTCAGGATGTTCATGGCAGCAGCATCCGAGAGGGACCCTCCGAAGCCCTTCACATGCTGGTACAGCGTGGAGATGTTGACCGTCAGCAACAGCCCTGCGGGAAGAGCCCGGCTCGGTCCCTGCTGCTCGGGGACCCGCGGTGGCACCAACACCCACCAGCGGCGCTACCTCGGGTGCTCATTCTGCTCTGGAATTTCCCCTCGCTCCGCTCCAGCCTCTTCCCGGCCTTGCTGCTCTCATATTTGACGTAGGAGCCGGGGGCTGGCACGACCAGGGGGTCCAGCGTGTCGCAGTAGGTGGCACTGCAGACACAGACCGGCGAGCCGTGCCCAAAATCCTTGGGCATGCAGGGTCGGGCACCTGCGAGGCACGGGAGGGTGCGGGTGGCTGCCAGCTCAAGGACGTGTCCCCGTCTGCTCCGGGGAGATGTCACTGTCCCCGCGCTTGGCATCCCGGGCACCTCCCGGGCACCCAGCCCCGCGCTGCCCCAGGGTGCCCAAGCCCCGCTGCCACCCCCGCGATGTCCCCGCGCTCACCTGCCACCTGAGACACCGGCAGCAGCAGCAGGAGCAGCCAGCCCAGGATGACGAGAGCCCGCATGGCCCCTCCGTGTTCCCCGAGCTCTGGAAGGTCCCGAGGAGCAGCACCTGCGGCGGGGACACCCTCAGGCACGGCAGGGGGATGGAGGGATCAGCCCCATCTCCCCAACCCCACGGAGCTCCTGTCACACCCTGCATTCCCCCCAAACCCCCTGATCTCGCTCGGGGAGCGTCCATCCTTGCTCGGAGCCCGCCCGCCTTCACCCCGGCTGCTCCCGACCTGCGCTGCCGCCAGCCCTCCTCCTCCTCAGCAGCTGCAGCCTCCCCACCTGGCCTTTACAGGGAGCTGCTCGGAGACCTCCCTCCGCAGCACACCCTCTCCCACCCCCACAGCTCCTCCTTGCTCCGCTCCCGGCCCGTACCTGCCCTCGGGCGAGGACCGCCGATCACCGGCTCGCCGGGTCCCCTTGGCCCTCCGCTGCCACGGCAAGGAGGGACAGGGACATGGTGCTGGCAGCTGGGCCTCAGTGAAAGGTCCAGCCAGCACAGGGAAGGGTCACAGAGACCCCACTGAAGGAAGAACTGATTATTTTGTCAGGCAGGTCTGGATCACCACCCTGAGAGCCCAGCAGAGCCAAGGGCAGGTTGATGGCACAGCTGTCTGTCCTGCCGGGCACCTCCAACAGGACATCCACTTATCCCTGCCTGCCACCCTGCTGTCCCCACTGTCCCCCAGGAGCCACAGGGCAGTGCAGGAGGGTCCAGGACACCCAGGTAAGGTCAGTGAACGTGGCTGCACAGCTCAGGGCAGCACAGGGGCACAGCAGGGGTGGCCACATGGGAGCTGGGGCTGTTGTCATTGCCTGCCCAAGCCCTTGGCATCACTCTCCCCAACTCAGCATGTGCAGGGGAAGGTGACAGCAGTGACAGCAGTGACACAGTGGCAGCAGTGCAAGCAAGCAGGCAATACCCCAGCCCCTGGGCAAGCAGGGCTGCACTCCAGCTGTCAACAACAGCAGTTAGACCCTCAAAGTTGACCCTGCTGTCCCAACACCAGGAGCAGAGCCCAGCTCTGGTGCTCCTGTAGCACTCCCTGCTCCTCCAGGAGTCACCCTCCAGCCCAGCGAGCCAAGCTGAACTGGGCCAGCTCACCTGGGCACACAGATCGTACCTGGTGCCATCACCCAGGATGTTCCCCCTCACTGTGGGGACATTCTCACTGTGGGGACATCCTCAGCATCCCCACACAGGGATGGTGTGGGAATGGAGAGTGGCCACATCTCAGCCACAGCTCCCAGGCACAGCTCTGCTGGCCTGGAGCATCAATCAGCAGCTCAGGGCTGCCCTGCACAGGGTTAAACTGCTCCGTTAGCTTTCCCTCCGTGGGTGGAGCAGCACTTTGTGAGTAATTTTCTCCATTTCTGGCATATCAGATACAGCTCTGGGGCAAATCAATTCATCAAATTTCCTCCTAGCACCAGCACTGCCCTGCCATGGGCCCTGCCACAGTTCCACCCCTCTGCTGGGAGCTGAGCCATGAGACACCTGGAGCCTCTGGGGCCGGGGCAGATGGGGCCAGGCAGCCCCTGGTGACATCTCACGGGGCAAACAGGTGCCCCAGGAGGGAGCTCCTGTCCCTGTCCCGCTGCACTGCGGCTCTCCCACCTCCCAAGTGTGATTAAGGTGTGACCAGACTGTTACACCCAGGCTAATGAGCCCCAATTTTGGGGAGGGATTAATAGCTCCTAAGGCAATCAGCCACCTTGGAGCTCACTTCCAGCCATCCAGGATGCCCCTGTTCACCCCTTCCCATTCCAAGCTCCAGTTCTTCCTGCCCCCCCATCACCCACAGCCCCCCAGCTGGCTCAGGTCCCACAGCTCCTGGAAGCAAAACACTGCGGAGGCTGCTGAGGCTCATCCTTATCAACAGCAGCTGATAAGAGCGCCCTGCTGAGCAGGAAAAGTGAGACCCAGGGGCCGGGCAACGCCTCGCATGGAGCTGCTGGCACAGCAGATGCCAGGCAGCCCCACCAAGCCCCCAAAGCTGCTTCTTGTGGCCCATCTCCAAATAGGGGGAAGCTCCTGGGGGTCGCAGGGGCCTCGTGGCATGGTGTGAGCGCCCTTTGCAGTGCTCAGGTGGGTTCCTTCAAGGAGATGGGGTCAAAGGAGCCACCAGAGGAGCCAGAGGGTGAATTTTGTCCTCAGAGGAGCCAGAGGGTGAATTTTGTCCCTAAGCCAGGCCAGTGTGGATGGGGACACAGGGACACGGAGCTGGGCTGAGTCACCTTTCAGGGGATCACGACTTTGTTGATAATTATGCCAAAGAGCCTCAGTGTGGCATCACAGCAACTCCTTCCCAACAGCGAGACCCCAGCCCAGAGCACGTGGGGACAATCCCCAGGGTAACCACTGGCTCTAGGTGGGACCCCAGCATCCCCCAGCCACCGCGAACCCCACACGAGCCAAGGCTTTGCACAAGAATTAATGAGCAGAGCCAAGCCCAGCGACGTCGGAGGATTCGCCCCCGCTGCGTTTATCCCGGAGCCAGTCGGTCCTTGAGCACCGAGCCGAGCGCAGGGACCGGGACACGTGGACCGGGGTGATTCAGCATCCGGCCACAGCCGTGAGCAGCGGGGCAGGTAAGCGAGGAACAGGTGGGGGAGCGGCCCTGCACCGGGAGAGGGATGCTGGCAGCGGGGCGATGGGGATGGGGCTCGCTGCGTGATCCTGGAGAAACATTTCCCTCTTGTGGACAAACACAAACAGCCTCGGGGCAGGAGCACGCTGCTCTCACAGGGCTCTGGCGACAGCTCCCGGAGGTCCCACGAGCAGCATCGCTGTGGCTCCGTGGCGTGCCAGTGTCCCAGGGTGACACTGTCACTCAGCGGCCACGCCTGGGCTGCGCTCAGCCCACGCAGTATCGCGGCTGTCAGTCCTGACAGCACCCCTGGGCACATCCCACCTGCACGGAACCCCGCCGCCCTGAAATTATGACCTCCCTGCCCTAATCTCCTGCTCTCACACCCTGCCAGCTCCCTCCCTCCTTCCTGGGTGCGCCCACACTCTGCACCCACTCCCGCTCCTGCCCCCGCTTGCTCCAGGCACCCCAGATCTGTGGTGGGTGCTGAGCCCCGGGTGCACCCCCAGTTTCCTCACCACATTGGGGACCCCTCAGATCAGTCCCTATGGGGAACAGCAGGCTCCAGGCAGAGCTGGGCAGCCTCCCTGTCCCAGAAAATCACCAAGAGCAGCTGGGGCTCAGCCTCCCTGTCTTAAAAAAGCCCCAGGAGCAGCTGGCACTGCCCTGACCTCAGCCAGAGCTGCCTGGGACCCTGAGGCCTGGGTGCACCCCCAGTTTCCTCACCACTGTGGGGACCCCTCGGATCAGTCCCCATGGGGAACAGGGAAGCTCCAGGCAGAGCTGGGGCTCAGCCAGAGCTGGCTGGGAGCCTGAGCCCCCCAATGCTGCCATGCTCCTGGAGCTGATTCTGCCTCCAGCCCTGGCCTCAGGACCTTGGTCTGGGGGAGATGTGACTCACAGAGCCCCTGGCCTGACCTCAGGCTGCAGGTGGCTCCGGAGTGGCAGGGAAAGCACAGAAAGCTGAAATTTGCCTGCAATCCCTGCACAGCCCTTCCATCGAGGGTGGGTGTCCAAGTGATTTGTGCCTGCTCCTGATGCAGCACCCAGAGCATTCAGGGTGACTCCCGAGCCACCTGCTAGCTCCTAAAACCTGTCCCCAACAGCAGCAGGAGCACAGCTGGGCTCTGCTCAGCCCCAGCCAGGCAGTGCATGCTCAGAGCTGGGACAGAGTCATGCCTGGAGCATCTCAGCAGGGTCTGAGGTGGGCAGAGGGGCAGGGGCTGGGCAGGGATAGGGGGTGCCCATGACGCTCCAGCCGCTCTGTGCTGCTCGCCAGGCTCCAGCAGGCTCCACGCCGGGGCGGCACCCAGCCACAGTGCCCAGGAGCGGGGGAGGGACCCGGAGCTTTCCCTTCCAGCCGCACACATCAAGGCAGCATCCGTGTTTAATGTCGGAACAGCAGAACACAGCGCTCACAGCCTGTGGGGTCTCCACCCTGAGGGGCACCGTGCCCCCGGCCCTCCTGCACACGCTCAGCGTCCCCGGCCTGGCCCATTCTGGCTCTGTCACAGCCCTGGGGACGCTGCCCCGGCCCGAGCCCGCGGGCAGCTGGGGCTGCACGTCCGGCCCCCGGCGCCTCGGCCCGTCACTGCCGCTGCCACACGTAGGTCTGGATGGAGTTGGCCGGAGCCACGGCTGCCAGGAGGCCCACGGTGTCCGCCAGCCCAAAGGTGATGTCCTGCGGGGACCTGCGGGGTGACAGCAGGGCGGTCACGCCTGCAGCACCTGCACAGGGCCCAGAGGGGTGGGGTCCCATAGAGGGGTGGCAGATGGGGGTCCCACACAGGGGTTGAAGGACAGGGGTCACATATGGGGCTGGCAGGATGAGGGTTCCACACAAGGCTGATGGGACAGGAGTCACACACAGGGGTGGCAGGACAGGGGTCCAACATAGGGGTGGCAGGACGAGGGTCACACACAGGGGTGGGAGGACAGGGGTCCCATACAGGGGTGGCAAGATGGGGGTCCCACACAGGGCTGATGGGACGGGGGTCCCACATGGGGCTGGCAGGATGGGGGTCCCATACAGGGGTGGCAGGATGGGGGTCCCAGACAAGGCTGATGGGACAGGGGTCCCACACAAGGGTGGGAGGACGGGGGTCACAGACAGGGCTGGCAGGACAGGGGTGACACACAGGGGTGACAGGACGAGGGTCACACATGGGGCTGGCAGGATGGGAGTCTCACATACAGGTGGCAGAATGGGGGTAACACACACAGGGCTGGCAGGACAGGGGTCCCACACAAGGGTGGCAGGATGGGGGTCTCACATAGGGGTGGCAGGATGGGGGTCCCACATAAAGCAAGCAGAATGGGGGTCCCACATAGGGCTAATGGGACAGAGGTCCCACATAGGGCAGGCAGGATGGGGGTCCCACACAGGGCAGGCAGGACAGGGATCCCACACAGGGGGGCCATGCTGCATCACCCACCGGTTCAGAACCACCACAACCACAGCCCCATCAGGGCGCAGGAAAGCCGTGTACTCCAGCGCTGTCTTCTTGGACTCTCTGGAGGCGACGAGCCCCACGCGCTGGGAGCCCTCGGGGATGAATTTACTGAAGAGACAAACGAGAAACAACCTCAGGGAGACCCCAGGAGAGCTCCTCTGGAGCCAAATTTGCCTTGCTTCTCTCAGGACAAGGCAGCTTAGCACATGTTGTGGGCTCCAACCCACCTGAAGTGCCCCATGTGGTAGAACATGGGCTGTTTGTAGAAGATGCCTTCACTGCTGTCCACGATGATGGGGCTGTCCACATAGTTCTTGACCCAGTTAGGGCCCCCCTCCAGATCCAGGGCCAGGTTCCAGTCAGTCCAGCCGGCCACAAAGTGGTTCAGATTCTGCAACAGCACAGCTCAGATGCCTGCCCAGCACCACCAACCCTCCCAGGGCCCAGCACACAGGGGCCTCACCGTCAGGATGCTGTGGCTGTACTGGTTCCCCCGCTCCCAGCAGCCCAGAATCACATCCCTCTCCCAGAAATGGGCCCCGATGCACGCCTCCGTGGCCAGGATAAAGTAGTCAGGGAAGAGCTCATGAGTGGGCAGCACTGTGTCCTGTATGGGGCCGATGAAGTCCAGGTACCAGTGGATGCCGATGCCGTGGACGTAGCGAGCTGCCTGCTCGTCCTCCAGGACCTGGCAGGAAAAAGAGTCAATCCCACAGGGCACAGAGGCCCAGCCCGCCACAGGTAGAACATCCAAGCCCCTCACAAGGACAGGGGCTCTTCCCAGGGTCACCACACTCACCACTCTGGCCCAGTGCGGGAGGTGGAGCCGGTTGTCATCCAGGATGATGAGCTGGACGTGGCGGTGGGAGCTGTTGGCCAGTGCTGGGCCCAGGTCCCGAGCAATGAAGTCCCTCTGCTGCTCAGCTGTGAAACCCAGGCACTGGAAGGGGTAGTTGTTGATCAGCCCAGCTGTGGGCTCATTCTCTGCTGTCACTGCCCAGAATGTCACATTGTGCTTGGCATATTCATCCAGGAACCTGGCATGGAGGAAGAGGTGAGTCATGAGGAGTGCTCAGTGCCACCACTGAGAGACCCCCAGGTATCTCCCAGCAGCTCCTCACCGTACAAAGTAGTTGGCCCAGGTCTTGTGGTACTTGTCCCCTGCCTGCCCCTTCAGTGTCCCCTTCCCCACGTAGGACTCGCTGGTCTTCAGCCAGGTGGGGGAGGTCCAGGGGCTGGCGTACAGCGACAGCGGCCGCTTGCTCATGGCCGAGGCTCGGTGAAGGAGGGGGATCTGCAGGAGGAGGTGGAGGGGCCCGCTCAGCTCAGCCCCTGTGACCCTCCATCCCCTCCCTGCTCCCTCCCACCGCTCGCCTTCAGCTTGGTGTCCTCATCCCGCAGGGCAAAATGTGTGAGCTCGTAGTCGTAGGGGACGTCATCGTAGGTGTAGGCATGCAGGGAGAAGTCACAGCTGGCCATGGGGAGCCGGATGAGGTTGTACTCCAGCCCTGCCAGCACAGCGGGACACGAGGTGTCCATCATGTCCACACTCCCTGCCACCATCCCACCTGTGTCCCCCACGTCCTACCCTCCTCAGAGAAGTAGGAGCGCAGCAGGTGATCCTGGGCTCTCTCCGGCAGGGACAAGATGTTGATGGCGGCCGCGTCGGTGATGGAGCCACCAAAACCCTTCACCCTCTGGAAGCGCTGCGTCGTGTCCAGCCTGAGGACAACATCTGCAGGGAGGGGAGCCCAGCATGACGGCGGGTTGCTGCAGGGTCCATCCCATCCCTGCCGTCCGCGGCAGTACCTGGGGCGCAGAGTTTGTGCTGGAATTTCCCCTCGCTCCGCTCCAGCCGCTTGCCAGCCTTGCTGCTCTCGTATTTGACGTAGTAGCCGTGGGCTGGCAGGACCAGGGGGTCCAGCGTGTCACAGTAGGTGGCATTGCAGACGCAGACCATGGCATCACGGCCGAAGTACTTGGGGCTGCAGGGCCGGGCGCCTGGGGGGCACGGAGGATGGGGGGGGCAGCCTCAGGGACGTGTCCCTGCCCCGGGGGTGACACCAGTGCCCCCGTGCTGCACATCCCGGCACCTCCCGAGCACCGAGCACCGCGCCGCCCACGGACCCCCGGACACTCCTCGGGCATCCCCGGCCACGGACTCCAAAGGTATTCCCAGCTCCTCCCGTCCCATTCCGGGCCGCCGCGGCACCCCCATCCCCGGACCCACCGCGTACCCCCGGGTTCCCCTCGCTCACCTGCGGCCCGGTGCACGGCCAGCAGCACCGGCAGCAGCCGCCAGCACAGGGCACCGACCGCCCCCATGGCCCCGCCGCTCCCGGTGCGCTCGGAGCCGGCCCGGCTGCACCGGCTCCGCCGCCGGCCTTGCCTTTAAGGGCGCCCGGGCAGCTCGTCCCGCCCACACCCGGTGCAGGAGCGGCACCGACTCTGGGCGGGCCTGGCCCTGGCCCTTCCCCCGCGAACCGGGAAAACCGCGTGGGAACGGGGTCGCTTCCCCCCGGTCCCTCCCCGAGAAAAGCAGCCAGTCCCGGTCCCGGTTCCGGTTGCGGTCCCGTTCCTGGTTCCGGTCCCGATTTCGGTCCCCGCCGCCTCCCTAGGCCCCGACGGCACCGGTCGCCCCGTCCCGCGGAGCCGCTACCGGGAAACCGGGAGCCGGCACCCCGTGACCGGTCAGCTGACCGCCCGCCCCGCCCCGCTGGGCCCCGCCCGCTCCGTGACACCGGCGCCGTGGGCGGCGGCGACCACCTTTATTCGGTCTCTAGCGAGGGGCAGCGGCCGCGGGACCGGCCCCGCAGCGCGGCCCGGGCGCAGCCGGGCGGGGAGGAACGGGCACGGCCAGCACCGGCACCGGCACCGAACGGGGCGGAGGGCCTGGAGACAGGGGACAGAGCAAGGGACAGGCGTGGCAGTTCCGGGGTACGCTGGCACAGGAGGCCAGGGACCGGGCCAGCACAGGGGACAGGTCAGGGGACAGGCAAGGTTGTCCTGGAGGACAGGCACGGCTGGCACAGGGGACTGAGGATGAAGCCAGCATGGCCAGCCAAAGAACAAGGCAGAAGACAGGCACGGCCAGTGGAGGGGACAGGGGACGGGCATGGCTGGCACAAGGGACCGGGGATCAAGCCAGCATAGCCAGCCAAAGGGACAGCATGGCCAGGGCAGGGGACAGACACGGCCATGCCAGGCTACAGGCACGGCTGGCACAGGGGACAGGGGATGGCCAGTGCGTGCGTCAGGCACAGCCACAACATGGGACAGGGCAGGGGACAGGCGTGGCCATCCCAGGGAATAGGCACAGCTGGCACAAGGGACAGGGCAAGGGACAGGCATGCCCAGAAGAAGGAAGAGGACAAGGAACAGGCATAACCATCCCAGACAGGCAGAGGGGGACAGGCACAGCTGTCCTGGCTCCCCACAGACACCCCAGGGGACCAGCCCCAAACCCCAGCCCTGCTCGGGGAAGGGGCTCAGCCGAACCCCCGGGGCAGCAGGGCAGGGCCCAGCCCCACCAGGGCAGCAGCAGCAATGTCCGAGCAATGTCCAGGGCTGAGCCCAGAGCGGGATTCCCTCCCCAGGGCGGAGGGTCCGTGCCAGGCCGTGCCCTCAGAGCGCGCTCTCCTTGCAGGCCCCGCTGAGGCTCCGCGGGCGGCCGCGCTCCAGGCGGCGCGAGGACAGGAGCCGCCGCAGGGACGACGTGGAGCTCAGGTCCCCGCAGCTCTGCAGGTGGATCCCTTCGTGGGGCCGCTCTGCACCCGGCCAGGCACTCCAGGGAACCTGCAGGGCATGGGGATGGGCTGTAACCTCAGGGATGGCAGCCCTGGCCGTGACACCACTGATCATGGCACCTCTGCCCGTGTCACCCCTGCCCGTGGTACCCCTGGCCATGCCACTCCTGCCTGTGGCACCCCTGCCCATGACACCCCTGCCTGTGGCACTCCGTGCCCCCATGACACCCCTGCCTGTGGCACCCTGCCCGTGTACCCCTGCCTATGGTACCCCTGCCATGGCACCCCCTGCCGTGGCACCCTGCCCTGACACCCCTGCTGTGACCCCTGTCCATGGCACCCCTGCCCATGGCACCCCTGCCCATGGCACCCCTGCCCGTGACACCCCTGCCTGTGGACCCCTGCCTGTGAACCCCTGTCCATGGCACCCCTGCCCGTGGTACCCCTGCCCATGGCACCCCTGCCCATGGTACCCTGCCCATAACATCCCTGCCTGTAACACCGCTGCCCATGGCACCCCTGCCTGTGAACCCCTGCCCATGGCACCTTGTTGTGCGCCATGGTACCCCTGCCGTGACACCTGTCCTGTGGCACCCCTAGCCCTGACACCCCTGCACGTGACACCCCTGCCCGTGGACCCCTGCTCATGGCACCACTGCCTGTGCCACCCCTGTCCATGACACCCCTGCCCATGGCACCAGTGCCTGTGCCACCCCCCTGTGCTCAATCCCCCCCACCCCAGCACGGCCAGGCAGCACACGGGGCAGGAGGACAGAGGTGACAGGGATGGCAGAGGCGTGCATCACGCGCCCACACTGGCATTTGGGACAGGTTGGTTCCCGTCGAGGCCTCCCGGGCTGCGCAAGGACTCCCGTAAAGCTGAGCTGTGGGGATGTCCCAGCAGCTGCCTCCGGGTGCAGTGACTCAGGGGCAAAGCCAAAGCCATTGCAACAGGGATGATTTTCCCACCTGTGGCTCCGGTGGGGATCAAGGAAAAGGAGCTGCCCCCCAGGAAGGGCTGGGCAAGGACGGTGCTGCAGGAAGAACGCTCTGCCTGCAGCCAGGGTGCCCACACAATGGGGGTGCAGCAGGGGAATGAAACAATGGAAGGGCCAGGGTGGAGGTGTTGATGGGAGAGAAAGGAGGGAGAGCGTGGATGGGAAGGAGGAGTTGCCCATCCCTTGTGGCTTCCAGAACCCACCTGTTTGTGCCCGTGGAAGCTGTGCCCAGACACCTCCACGCTGCGCTTGGGTCTCTGCAGGAACCTGGCCACCAGCCCACGGGTGCCCCGGTAGCCCTTGAGGTCCCCCAGGGAGCGGGTGGCCGTCTTGGACAGCTGCTGTGGCACCTTCTTGGAGGGTGGCAGCTTGTTCTTCCCCACGGAGCCAGCCCGGAGCAGCGGCGGGGAGTCACAGTGGGAGCGGTGGAGCAGGCAGGCCTCGGAGCACAGCCCTGTGGGGAGGGTGCTGTCACACAGAGGACACTGCTCTGGCAGTCCTGTCCTTGTCATCAGATCAGGGACACTGCCCTGATGAACCTGTCCCCATTGGTGTCTCCATTGGTGTCCCCAGGACACTGCTCTGGCAGTCCTGTCCTCATCATCAGACCCAGGACACTGCCCTGATGGACCTGTCCCCATTGTCAGACCCAGGACACTGCTGTGGCAGTCCTGTCCTTGTCATCAGACCAGGGACACTGCTCTGACAGTCCTGTCCTCATCATCAGACCCAGGACACTGCCCTGATGAACCTGTCCCCCTTGTCAGACCCAGGACACTGCTCTGATGGATCCATCCCCACCATCAGACCTGGGACACTGCTCTGACAGTCCTGTCCTTGTCAACAGACACAGGACACTCCTCTGACAGTCCTGTCCTCATCATCAGACACAGGACACTGCCCTGATGGACCTGTCCCCACTGTCAGACTCAGGACATTGCTGTGACAGGCACAGGACACTGCCCTGATGGATCCATCCCCACCAGCTGGACACTGTCGGGACAACCTGGCTTCTTGAGACAGGGCCCAGGAACACTGCTCTGATGGACCTGTCCCCACTGTCACACCCCAGGATGCTGCTCCCAGCAAACCTGTCCTCAGAGCCCTGGGGTCCTGCTGTGTCCCATCCCCAGTCAGCAGGAGCAGTCCCACCTCTGGTCCCCACTGTCCCAGCCCCAACAGGGTGAGCTCAGCCCCCAGAGGGCTTCAGACACCTCCCATGCCCCATTTCCCTTCCCAGTACACCCCAGTGCCCTGACCTGTATCAGCGGAGGAGTCGGACACGGTGTCCTCCAGTGCTTTGGTATAAAGTACTTCCCTGAAATCTGCTGGGAGCAGAGAGAGCCCTCAGGCCTGGGCAGGTGTGCACACCCCAGGCAGCAGAACCCTCCAGCACCCCTGCTCCCAGCCCAGCAGACCTCCCCTGCTCCCCTCGTTCCATCCCAGACTGGCTCTAATCCCACCTGGCCGCACAGCCAAACCCTGCGGCACATCCCGGCCGCACCGCACAGACGCTGCCACACTCCCATCCCATCCCGGAGGTCATTGTCACCTACCAGCACGGCCGGCCATGGGGACACCGGGGTCACTGTGCGACCTCAGCAGCGGGCGCGGGGCCATCCCCGGGGCCGGGGACGAAGGGCACGAGGTCTCGCTGTTGCGCCGGGGGCGGCCGGCGGTGGCGGTGTCCGTGTGACGGTCACCTCCGCGTCCCTGCAGCGACGATCCCTTGTCCTTGAGGCGCACCTCGGGGAAGCAGGGCCCGGCACAGCGCACCGGCCCCACCAGCCGGTTGCAGCTGTGGGTCACGGCTCCCCCCACCAGGACGCCGCCGCCGTCGGGGCCGGGCTCGGCGGTGGAGCACGAATAGGAGCGCTCGCCCCGCACTCGGGGCTGGGGCATCTCCTCGAAGGGGCCCTGCAGGGCCAGCGTGGGGCTGCGGGCGTGGTGGCTGCACTGCACGCAGTCCACGCTCAGGCAGTAATCGGCGCGGCTGCGCTGGATGGAGCGGAACAGGACGTAATCCACGGAGCGCATGGAGCCCTGCAGCTCCAGCAGGCACGAGTCCTCCGAGGGGCTGCTGTCCCCGGGGATGTCCATGATCTCCGACATGATCAGGGAGCCGCTGTCCATGGAGACTGCGAGGGGAGAGGATGGGCATGGCTGAGGAGCTGCCAGAGCCGGCCCTGCCATCATCCTGGGGGCAGTGCTCACCTTCCCCGCTGAGCACGATGGAGGGGACACGGTCACAGGTGCAGGCGTGGGAGCCCTCTGTCAGCTGCGAGTCGAACAGGGTGGCCTGTGGGCAGCAGGCACAGGGCTCAGCTGAGCTGGAGCCCATCGTGCCCAGCCTGCCCTCCCCACAGCCCCACAGCCCCACCTGGCTGTCTCCCCGCAGCCCCATCACAGTCTCGTAGGATGGGGGGAAATCGGTTGGGTAGAGGGGCACGGGGCTGTCCATGGAGCCATTGTAGGTGATGCTGTGGAGGCAAAGCAGAAAAGCCACTCTGGGTGGGACAAGCCCAGCCTGGGGGCACACAGACCCCCCTGTTCTCGAAGCCTTGCTCCCTTGGTACCTCTGTGCATCCGTCTCGGAGCTGCAGGTGTACTCAGGGGGGTAGTAGGGGGGAGGTGGCACTGGGGGCACAAACTCCTCGAAGTCCATCATGCTCTGCAGGAAGGTGTCAGGTGGGGACGTGCATTCCAATGTCACAGAGCTCGAGCGCTGTGGGACCAGCTGCAGGGAGAGAAGGGAGAACTGGGACCTCCTGGGCTGAGATCCAGCAAGGGATGTGCATCCTGGGCTTTATTCTGCACCTGGCTGGGTCCAGGTCCTGCCCTGGCACCCCAGGGACCACCCCAGCCTGGGACTCACCACGTGGACGATGTCAAGGGAGAAGATCTGGATGCAGCACACGACAGCAGAGAGCATGCAGATGATGGTGGAGAAGATGGTCAAGCCACAGACACTGAAGAGGAGATCCTGGGGAGCAGTGGGGTGAGCTGCAGAGCCCGCAGAGCCATGGCCGGGGCTGCGGCCGCTTCCCAGGGAGCCCTTGCATCCCCCAGCTCCTCCACCTTGAGCGCCACACGGATGCTCCGGCAGTTGGCGTTGGGGAACATGGTGAGCTGCTCGCTCTGCTGGCTGCAGGAGGCGGGCGGGGGCTCCGAGCGGGCCTGGCAGCAGACACACGTGTCCCTCTCCTGGCGACAAGAAACACTGCGAGGAAGCTCTGGATGCCGTGTAATCTCCCTGAGAGCCACCAGCGCATCCCCACCAGCTCCGCAGAGCCCCCCACAAGCCAGGCATGAGCCCGGGGGTCCCTGCTCAGCCTCACCCTCTCGCAGGCCTCCAGGCTCTTCACCAGCTGCGCGTTCTGGCACGACAGGATGGAGCCGGCGAGGCTCAGCATGACGCCCAGCACCGAGAGCAGCGTGAAGAAGGCGATCTGCAGCGGGAGGAGAGGGGCTGCCGGCGGTGCAGGGAGCCGGCGGAGCACCCGGGGGCACGGGGGGGGATGCTCGGTCTGGGCTGCCCCGCCTGCGGAAGGGTGTCCCCCCAACACCTACCACCAGGGTGAGCGGCCGCTTCCAGGAGACGATGCCGACCAGCCCGGACAGTGCCAGCTGCAGGTGCACAAGGCCCGGGGTGAGCACAGGGAGAAGGCTCTGATAGGCACAGGGGCCAGAGCAGCTCCTGCCCACGGGCAGAGGCCCCTGGTTCCCGCAGGCCTGGAGCCAGCCCGCGAGCAGTGGGGCTGTAGGAGCAGCCCTGGCGCCACGAGATGGGAGAAACTGCTGATTCAGGGCCTGGGGACTGCGGGCTGCTCTGGCTGGGCAGCAAGCAAACCCAGGCCAGCAGCCGTGCTGCAGGGTCACCACGGGGGACCCCGGGTGCTGCCCCCACCCCAATACCCGGCAGCCAGAGCAGAGCCCCCATCACCACCCTGTCCCTGCCCTGTGGTCACCGTGGTGCCCCCACACCCCTCCCTGCGGACCCCAGACTTCCCCCGCACCCCTCGGGGGTCCCCATCCCTCAGAGTCACCCTGGGGGAGCCCTTGGGATTCTCCCACAATGCACCGCGGCAGGCACGGGCAGAGGCTGGGGGAGCACCGGGGCTGCCCTCCCCTGGGACCGGCGGCCGGTTCGGCCCCCGGGGGAGCAGCGCAGCCCCCTCGGCCCCGTACTCACCGAGAAGCCGGCCCAGGACGGGCAGGAGTGCCGGATTTTGGTGGAGGGAGTGATGGTGGCCGCCACCAGGCTGAAGGTGACGATGAGGACGCCCAGCACGGCTTGCACGAGCCCCAGGACGAGCAGGACCTGCAGCCAGGCGCGCTGGAGGCGGAGGTGGGTGAGGCTGCGGGAGCTGCGGCCGGTCAGCGAGCGGTTCGAGTCGCTGGGGGAGGGCATGGCCGCGGCGGGCGGCGGCTCGGGGCCGGCCCCGGAGCCCCGGGGCAGCCGGCGGCACCGCGCCAGGACCGCGGGCAGCGGGAGCAGCCGCTCTGCGGGAACGGGCCGGGCTCCACCTTTCGGCCTTGCCGGAGGATGCTGACGGCGGCTCTTCCCTGCCCCGGGCGGGGGGGCTCGGGCAGCGCCCACGGCCACGCGGAACGGAACCGGCCTAGAACCGCCGGCCGGGCACGGAGCGCGGCCCCGGGACCACCGCCGCCTCCCTGGCCGTCGGTGCAGCGCCGGGCCCCCGCCGGGAGATCATCCCGCCCCGCGGGGACCGAGAGCCGCCGCCCGGGACGCGGCCCCCGGGGCAGCGCCTGCAGGCGGGAGCCGCGCTCCGGACCGGAGCATCCTCCGCTGGCGGCGGTGGGCGCAGAGCCGGCTCCCGGTACCGGTAAGGGAGGGCGGGCGGCTACCGGCGGTCCGTCAGCCCCGCGCCCCGCAGCCCCGGCGCCGCACGGAGAGGCGGGCGGGGACGCCGGAGCGGCGGGAGGCTGCGGCCGAGCATGGCCGGGGAGCGCCCGGGGCCGCAGCTGGAGCGCCGGGAGCGGCGGGGCCGGTCCCACACGGGCCGGCGGGGCTGGGCCGCGCCGGGGCCGCCCCCGCGGGGCACGACGGGAGCTGTAGTCCGCCCACAGCGGCCCCGGGAGCCGCGGCACCGGCAGCGGCCCCGCCGCTCCCCCCCAGCCCCCCGGGAGGCGCACGGAGATGGCGAAGGAAGAGAGTGAACCTTCATTTATTCCTTAAATAAACCGGGAGCGGGCGGGAACAGCACACGGGGAGCAGCGGAGGAGGCGGGGACGCCCGGAGGAGCCCCGGTTCCAGCGGGACCGGGAGGGCACCGGCCCTCACGGCTGAAGGCACAAAGCCTCTCGCCAGCCCCGGAGCATCCGAGAGGAGATGGACTGAAGCAGAATGTGTGAGACCTGTCCTGGGGGCCCCCAGGGACACCAGGGCAGGGGACAGAGGGCAGGTAAGGGGGGCGCGGGGCTGCACACCGGGGCTGGCTCAGCCCCCGAAGGCCTTGGCTGGAGGGTGCTGAGGGCAGCAAGGGGGTCACAGTCCTCGAAGCAGGTGGGGAGGGGGCTGCAGGAGCTGTTCAGCCCTCCCTGGAGGCAAAGGGGAGCCATGTAAACGCCGGGGCTGCTCCTCGGCACCCAGCCTGGCTTTGGGCTCCACACGGGCTAAAGGCAGGATCCCCACAAGCAGCAGCTGCCCGAGCTCTGCCTGTCCCTGCCCTGCTCTCCTCATCCCTGGGCCTGAAGAGAGGGAGAGGATGGGGAAAGGGACGGGACAAAAGGATGAGACAGCCTGGGGAAAGCACCAGCCCCATCCTCATCCCACTGGAGCAAGCCCCAGGAGGAAGAGGGGGATGACGTTCTTGGCAGAGCATGGGGGTCCCCTGGGCACACGGGGGTGGCAGGGGACCCTCCCACACCCTAAAGGAGCACAAGTGTCATCACCAGGTGGGGAAACAGGAGAGCACAAGGAAGGCAAGTGACCGTTCCAGTCCCTGGAAGCAGCATTGCAGCCATCTGGGGAGGCTCCTGCCCCCAGCAGCTGGTGCTGGAAGGGAGGACGACGGCTCAGGGCTCCCCACCCTGCTCCCCCCAATCTGCTGAGGGGAGGGGACCAGCACAAACCACAACAGCCTCTGTCCGTGAGGAAAAAGGGGGTTAAGAGCAGCAGACGATTCAGGCACCAGCACTTCCAAGCTGGGATGAGGCAGCCTCTGAGAGCCGATGGGGGATCCAGTGAAAGTGCGACTCGGGTTTCCTCTTCCTCTTGGCCTTCCTCTTCCTCGGGAGGAGCCCCGGGGTGCCGGGAGGGGCAGGGCCCGCAGGCTACGGGGCACGGAAGGCGTTGGTGGCCGCGCCCGCGGCGGCGTTGGCCGCGGCCGTGCGCACGGCCTGGTTGGAGAAAACGCCGGCGGCAAACTCCTCCTGCGCCTTCTGGAAGCTGGCACCCGTGCGGCGGTACAGGGAGTGGATCTGGGGGCAGCAGGGAATGGGGTCAGGGCTGGAGGCCCAGGGAAACAGAGCTGTGATGGCCCAAACCTCCCCACAGGGATGGCTCAGGCTGCAGGTCCCAGTTTAACAGAGCTGTGGTGGCCCAAAGCTCCCCAAAAGGATGGTTTGAACTGCAGGTCCTGAGTAAACAAAGTTGTGATGGACCAAACCTCCCCCAAAAGGGATGAGGGATGGCTCAGGCTGCAGGCTCCAGTTTAACAGAGCTGTGATGGCCCAAAGCTCCCCAAAAGGATGGCTCTGGCTGCAGGTCCTAGGGAAACAGAGCTGTGATGGCCCAAACAGCCCCCAAAAGGGATGAGGGATGGCTCAGGCTGCAGGTCCCAGTTTAACAGAGCTGTGATGACTCAAACCTCCCCAAAAGGATGGTTTGAACTGGAGGTCCTGAGTAAACAAAGTTGTGATGGACCAAACCTCCCCCAAAAGGGATAAGAGATGGCTCAGGCTGCAGGCTCCAGTTTAACAGAGCTGTGACGGCCTAAACTTCCCCCAAAAGGGATGAGGGATGGCTCAGGCTGCAGGTCCCAGTTTAACAGAGCTGTGATGGACCAAACCTCCCCCAAAAGGGATGAGGGATGGCTCTGGCTACAGACCCCCAGAAAACAGAGCTGTGACGGCCCAAACCTCCCCAAAGGGATGGCTCAGGCTACAGGCCCCAGATAAACAGAGCTGTGATGACCCAAACTTCCCCAAAGGGATGGCTCTGGCTGCAGGTCCTGAGTACACAGAGTTGTGATGGCCCAAACTCCCCCCAAAAAGGGATGAGGGATGGCTCAGGCTGCAGGCTTTGATCCCAACCCACCTTTTTCAGCATGATGATCCCCAGCACAGCCACAGCCGTGAAGGACAAGGACACCAGGATCATCATCACGGCCACGGCCTTGTTAGTCCGCAGTGCTATCAGGCTCAGGATCCAGCCACTGCAAAACAAGAGGCTGTGGCCCCCAGGTTCCCTCCTCCCCACCCACCTCTCACCTCTGCAGGGTCAGCACACGGCCCACCTGAATCCCCAGTTTGGGATGCCGATGGCCTGCAGCACATACATCACGTTCTGGGCAAAGAAGACGAAGAAGAAGACAAAGAAGTTGAAGGAACTGTCGCTCCTGGGAGGAAGAAACGAGTAAGGTGAGGAAGCTCCCAAACCTTCCTTAAAGCAGGAGAACAGGGAGCTCGGGGTGGAAGAGCCCATCCTGCAGGTGCCCAGGGCTCGGGACACACCTGAAGGCTTTGTACATGGGCCGGTACCAGCAGACAAAGGAACAGGGCGTGTAGAGCAGAGCCCAGAGGATGGAGAGGCCAAACCCAGAGCCGGACGTGGGATCCACGCAGAACCAGGCGAGCGAGGACAGGAAGTTCATGAACAGAGCAATGGTGCTGGCTGAGAGACAGAACAGACTCAGGAGCCCATCCAGGCTCCCCCAACCCCACAACCACCTGTTCATCCCAATTCCCCAGAGCAGCAGCACCCAAATTCATCCTTCCACCTGCTGCCAGGCTCTGCTGGAGACTCACCCATCCAGAGGTAGTACATGGTTGTCACTGTCTTCTGGAAGTCAGCCGGGATCTCCACGGGGATGTCCTGGTAGAAGCACGGCTTCACCGGGCAGAAGGACGGCAGCGGGGGCCAGTTGTTGAGCCTCGCTGCGGAGGGAAGGGGGTGAGGAGGAGCCAGGAGGGCTCCAGGGGGGTCCCAGCCCTGCCCAGCCCCGCCACTCACTCTGGGCACCGCCGAGGGCCGCGTTCTGCAGCTCCCGCTCCCGCCGGTCCAGCTCCTCCGCTTTCCGGTTGAGCTCCTCCTGCCGCTTCAGCAGCTCCGCCGTGGCGGCGGCGGCCGAGGCCTGCGGAGAGGGGGGACACAACCCTTGGGCTCCGGCCCGTGCCCGTGTCCCGGCCCGGCGGCGCCTCCCCCCGTACCTGCGAGCCGTAGGAGCCGTAGTTGCGGGGCTCGGTAGGACTCGCCTTCCGCGGGGGCTGCGCGGCCGCCGGTACCGGAGGCGGCGGCGCTACCGACGGGGTCTGGAAGGGCGGCGGTGGCTGCAGGGGAAGAGGAGAGGGGTGAGACCGCGCCGGTAGCGGGGAGGGCGCCGGTGCCGGGAAGAAGATCCGGTACCGGGGCAGGCCCCGGTGCCCGGGCAGGCCCCGCCGCTCACCGCGTCGCTCTCGAAGGGGTTGTAGCCATCCAGCACAGCGCCGGGCCGGGCCTGCAGCGCCGCGGGGTCCTGGAAGGGGTTGTCCGGGAGCACCGCGGGGCCGCCGCGCTGGGCCATGGCCAGACCGGGACCGGGAGCGCGCTGGACCCGCGGGACCGGCGTCGCCGCCGCCGCCAGGCCCCGCCCCTGCCCGCCGCTGATTGGTCCCGCTGCACCGTGACGTCATCGGGGAGACCCCCGCCGCAGGGGGCCGCTGCGCACGCGCCGGAGCCGCGCCTGGCGGGGCGCGCGCGTGACGCAGCCACGTGTCCCGGGGGTCACGTGCGGCGCGCCCGTCCCCACCCCAACCCCGGGGCCGCCCTTCCTTCGGGTACCCCCGAGACGGGCGGCCGGGACGGGACCCCGTCACCCCCCAGTGTCCCGGTATCCAGTACCCATCACCTCCCGGTGATCACTTCCCGGTGTCCCGGTATCCATCACCCGTCACCCCAGTCCCGTATCCCGTCCATGCACCCGGTATCCGATCCGTCGCCCATCGCCCCCCGGTGTCCCGGTATCCACCGCCCATCACTCCCCGGTGTCCCGGTGCCCATCATCCCTCAGTGTCCCGGTATCCACCGCCCATCATCCCCCGGCTCCCCCATAGTTCCGGGTCCCCGCCCAGCCGGACCTGCCGGGACAGCGGCTCCTCCTGCATGTCCCCACCCCCGGTCCTGCTCCCTGCTCTTACCGGGCACAGCCCCGGTACCGGTACCGTTCACCTGCTGCCCGCACAGCCCCTCCCGTCCTCCCAGGCGTTGTCACTCCAGCAGCTGTCACCACAGCCAGCCAGGGACTCGGGCACGACGAGCACTCGGGGAATTCCTCCTGTGTCTCCTGGAGCTGTTATTTATAGGAATCTCCAAATCCTTCCCCTCCAGCTGCTCATGGACTGCACACTGACCCCATCCCCGGTCCTGTCAGCATCCCGGGAGCAGGACACCCACTGTCCCTGCCCTGTCCCCTCCCCGTGCTCAGCAAACTGCTAAAAACACTGCACAGAATGAGAGTGCCATCTGAATCCCACAGGTGAGCTCCCACTTCTCCAAAACCTGGAGCTGCTCCTGGCAGAGGTGGAAGCTGTGGATTTGGGGTTTGGACACCAGCATGAGTTTATTTTCTTGAAGTTAAGGTATGAATCAGATAATTTAATTCTCCTCCAGCTTCAGTGTGGGGCTGGGCACAGGGGCAGTGGGACAAGAGGAAGGGAGGGTCACAAGCCCATGGAGGTGGCTCAGTGTCACCCTTCCTGAGGCCCATGGAGATGGCTCAGTGCCACCTTCCTGAGGCTCTCACAGGCCCATGGAGATGGCTGTCACCCTTCCTGAGGCCCATGGAGATGGCTGTCACCCTTCCTGAGGCCCATGGAGATGGCTCAGTGTCAGCTCTCCTGAGGCCCATGGAGATGGCTCAGTGTCACCCTTCCTGAGGCTCTCACATCACCCATGGAGATGGCTCAGTGTCACCTTCCTGAGGCTCTCACAGGCCCATGGAGATGGCTGTCACCCTTCCTGAGGTCCATGGAGATGGCTCAGTGCCACCTTCCTGAGGTCCATGGAGGTGGCTCAGTGTCACCCTTCCTGAGGCCCATGCAGATGGCTCAGTGCCACCTTCCTGAGGTCCATGGAGATGGCTGTCACCCTTCCTGAGGTCCATGGAGATGGCTCAGTGCCACCCTTCCTGAGGTCCATGGAGATGGCTCAGTGTCACCTTCCTGAGGCCCATGGAGATGGCTCAGTGTCACCCTTCCTGAGGTCCATGCAGATGGCTCAGTGCCACCTTTCCTGAGTCTCTCACAAGCCCACAGAGATGGCTCAGTGCCACCCTGAGGCTCCCCACACTCACTCCAGGTGAAACCAGACATTTCCTTTCCCCTCTGCATGGGCACAGCCTGGCACAGCCTGATGGTGCCACAGCAGAGCTCATCTGTCACCCACACCCCAGCGAGGCTCTGCCCCTGCCATCAGCTGTGACACAGCCCAGAAAACACCCAGGGAACAGCCCAAACCAAGGCCCAGCCTCCCTGCAGAGCTGGGAAGAGTCCAAAAGACACAGCCAGCCCTGGGGTGGGTGTAGGACAGCGGGATGTGGGCTCCTGACAGCCCCAGCTAAGGCTGAGAGGTTCCTTCAGGTAAGAGAACCCTCCCTGTCCCTTCACTGCCTCCCACCCCAACACTGGACCCAGGGCATGAAGAAAAAGCCAGTCCCTGGTTTTCTGCCCCACAAAACAGCATCTACTCAGGTCCAGCTGCAGCCCTGAGGGCCAAAAGCAGCTCCTACTCAGTGCAGGTGGATACAGCTGGACCACAAAGCTCCTTTTCCCCCCCTCTCCTTCCCCCCATAGGGCACAGCAGAACAAGCCCAGGATCAGCAGCTGTCAGGCCAAACCCAGACCAGGTGCTTTATTCACTTCATATTTATTTCTCACAAAGACTGTACAAAATTCTTATAAAACTCTGGTGTGGGGATGGGCTATGACATTGATCCAAAAAATAATTCCCATGCAGTCCCACCAGTTCCATAACTTACAAGGAAACAGATAAGCTACAGAGAGCTGCGAGTCCTGGAGTATTTACACCGAGGAGGGGCAGGAACAGGAGACAAAGCAACACAGGCCAAGAGGTATTTACAGCACGGACACACCGACCCCCCTCACCTCACAAGAACAGCAGCAGCAACAGCAGGTCAGGCCCGTGGTGCTCCTAGGCCGACAGAGAATCTGGGCTATTTACAGTATCTCACATATTAACAGCTTTACAAACGTGTCCAGGAAGTTCATCTCATGTTTATATATATATATAAAAAAAAAAGCACCAAGTGTCTGAATAGAAATCACACAGGCCTCCACGGGGGCTAGAATCCGAGGGCTGGCTGGCACCTGTGGCGTCACCGGCTGATGTCGCGGCTCGAGTCCCACATTTTTGTGCTGGGCTCCATGCCCAGCATGTCAAAGAAGGGGTGCTTGAGGGCCTCAGCCAGGGTGACACGCTTGGAGGGCTCGTACTCCAGCATGCTCTCGATGAGGTCGAACAGGCGGTGATGGTCCTCAGCCTCCGAGGTCAGGTATCGCTGCGGGTGGAGGGCAAGGTGAGGCTCAGGGAGGCTGCACCCCATCCTGATGTTCTCTGGTTTGTTCACACCATCTCTCAGCCTGGAGCTGAGCTCTGAACTCCTCTCTATCCACAACTGACAGATTGTCACACACCCTCCCTTCCCAGGGAACTTCCTGAACTTTCCATGCTCTCCTTGTCCTCCACATTAAACTCACATTGCTGCAGTTTCCTATTGCTGGGACAGCCAAGGCTCCCTTCAACCACCCTTCTGCTGGCCAGACTGAGTTCTCCTTATTTCAATAATGTTTTGAAAAGTATTTTTAATTCTTATGACTTAGTCCCTGCTGATTGTCAAAATGTGGCTTCCCTGATTTTAACCAATTCACAATATCTTTTATGGGAATTAAAATGAAAAAAGCTTCTTAATAAATTGGTTGAAAGATATGCAAATAGTGCTTATGAGGATATAGATGTTACCCAATTAGCAAGTGATCCACCTTACCATAGACCAGAAAACCAAGCAGCAAAATTGCCTCAGCCTATATTAACAGATATCAAAGATGCTGCTAGAAAAACTTTGTTTTCAGTTGAGCCAGCTAGTACACCCATGTAAACGCTTATACTACCATCAGACAAGGTGAAAATTCTATAGTTCTTTTTTAGATAGATTAACCCAAGCAGTCAAAAAGCAATTTCTAACTCCAGGCTTGCCCAGAGGGAGAAGCTGAGGAGGGGCCAAGCTGCCTCACCCGCAGTGGTTTGCAGTTCTCCCGAACGTAGCGTCCAGCTGAGGTGTTCTCGTCCCAGTCCAGGCGGCCGTGGTAGAAATATTTCTGTTTCCTGTCAGAAGAAAGGGGCAGCAGGTTACACAGCAGCAGCAGCAGCAAGGTGCCAGCCCCAGTGGGACACAGCTGGGTGGCTCCAGAGTGGCATTTCCCCCAGGGAGAAGGAGGGCTGGCTTTGCTCACCTTGTCTTGCGGACCATTCGAGAAGGAATTGGCCCCAAAATCCTCTCCATCATGGCCAGGTGCTCCCTGTTGTCGTGTGTCTGGGAGGGAGAAATGGAAAGGGAAGGCATGGAATAGATTCCAGTGGTTCTGCCTCCAGCCCTGGGTGTTCCCCCACCCAGAACCCCCATCCTGGCCAACACCTTGGGTGTCTCCACAGGGCTGCAGGGATGGAGGGACCCCCATCAGTCTCAGGGAAGCAGCCAGCATCCTCTCACCAGCTGGGAAGTACCCACACCACACAGTTCTCACCTGGAAAAGGGTGAAACCCACATAATACTCAAAGATGATGCAGCCAATACTCCACACATCACAGGGCTGGCTCCAGCCAAGCTCTGAAAAACAATGTTGTTTAAATAAATGATCCAGTTACAACACAAGAGTCCAAATCCCTCTTTCTTTTAAAAATAAATAACTAATAAAAAAGTAAATAACATCCTATTCCAGCCAGGCTCTTGGTGCTCTGCTGGCAATATACTGCCCAGCTGATGGTGGATCATGGAATCAGCAAGGCTGGAAAAGACCTCCAAGATCACCAACTCCAACCTGTGACCCATCCCCACCTTGTCACCCAGTCCAGGACAATGAGTGCCACATCGAGCCATTCCTTGGACACCTCCAGGAATGGGGACTCCAAACCTCCCTGGGCAGCCCCTTCCAATGCCTGACCACCCTTTCCAGGAAGAAATTCCTCCTGATGTCCAACCCTGGCACAGCTTGAGGCCATTTCTCCTTGCTCCCTGGGAGCAGAGCCCAAACCACCACAAGGAAGTTGTGGAGAGTGAGAGGATCCCCCCTGAACCTCCTTTTCTCCAGGGGGAACAAACCCAGAACAATGACAGGGCTGTAACCATGGAGGTCCCAGGAAACAGCACTGCAGAGCTGTTAAATTAACTTCCCATCTCCCAGGGCAAACCCAGAATGTTCCTGAATGATGTGGATGCCCAACACTCCCCATCCCAGCAGGGTCCAAGGGGCAGAGACCCAGGGGCACCTTACCCAGGATGACTTCAGGGGCTCGGTAGTGCCTGGTGGACACGATGGTGCTGTGATGCTCGTGGTCAAAGGTGGCACTGCCAAAGTCCACCACCCTGATGGCCGTGCTCTTCACGCTCCTCTCATCCCGTTTCTGCAGGGGGGACAATGGGATCCATCACCTGGCAGCCCCTCCAAACCCTGCCTTTCCCAGCTGAGGGCACCACGGGAGGGGAAAGCTTTGGCAGCCCCAAAGCAGCTCCCAGCACAGCCATGGCTCACCCAGCACTGCCTGGCAGGTCATGCAAAGCCCTGAAGGAGTGCAGGGAGCCCCCATCCCCTGGGGCTGTGTCTGAGCCCTCAGGGACACCAAGAGGAGAGCCAAGTGAGGCTGTGTGTCATGTGTTACCTTTTCCAAGTTGTAGGAGAGCTCGTAGTCAGAGTTCACAAAGAGGATGTTCTCTGGCTTGAGGTCAGTGTGGGTGAGTTTATTGTCATGCAGAACTGAGGGAGAAAAGAGAGTTTGGGTGAGGGGAGAGAAGCAGAACAAGGCTGCACCCCCCCAAAAGCCATCACTGGCACCAGTTTAAGCCACATTTCAACCTGGGTATGAACAGCCAGGCAAAGCCCAGGCCATGATGCTTCACCAGAAGCACAAAGATTTATTGTATTGATCGCCAGAGGAGCAGGGGGGTGGATGCTGGAGTGCTCTGAGCTACTGCCAGCCCACAAGCACCAGAAAATGAAGAGGATTCATTCCCAGAGGGGCGGGAAGGCTCAGGCTCAGAACCACAGCAAAAACTTGTTGCTCTGGGCCACCAGTTGCAGAAGTGCAACCTACTCAGCTCCCCAGGTGAGCCCAAAGCACAGGAGAGCAGCAGGAACACTTACACTTCACAGCCTGGCACACCTGGAAGGCCATGTGCCGTACTTGGTGGATGGGGTAAGGCAGGTAGTTGTTATCCTTCAGGAAATCAAAGGTGCTGAGCCCCAGCAGCTCGAAGGAGATGCACATGTGGCCGTGGTAGTCAAACCAGTCAAACATCCTGACACAGAGACTGACACAAACATTCCAGTTGGGAACAGCTCTGCAGGCTCCTCCTTTCCCTGCTCAGTCTGTACCTCACAGCAAGCCAAGGTGCTTCCAAAACTATCCAGGATCACCTTCAACCACACAACACCCAGCACCCGTTCCAGCCCAGCCCTGAACCCAGCCCTTCCTGCTGAACACCGAGAGCACACTCACTTTGTGTTCTCAGGATCCTTCTCGTTGATTTTCTCCAGCACGTTGATTTCCAGTCGAGCAGCCTCTTTGTATTTCTCCACGTTTTTAATGATTTTCAGAGCAACACGTGCACCACCCCTGTGGGAGAAACAAGAAGAAAGCACAAGGTGAGCCCTGAGCAGGTAAAAGAGGCTGTGCCCTGTGAAAGGGACCTTCTGACCAGCCTCCCTTGCTCAAGCACATTAAGGGGTGTCCACCAAAGGTTTCCCTTTCTCTCCCTACAAAACAACCCTGTGGGAGAAACAAGAAGAAATCACAAGGTGAGCCCTGAGCAGGTAAAAGAGGCTGTGCCCTGTGAAAGGGACCTTCTGACCAGCCTCCCTTGCCCAAGCAGGTTATTGTTAAGGGGTGTCCACCAAAGGTTTCCCTTTCCCTCCCTACAAAACAGTCCTATAGGAGAAACAGGAAGAAAGCACCAGGTGAGCCCTGAGCAGGTAAGAGGGGCTGTGCCCTGTGAAAGGGATCTTCTGACCAGCCTCCCTTGCTCAAGCAGGTTATTATTAGGGGTGTCCACCAAAGGTTTCCCTTTCCCTCCCTACCAAACAAACCTATAGGAGAAACAGGAAAAAAGCAAAAGGTGAGCCCTGAGCAGGTAAAAGAGGCTGTGCCCTGTGAAAGGGACCTTCTGACCAGCCTCCCTTGCTCAAGCAGGTGTGCCCACCAAAGGTGTCCCTTTCCCTCCCTACAAAACAGCCCTGAAGCTTCCCCCAGCACATGGGCAACACAAAGAGGGTGAGAGCCTGGAGCAGGAGAGGATATTGAAAACCAAGAGAGTGATTTTCACCCCCAGCCGTGGTCTCCCCTTTCCCCACATACCTCCGGTGATCCATGCACTGCACCACTCTGCCGAAGGTCCCTTCCCCCAGGGTGCTGATAATCTCATCTGGGAGGGAGAGAAGGAGAGGGAAGGAGCTGAGAGAGGGAGCAGGACCTGGCTGCAGCGATACACAGGGCAGAGGAGAATGCATTGCAACACCTAACCTGCACACAGCTGGAGAGACCGGAGCAGCGGAAGGCTGACACCGGCTGCACAAGGCAGCTGCCCTAATTTCCCTGCCACTTCAGTAACAATACACAATATAAACGTAGCTTTAACAAAAGGGGAAGGAAAAGGAGAGGGTTTCTCTTTAATAAACAATGAAAATAAAATGAAACAGAAAGATAAGACAGATCTGCGACTGCGATGGGAGCTTAACTAGAGAGCTAAATTATGTTACGATTTGGCTGTACATCTTTCTTGTAGCCAGTCGCCGACGCGATAGATCAGATGCCCCTCGTCGTCGTCCTCCACACTCTTGGCCCTTCTGCTGCTCTGTCGACTCCGCTGCTGGCCCAGGCAGACAGGGAATTCATCATTCACCAATCAGATTTTCAAACCAGCGCAGCAGCAGCCAGCGTCACGCATTGGTTGGTTTGGAAATTCACATGGTTGTTTGAGGAGGGGTTGCAGGAGGAGATTCCCAGCCAATTCATACGGCACAGAGGAATATATAACGATAGGGATATTGCAAGGGAACATGTCAAGATACAACACACTAGCTCAGAAAAGAAAAAAACAGTTTGCTTTTCGTTGTAGCAAAAAAAAAAAAAAAAAAGGAAAAAAAAAGAAAAAGGAAAAAAAAAAGAAAAAAAATAAGAAAAAAAAGAACCTACAAACAGCCCCAACCCGAACCAGTGTGACAGCAGAGCTGTCAGAGTGAGGGAGCTGAGGGGCATGGAAAGGGCTGGCTGTTCTTGCTCCCACGGGGGCTCAGAGAGGAACAGCACCGGCCTTCGGGTCCTGGGGACTGCCTGAGCACGCCGCAGAGCAGGGGCAGCAGGAGGCAGGTGCTGCCTGGCAGGTCCTGCACAAGCCCAGGCTGCCCCCACAGGCACCCCTATCCCACTCCAATAACCTCCCACACAGCTTCCCCCAGCCCCGACACTCAGGGGAAGATGAACTCCGAGATTTCAGAAAAGCAGCTTTAGATACAATGATCCATCCAAAATGGAAAGTTCCCAGTGACTGCCTGGGGAAAGATGGACACTTCTTCCTAGACCCTCCCCCAAAGAAGCTGATCCTGGAAGGACTAACTTCCAGAAGAGAAGCAGAACCCAACAGGGAACTGGGACAGCCCTGGGATGAGGCAGATAAGAGGTTTATGCTGGAGAAGAGAAAATTCCTGCCTTTGGTTCCTCAGCTAAGTATCCCCATACTTGGGAGCAACCAGCCAGCAGACTTGGGACCCAAATCCAGCCCCCAATCCCCTCCCTGGACACAGAGCCAGAACAGACCAGACAACACTGAGAGCTCCACACACAGAGCAGAGAATGTGTCTGGGGTCTAACAGAAGTGGAAGGTGAACAGCAGAACAGACAAGAAGAGAAAGCCAGGGATGCTTCCGGGAAGAGCCTGGGATGGTTCTGCCTCCACCTGAGCTGAGTGCTCCAAAAGCTCTGCTCCTCCACAAAGCCCACATCAGCTGGGCCCAGCCAGGAGGATCCTGCTCAGAGCCAGGGCCCGAAACAGGGACCACAGGGGCAGTCACCTGTCCCAGGCTCTCTGGGACTGGGACCAGCTGAGCGCTGGCTCTTCGAGCCTTGCACAAACCCTGCCTGGCTGGGGCTCCTCCATGAGCATCACTGAACGGGAGGAGGTGCAGCACCACCCTGGGGACCCGCCAGCCTCACAGGGCACTCCTGTCCTCCCACTGAGAGAGGGCCTGAGCCACCCGTGCCCAGCTGGCACCGGGCAGCGCCAACCACAGCGCGCAGGGACGCGAGCAACAACAACGCTCCGCACCAAAACTCCTCCAAACAACACACACGCACACAGAGCTCAATCCGACTCCGACAGAGCATTTAGAAAGTGAATTTTTCTACTTACCCAGCTCAGCACCTGGGAGAGAGAGAGCAAGGTTACAGGGCAGGCACGGCACAGCAGGATACTCACCGATGAGGAGCGGCTAAAGGACCGGCTGCGGCGCCGCCTCCGCCTGTGCTTACGCCGGCTGCTTTTGCAGCTGCGGTAGCTGCCCTCGCGGTCCCGGGAGCGCCGGTACTCGTAGGAATGCTGCCGGTACTCGGGCTCGTAGTAGGCGTCGCCCCGCTCGCGGCTGTAGTCGTTGCGCCGGTAGCTGTCACAGTAACGGCGGTCGTAGGCCCTGCGGTCTGCCGAGTGGTCGTCGTAGCTGGGCACGGGGATGGGGACAGGGAAGGGGTTAGTTCCTCTAAGAGGGATCCAGAACACCTGAGATAGCTCTGAGATAGCCCAAATGGTACAAAATTAGCAGGACGGGTTCTGTGGGAGCATTGGGAAAAAGTTTAATGAAAGGCGAAATAAAGAAGCTCTTACAGAGAAGAACCTCTTGCCCCTGGCTCGGTTTTTGCTCTCAGAGGAACCCAGCACACCTGAAAGAGCCCAGCTACCCCAAATGGTATAAAAGTAGCAGGATGGGTTCTGTGGGAGCATTGGGAAAAAGTTTAATGAAAGGCGAAATAAAGAAGCTCTTACAGAGAAGAACCTCTTGCCCCTGGTTCTGTTCTTGCTCTCAGAGGAACCCATCCCACCTGAGATAGCCCAACTACCCCAAATGGCAAAAAAACCAGCAGGATGGGCTCTGAGGTAGTGTTGGAAATGGAAAAAGGTTTAATAAAAGGCAAAATAAAAAAGCTCTTACAGAGAAAAACTGAGCCAGAGTGGTCGTCATAGCTGGGCATGGGGATGGGGAGAAGAGAGGTGTTAGTCCCTCTCAGAGGGATCCAGAACATTTGAGATAGCCCAGCTACCCCAAATGGTACAAAATTAGCAGGATGGGTTCTGTGGGAGCGTTGGGAAAAGGTTTAACAAAAGGCAAAATAAAGAAGCTCTTACAGAGAAGAACCTCTTGCCCCTGGCTCGGTTTTTGCTCTCAGAGGAACCCAGCACACCTGAGATAGCCCAACTACCCCAAATGGTATAAAAGTAGCAGGATGGGTTCTGTGGCAGTGTTGGGAAAAGGTTTAATGAAAGGCGAAATAAAGAAGCTCTTACAGAGAGAAACTGCTTGTCCCTGGTTCTGTTTTTGCTCTCAGAGGAACCCAGCACACCTGAGATAGCCCAACTACCCCAAATGGTATAAAAGTAGCAGGATGTGGTAGTGTTAGAAAAAGGTTTAATAAAAGGCAAAACAAAAAAGCTCTTACAGAGAAGAACTGAGCCAAGGAAAGAGGTCCTTGCTCTCAGAGGAACCCAGCACACCTGAGATAGCCCAGCTACCCCAAATGGCAAAAAACCAGCAGGATGGGTTCTGTGGGAGCATTGGGAAAAGGTTTAACAAAAGGCGAAATAAAGAAGCTCTTACAGAGAAGAACCTCTTGCCCCTGGCTCGGTTTTTGCTCTCAGAGGAACCCAGCACACCTGAGATAGCCCAGCTACCCCAAATGGTACAAAATTAGCAGGATGGGTTCTGTGGGAGCGTTGGGAAAAGGTTTAACAAAAGGCAAAATAAAGAAGCTCTTACAGAGAAAAACTGAGCCAAGAGTGGTCGTCGTAGCTGGGAACGGGAATGGGGAGAAGGGAGGTGTTAGGCCCTCTCAGAGGGATCCAGAACATTTGAGATAGCCCAACTACCCCAAATGGTACAAAATTAGCAGGATGGGTTCTGTGGGAGCGTTGGGAAGAGGTTTAACAAAAAGCAAAATAAAGAAGCTCTTACAGAGAGAAACCTCTTGCCCCTGGCTCGGTTTTTGCTCTCAGAGGGGCTATCTCAGCAGACCTGAGATAGTCCAGCTACCCCAAATGGTATAAAAGTAGCAGGATGGCTTATGAGGTAGTGCTGGAAATGGAAAAAAGGTTAATAAAAGGCAAAATAACAAAGCTCTTACAGAGAAAAACTGAGCCAGAGTGGTCGTCGTAGCTGGGCATGGGGATGGGGAGAAGAGAGGTGTTAGGCCCTCTCAGAGGGATCCAGAACACCTGAGATAGCCCAGCTACCCCAAATGATATAAAAGTAGCAGGGTGGGTTCTGTGGCAGTGTGGGAAAAAGGTTTAACAAAAGGCGAAATAAAGAAGCTCTTAGAGAGAAGAGCCTCTTGCCCCTGGCTCGGTTTTTGCTCTCAGAGGGGCTATCTCAGCAGACCTGAGATAGCCCAGCTACCCCAAATGGCAAAAAACCAGCAGGATGGGCTCTGAGGTAGTATTGGAAAAAGGTTTAACAAAAGGCAAAATAAAGAAGCTCTTACAGAGAAAAACTGTCCCTGGCTCGATTTTTGCTCTCAGAGGAACCCATCCCACCTGAGATAGCCCAGCTACCCCAAATGGTATAAAAGTAGCAGGATGGCTTATGAGGTAGTGCTGGAAATGGAGAAAAGGTTAATAAAAGGCAAAATAACAAAGCTCTTACAGAGAAAAACTGAGCCAGAGTGGTCGTCGTAGCTGGGCATGGGGATGGGGAGAAGAGAGGTGTTAGGCCCTCTCAGAGGGATCCAGAACACCTGAGATAGCCCAGCTACCCCAAATGGTATAAAAGTAGCAGGATGCGTTCTGAGGTAGTGTTGGAAATGGAAAAAGGGTTAATAAAAGGCAAAATAACAAAGCTCTTACAGAGAAAAACTGAGCTGGGGGAAAGAGGTCCTTGCTCCTGCTGAAACATCCCACAAGAGGGATTATCTCCTTTGTTCTCTTCTTTTTCTAGTGAATTACTGTCCAACAAATTACCTAGGCTGGACCTCTTGGCCTCTGTCCAACTGGGCAGCCCCAGGTCTGAGGTGAAGTCCCAAAGGTCCTATGAGGTGTCTTTGTACCAAATTGAGGAGAGAAACTTCTGGGCTTTTTGCTTTTTTAAGCAGACAAAGAATAACTTGGTCACTCCATCAACAGGGAGCACATTCCTACATTGGGGAATGTTGAGAGGTTGGAGTGGACTTGAAGATCATCATTGTCTTGTCCAAACTGGCCTTGAACACTGACAGGGCTGGGGCAGCTCCATCCAACCTGTGTGCCAGAGTCTCACCACCCTCACAGGGAAGATCCTCATGTCGAGCCTAAATTCTCTCTCTTTCAATTTGCACCCATTACTCCTTGTCCTGTCACTACAGTTCCTCATGGAGGGTCCCTCTCCACCTTCCTTGTAGGCCCCTTTTAACATTGGAAGGTGCTGGGAGGTCTTCACACAACCTTCTCTTCTTTAGGCTTAGAAACTCTTCCAGTCCCAATTCTCCCACAGCCTTCTCTTCTTTAGGCTGGAAAACTCTCCCAGCCCAAATTCTCTCACAACCTTCTCTTCTTTAAGCTAGAAACTCTCTCAGCCAAAATGCTCCACAACCTTCTCTTCTCTAGCCTGGAAAACTCTCCCAGCCCAAATTCTCCACAACCTTCTTTCTTCCAAGCTGGAAGACTCCCCCAGCCTAATTTCTCTCACAACCTTCTCTTCTCCAGCCCAAATTCTCTCACAACCTTCTCTTCTTTAAGCTAGAAACTCTCCCAGCCCAAATTCTCCACAACCTTCTTTTCCCCAGGCTAGAAACTCTTCCAGTCCCAATTCTCTCACAACCTTCTCTTCTTTAAGCTAGAAACTCTTCCAGCTTAAATTCTCTCACAACCTTCTCTTCTCCAGCCTGGAAAACTCTTCCAGCCCCAATTCTCTCACAACCTTCTCTTCTTTAAGCTAGAAACTCTCCCAGCCCAAATTCTCCACAACCTTCTTTCCTCCAAGCTGGAAAACTCCCCCAACCTAATTTCTCTCACAACCTTCTCTTCTCCAGCCCAAATTCTCTCACAACCTTCTCTCCTCCAAGCTGGAAAATTCTCCCAGCCCAAATTCTCTCACAACCTTCTTTTCCCCAGGCTAGAAACTCTTCAGGTCCCAATTCTCTCACAACCTTCTCTTCTCCAGCCTGGAAAACTCTCCCAGCCCAAATTCTCCACAACCTTCTCTTCTCCAGGCAGGAAACTCTCCCAGCCCAAATTCTCTCACAACCTTCTTTTCTCCAGGCTAGAAACTCTTCCAGTCCCAATTCTCTCACAGCCTTCTCTTCTTTAGGCTGGAAAACTCTCCCAGCCCAAATTCTCTCACAACCTTCTCTTCTTTAAGCTAGAAACTCTGTCAGCCTAAATTCTCTCACAGCCTCTCTTCTCCACCTGGAAACTCTCCAGTCCCAATTCTCCACAACTTCTTTTCTCAGCAGGAACTCTCCCCAGCCCAAATTCTCTCACAACCTTCTTCTCCCAGGCTAGAAACTCTTCCAGTCCCAATTCTCTCACAACCTTCTCTTCTCCACCCCAGTTCTCTCACAACCCTTCTATTCTGCAGGCAGGAAACCCCTCCCACAGCCAAATTCTCTCACAACCTTCTTTTCCCCAGGCTAGAAACTCTTCCAGTCCCAATTCTCTCACAACCTTCTCTTCTCCAGCCCCAATTCTCTCACAACCTTCTCTTCTCCAGGCTGGAAAACTCTCCCAGCCCAAATTCTCTCACAACCTTCTCTTCTCCAGCCCAAATTCTCTCACAACCTTCTCTCCTCCAAGCTGGAAAATTCTCCCAGCCCAAATTCTCTCACAACCTTCTTTTCCCCAGGCTAGAAACTCTTCAGGTCCCAATTCTCTCACAACCTTCTCTTCTCCAGCCTAAATTCTCTCACAACCTTCTCTTCTCCAGCCTGGAAAACTCTCCCAGTCCCAATTCTCTCACAACCTTCTCTTCTGCAGGCTGGAAACTCTCCCAGCCCAAATTCTCCACAACCTTCTCTTCTCCAGCCTGGAAAAGTCTCCTAGTCCCAATTCTCTCACAGCCTTCTCTTCTCCAGGCTGGAAAACTCTCCCAGCCCCAATTCTCTCAGCCTTTCTCCATGAAGAAGGTGCTCCAATCCTCTTAACAACTTCCCAGCCTCCTCTGGATCTGTTCCAACAGTTCCACATCCTCGTTATGTTTGGAACACCAAAACTTTTGCAGTGCTTTGAGGGAGCCCAAGGCAAGAAGCCATGAGCTGCCAACCCTTGGCATAACAAGGGGACAGGGATCTGTGTCCCAGCCAGGTGAGGGACACTGAGGGACCCCAGATCTTCCTGTATTGAAACTGTGAAGGGATAAAAGCTCAGAGGGTCCTTTGTTCAGGACCCCTCCTTGAAGGCACCAGCTAGAGCTGTTTCTTTGTTATTGCACCAAGATTTTTAAGGATTGAGATGTCTGAGAATCTGCTGTGAGAAAGCAGGGCTGAGCCAGTCAGGAAACTGGTCTGACTGGGAGTGTGGGGTGTGTAGGGAGTCAAACAGGGCAAACATGGGGTCACTGGAGGCACTGCTGTGAAGGGGCTCAGTCCCAGCCCAGGGGGTGCAGTGGCACCAGAGGGGCTCTGGGTGCCAGACAGGGAAGTTTCCCTAAGAGGGGAGTGAGGGGCTTTGGTGACAAGCACTGCCCAGGCTGTGACAGCTCAGAGCAGGCCCAGGTCACGTGGAACCTGGCTGAGTATGGATGACTGGGCCATGATTAAGGGACTGCAGCATCTCCCTTAATGAGCAGAGACTGAGGGAGATGGGCCTCGTTAGTCTGGAGATCACTGAGAGGAAATCTCATTATTGCACATCAATATCTCCAAGGCAGGTGCCAGGACGGTGCCAGACTCTTTGCAGTGGTGCCCAGGGACAGGATGGGCAGCAAAACCATGAACTAAAACACACCATGCTCTACTCCAACACAAGGAAGTTGTTCCCAGAGGGTGGCAGAGCACTGGCACAGCTGCCCAGGGCAAACATGGGATTTCTCTCTCTGAGGACATCCCACATCAATATCTCAAAGGCAGGGGCCAGGATGGTGCCAGACACTTTTCAGTGGTGCCCAGTGACAGGAAGTTGTTCCCACAGAGGATGGCAGAGCACTGGCACAGCTGCCCAGGCTGAGCATGGCACCTCCCCTCTCTGAGGACATCCCACATCAGTACCTCCAAGGCAGATGCCAGGATGGTGCCAGACTCTTTTCAGTGGTGCCCAGTGACAGGATGGGGAGCAAAACCATAAACTAAAGCACGCTCTACTTCAACACAAGGAAGAATTTCTTCCCACAGAGGGTGGCAGAGCACTGGCACAGCTGCCCAGGGTGAGCACGGCACCTCCCTCTCTGAAGAATCCCACATCAGGATCTCCAAGGCAGATGCCAGGACGGTGCCAGACACTTTTCAGTGGTGCCCAGTGACAGGAAGTTGTTCCCACAGAGGGTGGCAGAGCAATGGCACAGCTGCCCAGGCCAAGCATGGCACCTCCCTCTCTGAAGAATCCCACATCAATATCTCCAAGGCAGGTGCCAGACACTTTTCAGTGGTGCCCAGTGACAGGATGGGGAGCAAACCCATGAAATAAAACACACCATGCTCTACCTCTCAACATCAAGAAGAAATTGTTCTCATGGAGGGTGACAGAGCACTGGCACAGCTGCCCAGGCCGAGCATGGCACCTCCCTCTTTAAGGACATCCCACATCAATATCTCCAAGGCAGATGCCAGACATTTTTCCAGCGGTGCCCAGTGACAGGAAGTTGTTGGCACAGCGGCCCAGGCCGAGCGTGGCACCTCCCTCTCTGGAGCCATCCCAAACCCACCTGGCCGTGTCCCTGAGCCCTGGGTGACCCCAGAGGTCCCTCCCAGCCCAGCCCCCGTGTCACCCCGTGCAGGAGGGCAGACAGGAGCCCCTCTCACCTCCGGGATCGGACGTGGTAGCTGTCCTCCCGCCGGTGCCGCCGGTCCCGCTCGCTGCTGCTGGACCGGGACCGCGTCCGCCGCCGCTTGTGCTTGCGGCTCCGGTAGCGCTCGTGGTAACTGCCGCGGCTGCTGCGCTCCGACGAGCGGTACCTTCGGGAGTGCGGCATCTGTGGGGACAGTGGGGACACTCAGGGACCCGTGGGGACAGCAGGGTGACAGCAGGGACAGTCAGGGACCCCACGGGGACAGCAGGGACAGTCAGGGACCTGTGGGGACAGCAGGGACCCCGTGGTAACTGCCATGGCTTCTGCGCTCCGACAAGCAGTACCTTCGGGAGTGCAGCATCTGGGGGACAGTGGGGACAGTCAGGGACCCCATGGGGACAGCAGGGACAGTCAGGGACCTGTGGGGACAGCAGGGACCCCATGGTAACTGTCGTGGCTGCTGCGCTCCGATGAGCGGTACCTTCGGGAGTGCAGCATCTGTGGGGACACTTAGGGACCCCATGGGGACAGCAGGGACAGTCAGGGACCTGTGGGGACAGCAGGGACTGTCAGGGACCCCATGGGGACAGCAGGGACTCTGTGGTAACTGCTGCAGCTGCTGCACTCCGACGAGCGGTACCTTCGGGAGTGCGGCATCTGTGGGGACAGCAGGGACTATCAGGGACCCCATGGGGGCAGCAGGGACAGTCAGGGACCAGTGGGGACAGCAGGGACCCCGTGGTAACTGCCATGGTTTCTGCGCTCCGACGAGCGGTACCTTCGGGAGTGCGGCATCTGTGGGGACACTCAGGGACCTGTGGGGACAGCAGGGGGGCAGCAGGGACTGTCAGGGACCCCATGGGGACAGCAGGGACCTGTGGGGACAGCAGGGACTGTCAGGGACCCCATGGGGACAGCAGGGACAGTCAGGGACCCCATGGGGACAGAAGGACAGTCATGGACAGTCAGAGACCCTATGGGGACAGCAGGGACACTCAGGGACCTGTGGGGACAGCAGAGACAGTCATGGACAGTCAGAGACCCTATGGGGACAGCAGGGACACTCAGGGACCCCGTGGGGACAGCAGGGACCCTGTGAGACACTCATGGGGACAGCAGGGACAGTGAGGCACCTGTGGGGACAGCAATGCCCCCACAAAGACGGCAGGGACCCCGTGAGGCACCTGTGGGGACAGCAGGGACAGTGAGGCCCCCATGGGGACAGCAGGGACGTGTGGGGATGGCACAGACACTGTGAGGACAGCAGGGACCCTGTGAGGTCAGCAGAGACCCTGTGAGGCATCTGTGGGGACAGCAGGGATCTGTGGGGACAGCAGGGACCCTGTGACATCTATGGGGACAGCAGGGACAATGAGGCACCCTGTGAGGCACCCGTGGGGACAGCAGGGATCCGTGGGGACAGCAGGGACCCTGTGAGGCATCTGTGGGGACAGCAGGAACCTGTGGGGACAGCAGGGACCCTGTGAGGATGGCAGGGACACTGTGAGACCCCCATGGGGACAGCAGAGATAGTGAGGAACCCATGGGGACAGCAAGGACCCTGTGACACCCGTGGGGACAGCAGGGACAATAAGGCACGCTGTGAGGCACCCGTGGGGACAGCAGGGATCCGTGGGGACAGCAGGGACCCTGTGACACCCGTGGGGACAGCAGGGACCCTGTGACACCTGTGGGGACAGCAGGGACAATGAGGCACCCTGTGAGGCACCCGTGGGGACAGCAGGGATCTGTGGGGACAGCAGGGCAGCATTAACAGCTGCATGGGACAGGAATCCAACGTGTGTGAGTGTGCCAGGGGATCTGAGAGAGGAGAGCAAACTCTGAGAGACCCCAGGCGCCCACAGGACAGGGTGAGACCACCCATGGTCATCTTGCCCTGCTTTCTTTCCCCCCAAAAAAAAACCCTGGTTCTTTCCCAGGTTTGTATCCCTTCCTCACACCCATCTCTATGCCCACAGCTCCAGGAACAGCTTTTGTACCTTTTCTCTTTAAGCTGCTCAGGAAGGAGGGAAGCAGCAACAAGGAAGGTGAAATGAAGCTCTGGATATCACCAGAGCCCCTGGGCAAGGGGAGAAATGGATTTACTGAAAATCCTCAAAGCCTGACAGGAGTTTCAAAAGGTGGCCTTGCAAATAAGACTGGATACTTTGGAGAAAAAGAAAGATGCATTGGAGTGAGATCCATGAGGGGCAATTTTAAATTATTTGCTTTAAGTTATTTACAGCATGGTGTGGCCAAATCTGATAAGCCAAAAAATTATTCTAATGTATTGTAATTAAGAAATAGTTCATTTCTGATTGTGATGGCATGAATTATAACATCTGTATTGTGTCATCCTTCACATGAAGCTCAGAATAGAATAAAAGTTGTTAAAACGCCTCTCAGTTGCCCCATCTCTGGGTCAGAAAAAGGCAAAATCCAGCAATGGATGCCCAGAGAGCAGCTCCTCAAGAGATGCTCAGGTTTCCTGCCAAGTGACATCTGCACTGGGACACAGGGGTGGGGAGGGGTCTGGGGGTGCTTGGGGTGTTCAGCTGGGACTGAGGGGAGATCTCAGGGGGCTGCAGCTTCCCCAGGAGGGACAGCTCTGGTCTGTGCTCTGTGTGACAGTGACAGCACCCCAGGGAGTGGCTGCAGCTGTGGCAGGGAGGTTTAGGATGGATAGAGGAAAAGGTTTTTCCCTAGAGGGTGCTGGGCACTGCTCAGGCTCCCCAGGACTGCCAGAACTCCAGGAGAGCTTGGACAATGCTCCCAGGGATGCACAGGGTGAGACTGTTGGGGTGTCCTGGGGAAGGACATCAGGCCCTGCTGATGCCTGTGGATCCCTCCCAGCTCAGGAGATTGGTGACACACATCCCTCTGTCCATGGAGAACCACCAGGAGCAAACCCTCCCTTCCCAAAGGGCACCAAGAGAGCCCTGAAAACCCTCAGGGGTTCTCAGCTACACCAACAGAGCCCTGAAAACCCTCAGTTCTGCCCTTCTGGAGGGGCTGGAACCAAAGGACACCTACAGAGCCATGCAGACCCTCAGTTCTGTCCCTCTGGGGGAACACGAGGGGCTGGAGCCAAGGGGATCAAAAGGACATCAACAGAGCCCTGAAGACCCTCAGCTCTGCCCTTCTGGAGAGGCTGGAACCAAGGGGAACCAAAGGACACCCACAGAGCCATGCAGACCCTCAGCTCTGCCCCTCTGGGGGAATATGAAGGGCTGGAGCCAAGGGGATCAAAAGGACACCAACAGAGCCCTGCAGACCCTCAGGGCGTCTCAACTCTGCCCCTGTGGGGGAACATGAGAGGATGGAGCCAAGGGGATCCAAAGGACACCAACAGAGCCCTGCAGACCCTCAGGGGTCTCAGCCCAGCCCCTCTGGAGAGGCTGAAGCCAAGGGGATCCCGAGGTGAGATGGCCTCAGACCCTGCCAGGCCGTGCCCCACAGCTCTCAATCATTCCCCGCACGCATTTTGGTTCCAAGCACAATTCGTGGAATCATGGAACGTTAACCGGGTAGGACCTTCAAGCTCACTCAGTCCCACCCCCTGCCATGTGCAGGGCCACCTCCCACCGGCCCTGGTTGCTCCAAGCCGGCATTAAACACCGCAGGGATGGGGCAGCCACAGCTCCTCTGGGCAATCTGCGCCAAATTCCCCCATCCAAAATGCCCCCGGCTGCGTCCCCGTCCCCGCCCAGCGCTGACATCACCGCCAGGGCTCGGACAGGCCGAACCGGCCCCGGCGGCGCGGGGTGATCGGGGGTACGGGCCCGGTACCGCCTGCACGGGGGGCTTTGCCCGGGGTTCCCCCCGAGCCCCGCGGTTTCCAGCCGCGGACTGAAGGGAGCGCGAAGGCGGCGCTGGCGGCCCGCCAAGCCCCGGTTCCATGCAACGAGCACCGGGGCTGCGTTCCGCAGCGGGGCTGGAACCGCTTTAGGGACGGTGATGGCGGCCGCGCCGGGCGGGGCCTCCGCCGTGCAGGCCCGGAAGCACCGGGACACCGGGAGAGATGGGCGAGGGCGGGGCGGGCTCGGCGGGGAGGCCCCGAGCCGGTCCCTCTGGGCCATCCGGCCCCGCCGCCCTCACGGGGACACCCAGGCCGCCGATTCCCACCGCGGCCCCGCCGGGAACGACAAACCGGGCCCGCCCCGCGCCGCCCTCACCGGCCGCGGCCTACCCACCCCGCCCCGGCCCGCGGGGCCCCGCACCGCGCCGTGCTGCCACGCACCGTCCTCGCAGCCAGCCCGGTGCGCTTGTCCCACAGGAAATCCGTGATGGCGGCCGTGGGCCCCCGGGCCCCGCTCCAGCTCCTGCCGCCGCCGATCCGGGTCCTGCCAGCCCGCGGGGCCGCGCACGCACGGACGCGATCACGTACGCACGCACGTAGGCGCGCGGAGCTGCGTCACAGCAGGTGGGGCCGGTGGGCGGGGTTAGAGGCGAGGGGCGGGGCCGGTTCCGCACGGATCCCTCTTTAAGCCACTCCTCTTTTTCGGACCCGGCGGCGCGGGCCGGGCGAGGCCGAGGGGCGGGGCCGGGGTAGATTGCCACGCCCAACTCCTCCCCGAAGCCACGCCTCTCCCTCCTGACGGAGGGGCGGGGTCAAGATGTGGGCGTGGTCTATGCTGATAATCCTGCCCATCGCCTCCAGGAGCCCCGCCTCGTGTCCGCCCACCGTCTCACCAACCACGCCCCCTCCTCGCCCTGCTGCCTGTGATGGGCGGGGCTACCAGACAGTGACCACGCCCCTTGTGGCGAGCCCCGCCCCTCTCTAATTGAAGCCCCGCCCCTCTCCGTTCCCTCCGGCGGTACCGGGGCCGTACCGGGGGGCGCGTTCTCCTTCCCGAGGCCCCGCCCGCCAACCCCGCCCCGCCCCGCCCGCCGCGGGGTCCCGCCGCCGCCGCCGCTCCGGTGCCGCCCGGGCCTCGCCGCTCCCCGCGCCGCCGCTCCGGTGCCACCGGCGCTTCCCGGCTGCCGGCGGCCGCCGCGCCCGCGTCGGAGCGTGCGCAACAGGCGGGCGCCGGCGGAGCTCGGTGAGCGCTCGCTGAGCGAGTGGCCGCGGGCGGCGAGCGAGCGCCCGCCCGCCCGGGGCCGGGCATGTGCGGCGGGGCGGCGGGCAGGGCGCCCGGGCAAGGGCGTTTGAAGGAAACGTGAGGCGAGGCGGCGGCGGCGGGATGGAGGCGGCGCCGCGGCGGAGCCCCGAGCCGCGGGAGAAGCCGCCGGTGCTGGACGGGGAGGCGGCGGGGGCGCCCGCGGGGGCGTCGGGCGCGGCCCCGGCCTCGCCGGCGGCGACGGAGCAGATCGTGGCGGAGGGCGAGGCGGCGGCGGCGGGCACGTTCGTGCAGCGGCAGCTCGGGGCGATGCTGCAGCCCGCCGTGAACAAGTTCTCGCTGCGCATGTTCGGCAGCCACCGGGCCGTGGAGATCGAGCGGCAACGGGTGAAGTCGGCGGGCGCCTGGATTATCCATCCCTACAGCGACTTCAGGTGGGACCGCGACCCCCGCCCCGGCACCGGCACCGAGCCCCATCCCTGCTCCCGTGCCCGCCGCCGCTGTCCGTGGTGCTGAGCGCGGCCCCGTCGCCCGCCACCGTAGGGGCAACAAGTGCCGGTAGCCGGGGCTCCGCACCGGCCCGGGGAGGCGGCAGCCACGGCCGAAGCCCGGGGCCGCGCTGCCACAGCCCCTTCCCGTCCGGGATTATCCCGCCCGCACGGACGGCTCCGTCCTGCCCGACTCCCGAGGCTCTCGGTGCTCCCGGTGCCCGGGACAGCCCCGCTCCACCGAGCCGCGGGGCTCCACTGACCCGGCCCCGGGCGTGCGGAGGCGGAGGCGGTGGATGCTGGGCTTTGCCTGCCCTTAGAGCTCCCCCTCGCCCTTCTCGATGCTGTTTTTAATTCGATCGGGAGCCTCCATCCCCCCGGGACGCGGCTCCCCGCGGCTGGAGCGGGGCCGGTCACGCAGCGAGGAGCCGGGCCCGGCTCTCGGTGTCACCGGGATCACAGCGGGAGCTCGGGGATGGATGATGTGGGAGGAACTGGGTGTCACGGGGATGTTGAGTCATATAGGGTGGGCTTTCTCCGCGGGGAACGGAGCTGCCAGGCAGTCATCTCCCGCAGCAAGCTGTGACATGGATGATGTCCCCAGCCTGGAGAACGCAGCCAGCGCCCGCTGTGGGTCCCTGGCACCTGTAGCCATCCCCCCTCACCACTCAGCCGGTCCCTTGCACCACCCCAGCGTGACACCCCGCCCTGAGAGCCCCTTTTCCAGGGAAAGCATCCCAAAGTTTGTGAGCCTGGAGCTCGGCAGGAGCAGTTTCTGCAAGCAGAGCCGTGAGGGGAGCTGGCAGGTAGACAGACAGAGGGATTACTCCGGTGTTTATCACATTAGGGAGATACATAAAGGCCATGGAGATCAGGGCCTCGAGTGTTCAGTGTGACACTCAATGAAGGACAAGGCCTGTCCTAAAGAGCTTAAGCCTAAATCTGAAGCGAGAGCTCCAGGCAGGCTTGGGCAGCTGCAGGGACAGGCAGCTTCCCTGCTCGGCTTCTCAGGGCACAGCATGGAGGTTCAGGAGGAGATTCCTCAGCTGGGTCAGGCCCTTTCTGCCTCGTTTCCTTCCCTGGCCCAGCAAATCCTGGCCACTGGCAGGAAGGTGTTATTTGGGAGAGGTTCCTGACCCTGGGGTGGCTCCTGGCCCTGGGGTGGTGTCTGGATCTGACCTTGGAGTGGCTCCTTGAGGAGAGGGTGCCTCCCCCTACTCCCCTCAGGCTCTCTCTCTGGTGCTCTCTCTGAAGGAGCCTCTCATGGCACCACGACCTCCCTTCCCCTTCCCCTTCCCTTCCCCTTCTCTTTCCTTTCCCCTTCCCTTTCCTTTCCCCTTCTCTTTCCTTTCCCCTTCCCTTCCCCTTCTGCAGAGATCCCAGTACCCATGTCCCACCATGGATGCAGGATAGGAAATCTCCAGAGGTTTCTGCCATCTGTAAAATCTGGTTTGGATTCGCTGGGCGCTGAGAGCTGCCCTGAAATCACCTTTGGAGATTTGAGCCTACACCCACGGCCAGGGCTGGGACTAACAGGGGATGCCTGGGGACACCTGAAGCTGGATGTGCTTTCCCAAGGGCCCGTGAAGGCTCTGATGGGGGATCCCAGGAGTGACAAATCTGGTGGAGAAAGTCGTGATGTGTCTGTGTGAAGCATGAAAACATCCCGGTGGCATTTGCATGTGAGCAGGGCTGCTGGGTGTCCTGACATACCCAGCTGCTGCCGGCATCTCTTGGCTTTCCCTCCCTGCCAAACTCTCAGTCAAAGGAGGTGGATGAGGAGTGCCCTCATCCTGCCCTGTGCATGTGGCACCTCCTGTAGGGCTGGACCCTCCTCCCACCTTCCCCTGGTGCCAGCATGGTCTCTCCTTGCTTGGCTGCTGCCTGGCTCACCACAGCAGCCTCCCTGATCCTTTTGTGCTGCCCCAGGAGCTCGGCTCTCCGTTTGCATAACCAGCAAAGCTTATCCCAAATCCTGCTAAGCCAACTCGGGTGGTGGCAGGGAGACGGCGGATGACAAGGAGCCTCAGGGGAGCAAAGCCCACATCCTCTCTGAGCTCTCCATGGGGTGCGTGGCAGCTTTGGGGTGGGGGCATGGGTGGGCATGCACTGCCCTGCAGCAGACAGAGAGACAGCCAAGCTCCTGCACCCCCCATTCCCACACAGGGTGATTTCTGCACCCCAGTTCTGCTCACATCTGTCCCAGGGTGTTAGTCATGTGTGTGGGCAGGCGCATGTGTGTGTGTGTCTGCTCAGCACCTGCCTCTCTGCACTCTGTCAGACCCTAACTTTGATCCTGGGTTAATTGTCTGTGTCCTGCCTGTCCCACTCCTGCATTCCCCGCAGGTTTTACTGGGACCTCATCATGCTGCTCCTGATGGTGGGCAATTTGATCATCCTGCCCGTGGGCATCACCTTCTTCAAGGATGAGAACACCCCTCCCTGGATCGTTTTCAACGTGCTGTCGGACACTTTCTTCTTGGCTGACCTGGTGCTGAACTTCCGGACAGGCATCGTGGTGGAGGACAACACGGAGATCATCCTCGACCCTCACACCATCAAGATGAAGTACTTGAAGAGCTGGTTCCTGGTGGACTTCATCTCCTCCATCCCTGTTGACTACATTTTCCTCATTGTTGACCTGGAGACCCAGGTGGACTCTGACGTCTACAAGACGGCGCGGGCGCTGCGCATCGTGCGCTTCACCAAGATCCTCAGCCTGCTGCGCCTGCTGCGCCTCTCGCGCCTCATCCGCTACATCCACCAGTGGGAGGAGGTGAGAACCCCTCGGGGCCTCCTGCTCAGGGTCCCAGGCCAGGCTGGGGGTCCCCAGCTGGGGGGCAGAGGGCTCTAAAGGCCGTTCTAGGAGTTCCTCTGCAGCTGTGTGTCGAAGGAAGGGGACCAGGACACCAGCTGGTTCATCACAGGTCCAGTTTATTGAAGAAAGCATCAAACACTTATACAGCAAATAATAAGCTTTTGAATATTCTGTAAGCCAAGCAATCTATTGGTTAAACTATACCATTAACTCTTCCCCATTCCTTAGGGGTTACACCTCTCTTTTCTCATGTCTCTTTCACTATTTGTTATCATACTACAGCTAGGCCCAAGGACACACGATCTTACAGGTGCAGAACTTGGAATTAGCCACAGCTTTGTACTTTTCCAGTCTCTAGTCAGCTAAATTCCCAACAGCTGTGCTCCTGCATGTTCTCCAGATCTTCCACATGACGTACGACCTGGCCAGCGCCGTGGTGAGGATCTTCAACCTCATCGGGATGATGCTGCTGCTGTGCCACTGGGATGGCTGCCTCCAGTTCCTGGTGCCCATGCTGCAGGACTTCCCTGAGGACTGCTGGGTCTCCAAGAACCACATGGTGGTGAGTGCCCAGGCTGGGGTGGTTCCTGGTGGGGAGAGGATTTGGTTCCCTGGCTCCCACCCCGAGGCTGGAGCTGCTGGGAGAGGTGCTGGTGAGCATTGTCCCCGTGGTCACAGCAGTGAGATGGGGCAGAGGGAACCTCTGCATCACCTTCCCATCTCAGCCCAGCTTGCTGGAGTCAGGGAACAGGACAGTGGGGCTCCTGCCTCCTTCCCAGAGGTGCAGGTTGCCTTTTTAGGGTTTCACAGTCCTCTTTGTGGAGGAGAATTCATCCCTTGGGGAGGGAACAGGACACAGGGGCTCCTTCCTCCTTCCCAGAGAGGGTCTGGTGCCTTTTTAGGGCTTCACAATCCTCTTCATGGAGGAGAATTCATCCCTTGGGGAGGGAACAGGACAGTGGGGCTCCTGCCTCCTTCCCAGAGGTGCAGGGTGCCTTTTTAGGGTTTCACAGTCCTCTTCATGGAGGAGAATTCATCCCTTGGGGAGGGAACAGGACACTGGGGCTCCTGCCTCCTCCCTAGAGAGGGGCTGGTGCCTTTTTAGGGTTTCACAATCCTCTTTGTGGAGGAGAATTCATCCCTTGGGGAGGGAACAGGACACTGGGGCTCCTGCCTCCTCCCTAGAGAGGGGCTGGTGCCTTTTTAGGGCTTCACAATCCTCTTCATGGAGGAGAATTCATCCCTTGGGGAGGGAACAGGACAGTGGGGCTCCTGCCTCCTCCCCAGAGGTGCAGGGTGCCTTTTTAGGGCTTCACAATCCTCTTCGTTGAGGAGAATTCATCCCTTGGAGAGGGAACAGGACACAGGGGCTCCTTCCTCCTTCCCAGAGAGGGTTTGGTGCCTTTTTAGGGCTTCAAAATCCACTTCATTGAGGAGAATTCATTCATTGGGGAGGGAACAGGACAGTGGGGCTCCTGCCTCCTTCCCAGAGAGGGTTTGGTGCCTTTTTAGGGTTTCACAGTCCTCTTCATTGAGAAGAATTCATTCATTGGGGAGGGAACAGGACACTCTGGGGCTCCTGCCTCCTTCCCAGAGGTGCAGGGTGCATTTTTAGGGTTTCACAGTCCTCTTCGTGGAGGAGAATTCATCCCTTGGGGAGGGAACAGGACAGTGGGGCTCCTGCCTCCTTCCTAGAGCAGGACTGGTGCCTGATTAGGGCTTCACAGTCCTCTTCGTTGAGGAGAATTCATCCCTTGGAGAGGGAACAGGACAGTGGGGCTCCTGCCTCCTTCCCAGAGCAGGACTGGTGCCTGATTAGGGCTTCACAGTCCTCTTCATGGAGGAGAGCTCATCCCTTGGGGAGGGAACAGGACAGTGGGGCTCCTGCCTCCTCCCTAGAGAGGGTCTGGTGCCTGATTAGGGCTTCACAGTCCTCTTCGTTGAGGAGAATTCATCCCTTGGAGAGGGAACAGGACAGAGGGGCTCCTGCCTCCTCCCCAGAGCAGGACTGGTGCCTGATTAGGGCTTCACGGTCCTCTTCATGGAGGAGAATTCATTCATTGGGGAGGGAACAGGACACAGGGGCTCCTGCTTCCTCCCCAGAGGTGCAGGGTGCCTTTTTAGGGCTTCACAATCCTCTTCCTGGAGGAGAATTCATTCACTGGGGAGGGAACAGGACAGAGGGGCTCCTGCCTCCTCCCCAGAGAGGGGCTGGTGCCTTTTAGGGCTTCAAAATTCTCTTCATGGAGGAGAATTCATCCCTTGGAGAGGGAACAGGACACTGGGGCTCCTGCCTCCTTCCCAGAGAGGGTCTGGTGCCTTTTTAGGGCTTCACAGTCCTCTTTGTGGAGGAGAATTCATTCCTTGGGGAGGGAACAGAACATTGGGGCTCCTGCCTCCTCCCCAGAGCAGGGCTGGTGCCTTTTTAGGGCTTCAAAATCCTCTTCATAGAGGAGAATTCATCTCTTGGAGAGGGAACAGGACAGTGGGGCTCCTGCCTCCTTCCCAGAGAGGGTCTGGTGCCTTTTTAGGGCTTCACAATCCTCTTCATGGAGGAGAATTCATCCCTTGGGGAGGGAACAGGACACTGGGGCTCCTGCCTCCTCCCCAGAGGTGCAGGGTGCCTTTTTAGGGCTTCACAGTCCTCTTCATGGAGGAGAACTCATTCCTTTGGCCTTGGAGGAACCTTGTTCTCTGGACTCCCCAGCTTAGAGAGGTGGGACTGGGGGGTTCAGCTGCACAACACCTTCCGCCAAACCCCTGAGCAGCGCTGTCCCTCACCTGCAGAACGACTCGTGGGGCAAGCAGTACTCGCACGCCCTGTTCAAGGCCATGAGCCACATGCTGTGCATCGGCTACGGGCAGCAGGCGCCCGAGGGCATGACCGACGTGTGGCTCACCATGCTCAGCATGATCGTGGGGGCCACCTGCTACGCCATGTTCATCGGCCACGCCACCGCCCTCATCCAGTCCCTGGACTCGTCCCGCCGCCAGTACCAGGAGAAGGTCAGTGGGATGGTGAAGGGAGGGCCTGGGTGCTGGGGAAAGAGTCCTGGCACAGCTCCAGAACCAGCTCAGCGCAGCTGCCGTGCCCTTCTGGTGCCAGAGGTTGGGGTCTTTGGCCTTGCCACTCTCCCTGGGGTTATTGCAGATGGAGTTTGGGCTGCCCATTGAGAGTGGGACCACATTGGTGTCCACACTGGGGGTCACTTCAGTGTGGCCCCGCCCTGCCCTCTGCCCTGTGCATCCTGTTCTGTCCTTTGTCCCCTTTGTGTCAGGGCACTGGAGCAGGGGTGTGTGTATCTACACCACTGAGGGGAAGGGACACACCACGCAGCCATGCAGGTGGTGCCAGCTGAGCCCTGTGTGACTCCCCTTGTCCCCACAGTACAAGCAAGTGGAGCAGTACATGTCATTCCACAAGCTGCCCGGGGACACGCGCCAGCGCATCCACGAGTACTACGAGCACCGCTACCAGGGCAAGATGTTTGATGAGGAGAACATCCTGGGGGAGCTCAGTGAGCCGCTCAAAGAGGTGAGGGCAGCACTCCTGTGCTGTGATCTGGAGGGCAGAGACTGGTGCTGGCAGGGGCCAGGCTCGGTGATGTCCCCGCTTATCAAAAGAGGATGACCCCTGTGTGGGGAGAAATGATGAGAAGGACTCTATAATATCAGAAAATTAATTATTTTATTTTATTTTACTTTATTTTATTTTTTTTTATTATTTTACTATATTACATTACATTACATTACATTACATCTAAACTGAATTTGCCAAGTGCTCAACTCCCCACTTATCGAAACAGGATGACCCCCGTGTGGGGAGAAATTATGAGAAGGACTCTATAATATCAGAAATTTAATTATTATATTATATTATACTATATTTTACTATATTATATTTTACTATATTTTACTATATTACATTACATCTAAACTGAATTTGCCAAGTACTCAACTTTGTACACAACTGCTTAAAATCTCATGGCTCTCAGCCAACAGTCTGGACATATATACACGCTTGGCCCTGATAGGCCAAGGAAACAAAACACCACCACTTTGGGTAAACAATCTCTATATTTCAATCTACTTTTGCACAAACACAGGCACAGAAAGCAACATATGAATAACTGTTTTTCCTTTCTCTGAGGTTCAGAGATTGTGGAACCCAGAAATATTCTTGGGGAGAACTGTGCCTTGCTTTTCTCTGTGAAATGTGGCCACACCCGCTGATCTGCTCCTCATCCTCACCCCACAGGAAATCATCAACTTCAACTGCCGCAACCTGGTGGCCAACATGCCCCTGTTTGCCAACGCCGACCCCAACTTTGTGACAGCCATGCTGACCAAGCTGCGCTTCGAGGTCTTCCAGCCTGGTGACTTCATCATCCGTGAGGGCACCGTGGGCAAAAAGATGTACTTCATCCAGCACGGCGTGGTCAGCATCCTCACCAAGGGCAACAAGGAGACCAAGCTGTCTGATGGCTCCTACTTTGGGGGTGAGGCTGGCCTGCGGGAGATGGTGGGCAGAGTAAGGGCCAAAAGGTGCCTGGGAGGAAAAGCTGGGGCATCCCTGATGTTTCTGCCTGGGAGGAAAAGCTGGGGCATCCCTGATGTTTCTGCCTGGGAGTAGAAGCTGGGGCATCCCTGATGTTTCTGCCCTGGGAGGAAAAGCTGGGGCATCCCTGATGTTTCTGCCCAGGGTAACCCTGATGTTTCTGCCCTGGAGCAGAAACTGAGGCATCCCTGATGTTTCTGCCCTGGAACAGAAGTTGGGGCATCTCTGATGTTTCTGCCTGCCCTTCTCCTCTTGCCCAGTGCCAAAGTCTTGGCATCCAGTTAAAGTGCCAAAGTTTTCACCCCAGATCTGGCTGGCTGGGGCAGGGGGAGCGTCCACAGCTGGCCAGGGAGGAGAGGAGGTTAGAGCAGAACATCTGAGCCAGTTTATAGGATACAGGCACAGCCCTGGGAGGGAAAGAGGCCAGGCCATCACAGCAGCCACACCCGGGGGTGTCTCCATGGCCTGGAGAGGGAGGGAAATGCCTGGCCAAGGAGAGAGGCTGTGGGGTCTGAACCGTGCTCTGTGCAGGGTGCTGGGCAGTGCTGGGGGTGGCTGGCTGGCCGTGTCACCCTGAGGGCAGCCCCGTGTCCCTGCAGAGATCTGCCTGCTGACGCGGGGCAGGCGCACGGCCAGCGTCAGAGCCGACACCTACTGCCGCCTCTACTCCCTGGCCGTGGACAACTTCAACGAGGTGCTGGAGGAGTACCCCATGATGAGGAGAGCCTTCGAGACCGTGGCCATGGACCGCCTGGACCGCATTGGTGAGGAGGAGGAGGGACCCCCTGGGCTCAGCACAGCCACCTCTGCAGCCACGCCCAGGACTCCACACAGGTGGTGGAGCCCCAGAGCTGGGATGAGATGATCACAGTGCCCCAACCCCGTGGGTGGCCAGCAATGAGGATGATGGGGAGCATGAGGAAGGAGCCTACCCTCTCTTTCCCCCCCAGCAAGATCCAGGCAGTGCCATAGGACAGGCTTCCCTGGGGAAATGTAAGTGCTCTGCACGGTCCTTGCAGTGTTTGGAGTGATGGTATCTCATGGCTCTCAGGCCCACATGGCCCACATCTCATGGCCCCACACCCAGCTGCTTCCTTGGTCCTCACCCTTCCTTGCCTGTGGAGGACAAGCAGGATCCCATTCCCCAGTTCCTTTGGAGTCAGGACTCTCCTGTTTGTCCCTGCTGCTTCCACTGCTCTAATCTAGACTCTTCCCAGGGTCTTGCTTGCCCTGGAAGGCTGGTGAGGTTTTATTGTCCCTGCCCTCCACACTGTCCCCAAGAGCCCACACTCCCAGGGTCGGTGACACTCCTGCCCCCCCCTCCAGGCAAGAAGAACTCCATCCTGCTCCGCAAGCGAGCCGAGCACAGCTCGGGCCCCCTGAACACCGAGATGATCCAGCAGATCGTGAAGCACGACCAGGACATGGCCCACAACATCCAGGACCTGCAGCAGATGGCGATGGGCCGGGAGCTGAGCGGCAAGCCGGTGATTTGGGAGCCCCTGGTGCACGCACCCCTGCAGACAGCAGCCGCCACCACCAACGTGGCCATCGCGCTGACCCACCAGCACAGCCTGCAGGCTCACATCTTCCTGCCGCCCTCCTCCATCTCCAGCCCGCTCTCTCCCGAGGCCACGCTGCTCACCAAGCCCGTGCGCCGCTCCCAGCCCAGCCTGGGCGGCTCCCGGCCCTCGTCGGTCAGCTCGCCCTCCGGGGCTCCGTCCCACCTGCAGACACCGGCCGCCGGTTCGCCTTCCTCGCCCATGGTCCAGCCCCAGGTACCGCTGGAGAGCGGCGGGGCCCAGAGACCCAGCTCGGGGGCTCAGCCGCTTCCCCGCTCGGCGCAGAGGGCGGAGGTGGCAGCGGGGCCCAAGCAGCCCCCGGGCGGCCCCCAGCCCCAGCTCTCCCGCTCCCGCGGCGCCTCGGTGTCCACCTCGCTGCTGCAGCAAGCGGCGGGCGCTGCTTCCCCCAGCTCCGAGCAGGCGCTGCCGCCGGGGAGAACGCTGCACTACAGCCTGTCCCGAGCCACCGGCTCGCACATCTCGCTCCTGATGCATCCCCAGCAGCTGGTGAAGCACAGGAGCATCCAGGGGCTGCCGGTGGGGCGGCTCACCCAGGATGTCCGGCTCCTTTCTGCCTCGCAGCCTTCCCTTCCCAACAAAGTGGCGCAGCAAGCCGACGGGAGCTCCTTGAAGCAGGGCAGGAAATCTGCAGGGAACCTGGCCCGCAGGTCCTCGCCCTCGGTCGCCGGACTGCTGGCCAAGCCGTGCTCGGGGGTGGCCGCGCACTCGCAGCCCCCGGGGTCGCTGCCTCAGCCCGGCCGCTCCACGCCGCAGTCGCCGGGCCCCGCGTCCCGGCAGGCGGCCGCTCCCTCCCGCAAGGGCTCCGTGGCCTTCAGCCCCGAGGTGGAAACGGCGAAGCCCAAACTCCCGTCCAACATGTGAGTCCTGTTGGCGGCCGCACGGGCAGGAGGGAGCCGGGAGAAGCAGAGCATCAGCCCCGCCGGCTCGGAGGGAAAATGAGGTGAGAGGCGGCAGCCGGGGCCATGGAGGGGCTGTTTCAGGCACGGGGACACGGCAGGGATGGGCGTGGGGACAGCTGGATGAGGAGGGGGCTCTGCTGACTGCCTCTCCTTGCTCATCACCGTCTGTGAGTTCTGCCCTCCTGCCGGAGGCATAGGACAGGTCAGACTGCCCAAACTCTGGCCTCTCTGGGGAGCTCAGCTCCCCAAAACTGCCCCTCGGGGGCTGGGCCCCCCACGCTCTGTGCCGTGTGTCCCACAGCCTGTCCTCGGGGCCAGGCTGACGCTGGCAGCTCCTCCAGCTTGTCCTCTGTCACAGCAGGGGCTGCCCGATGCCCACCTCGGTCCCCAGACTGTTCTGCCCAGCCCCTGCCCAGCCCCTTTGCCTTCAGGGAGAGGAGGCAGAGGCACCCCCTGGTTCCTCTGCCAGGGTGGAGGGAGGAGGCTGGAGCCCATGGCAGGGGCATGGGGGCCCAGGGGCAGCGCTCCCCCTTCCCAGAGTGCCAGGACCACCTGGGGGTCCTGGGCAGGGCTCCCCTGGTGTGACGAGTGCCAAGGGGCAGCGCTGGGGGGGGAGCAGAGGAGCAGCCCCCCAGTCCCTCTCCCCTGCTTGTGGGACCGTTTTGCCTCAGAGGTGCTGAGTGCCAGCGAGGTTGGGATGTGCTGCTGGGCAGGGCTCTGCCCCACACCCGGGCACTGCCCATCCACATGCCCCCATGGGGGCAGCCTGGGGGGATTCTGCTGCCTGCAGCTCCAGGAGGATGCTCAGAGGGTCAGTCCAAGGGACCCCTTTGTGGCCCTGGGATGATGTCCAGAAGATCATTTGGGATGACCCTCCTGTGGCTGCAGGAGGATGCTCAGAGGGTCAGTCCAAGGGGAACCCTCTGTGACCCCAGGAGGATGTCCAGGTCATCTGGGATGACCTCTCTGTAGCCTCAGGAAGATGCTCAGAGGGTCAGTTCAGAGGGCCCCTCTGTGACCCTGGGATGATGTCCAGAAGATCATTTGGGATGACCCTCCTGTGGCTGCAGGAGGATGCTCAGAGGGTCAGTCCAAGGGGAACCCTTTGTGGCCCTGGGATGATGTCCAGAAGATCATTTGGGGTGACCTTCCTGTGGCTCTAGGAGGATGCTCAGAGGGTCACTGCAGGGCCCCCACTGCCTGAGGCTCCAGGAGGATGCCAAGCCCGGGCTCTGCTGCCCTGCCCTGCCCTGCAGTCCCATTTCCAGGTCCCCTGGAGATGCCACTCACCGGTGCCACAGGAGCTGTCACAAAGAGATGCCAATCCCTGGGTGACGTGTGGGGCTGTGGGGTCACCCCCCATCCAACAGATGTCCCAAATCCCCCCTCCCCAGAGACAGTAGTGTGCAATGTGTGTGCGAGTCGTGGCTCTGCCAAGCAGCCGAGCTCTGCTTCCAGTGTCGCTTTGGGCCAGCCGTGTTCAGTCCTGGTTAGAGTAGTGACCCCTCTGTCCCCACCGCGCTGCGCCAGCTGCTTCCTTCTCCCGGAGTCAGGAACCGTGGCTTGCCTTCGGGCGAGGTCTCGTTCCCCTCGGTAATTCCCGAAGTGAGAGATCCCGTTCTCCACCCTCGTGTTTTGGGGCGTGGGGAGCACTCCGGAGCGCGGGGCTGCTCCGGGAGCACCAGCCCAGCAGGAATCCCGGCAGGGGATGTCCTACACTGCCTTTTTTTCTCTCTCCATGGATTTCAATCCCCCTGCCCCGCTCACCCGCTCCATCCCCGCGCTCCGCCGGGCGGGGAAGCTGCAGCGGGGCCGCGCTGTCCCGAATCCCCCGGGCTGTGTTCACACTGCGTGATGTTCGATGTCTTAGCGCTCCTGGCACCGCCGCCCTGGGCACCTCGTGGCCCGGTGCCCACCCCGGGGGAGGCTGCAGGGGCTGGGGGCGCGAGTTTAGCCACCAAAGACCATGACCCTCCACTCTTGCACTCACGGCAGTCCATGTACAGAGCTTGTAGTTTTCATATTCGCAGAGAAATTTAAGAGCAGTTTTTTTATTTTTTGGTCGTTGTACATAATGGGTTTAAATAATAAAGAGAGATTCTGAGCTGGTCTGGGGGAGAATCTTTCTGCACCTCCTGCGATCCCGCAGCACCGTGCCCGGGGATGGGGCAGCACCCCAGCTCCAATCTTGGCTTTCTGCAGAGTCAAGAAACCCTCGGGAGGCACCGAGGGGCCTCTCCCGGCCCCACAGACCAGGCAGGAGCCCAAAGGCAAGATGTCCCCTCCCACCCACCCCTGTCCCTTTGGGCTCTGGGCAGATTAATGTTTAATCTTTGGTTATTTTCCCCTTCCATCTCCGGTCCCTTTACTGCGGGGGGGAAGGGCGGGTTGGATCCCGCCTGATTGCAGCGCAGCACTCGAGGCATTAACGCGATTAAATGAAGGTCACACAGAGCAAGGTGGGCCGGGGCAGCCGAGCCGCGGGCACTGCGGCACCTGCGGCGGCTCTGGGGGCACAGCCGCGCTCTGTCACCTGCCACGGCCCCCGGGCAGGACACGGTGGTGGCAGGACACGGTGGCCACCCAGCTATGCCCTGCCCGTGCTCCCCTCCGCAGCCCGGCGTTACCGGGGCATCCCTTGCCCGCAGGACTCGCTACCGGGGCAGTCCCTGTTCTCAGTCCCCCGTTACCGGGGCAGCTACTGCCGGCAGCCCCCCGTTACCGGTGTAGCCCCTGCCCCTAGCCCCGCCTTACCGGGGCATCCCTTACCCTCAGCCCCCCGTTACCGGGGCATCCATTGCCTGCAGCTCCCGTTACCGGGGCAGCCCCTGCCCTCAGCCCCCCGTTACTGGGGCATCCATTGCCTGCAGCCCCCCGTTACCGGGGCAGCCCCTGTTCTCAGCCCCCCGTTACCGGGGCAGCCCCTGCCCGCAGCCCCGCGTTACAGAGGCATCCATTGCCTGCAGCCCCCGTTACCGGGCAGCTCCGGCCTCAGCCCCCGTTACCGGGCAGCCCCTGCCCTCAGCCCCCGATACGGGCAGCCCCTGTTCTCAGCCCCCCGTTACCGGGCAGCCCCTGCCCTCAGCCCCCCGATACCGGGACATCACAGGGGCATCCCTTACCCGCAGCCCCGCGTTACGGGGCCAGTCCCTGCCCTCACCCCCCCGTTACCGGGGTAGCCCCGGCCCGCAGAACGGTGCTGGCGCTCCCCCCTCCCCGCTCCCCACAGGAATTAGGCTCCGTGACACACGAAGAGCTCAGCGCTGATTAACGGTTTCTCTCTAATTTGATTATTTCAGATTACACCGCAGCCAGCCTGATTAAGGGGGCGCAGGGCAAAAAAAGAGAATTTTTTGGGAATGAATTCCAGCATTTGTCCTATTCCTATTCCAACACTCTCCCATCCGGTTTGTGTCTATGGGCAGGGCTGGCGGCTCTGGCGGCCGAGGCACGGGGACACCGGGTCACGGTGGTCGCCCGGGGCTGAGGGCAAAGCCCCGGGACACGGCGGCCCCGCAGAGCCCCGTTCGTCCCCGGTTCCCGCTCCCAAGGACACCCGTCCCGGAACCGGAGGCTCTGCCCCGAGCCCCCGCGTCCCGGTGGCGGCGGGAGGGGGATTAGAGGGCACCATACAGAGATTAATTAACGCGGGTGAGCCGGGATTAGGGGATTCGGGGCCAATCTGCGGGGCGGGGGCCAGGCAGGAGCTGCGGGCAGCAGTGGGGAGGTGGCACCGCCTGTGCCCGGCCCGGGTCACCCTGAGGTGTCCATCGAGGGTCCGTGGGCAGCTGGACCCCTCCCCAGAGTCCGGTAGCTCCCCCGGGCACACGGGTCTGTGGTGCAACCCACACTCCACACCTGTACTGCAGGTAACCTGTACCTGTGCAGCACCCGCACAGTCTGCAGCGCACCCCAAAGCTGCTCTGCACCCCAAAACTGCTCTGTACCCCATAACAGCACACCCCAGAGCTGCTCTGTACCCCAAAACTGCTCTGTACCCCATAACAGCACACTCCACAGCTGCTCTGTACCCCATAACTGCTCTGCACCCCTTAACTGCTCTGCACCCCATAAAGCACATCCAGAGCTGCTGTACCCCATAACTGCTCTGACCCTAACAGCACACGCCACAGCGGCTCTGCACCCCATAACTGCTCTGTACCCCATAACTGCTCTGTACCCCATAACAGCACACTCCACAGCTGCTCTGTGCCCTATAACGGCACTGCACCCCATAACTGCTCTGAACCCACACAATCTGCAGCACATCCCACACCCGCTCTGTACCCCAAAACTGCTCTGCAGCCCATAATTGCTCTGTACCCTAAAACTGCTGTGCACCGCATAACTGCTCTGCACCCCAAAACTGCTCTGTATCCCACACCTGCTCTGCAACCCGCAGCTGCTCTGCGCCCCATAACTGCTCTGTACACTATAACTGCTCTGCACCCCACACCCGCTGTGTACCCTATAATTGCTCTGTACCCCATAAGTGCTCTGCACCCTATAACAGCACTGCACCCCAAAACTGCTCTGTACCCACACATGCACAGCACCCACACAGTCTGCACTACACCCCACACCTGCTCTGTACCCCACACCTGCTCTGCACCCCATAACAGCACTGTACCCCACACCTGCTCTGTACCCCATAACTGTGATGCACCCACACCTGCACAGCATGTCAGCTGCATGGCACCCCACACCTGTGCTGCTTGCCACACCTGTGCTGCACCCCACATTTACATGTTATACCACACCTGCCCGGAGACTCCTGCACAGCGCCCCAAACCCGCCCTACAACACCTCAGACCGCGTGGCCCCCCACGCCCCCATTTTGCCCCAATTCCAGCGCACCTCATCCCCGTCCGGGTGTCCGCGCCCCCATTCCCCTCCCAGTTACCGAACACGCCCTAAAGCCCCGCCCTAAAGCCACGCCCTCAATCCCCGCCACCCCCCCGCGCCACGCCGGGCGCTCTCTCCATTCCCCCTCTCCACCAATCACCGGTCTCACTCCCGCCCCCGCCGCGCTCCCATTGGCTCAGCCGCCTTGGGCTCATCCTCGCACGATGAAACGGGCCAATGAGCGCTGCTCCAACCGCGAGCCCACTGGTCCGCCCCCAGGCGCGGGGCACTCTGGGAGTTGTAGTCCAGCGGCATCGCTGGAACTAGCCGCGGGCGCGCTTCGGGACTGCGCATCCCGGCGTGCCCCGCGAGGGGGCGGGGCGGGGGCGGGGCCATAGGTGCCGTGGAGGTCACGGGCGGCAGCGGCGGGACCGCGAACCGGCAGCGTGAACCGGCACCGGGAACCGGCACCATGAGCGGCGGCGATAGCGGGGCGCGGGCAGCGGCCGAGCGCGAGGAGTTCGCCGCCTTCTTCCCGCAGATCGTCCGCGACCTGACGGAGGACATGCTGGGACACCCGGAGGTGGGAGACGCCGTGGCGCGGCTGAAGCAGGTGAGAACCGGGAGGGAGCGGCGGGACCGGGGCTGGAGGGTGGGAAGCGCCGGTGGGACCGAGGATGGACGGTGGGTCAGGTCATGGCCGCTCACCTGGCCGCGCCCCGCAGGTGCTGGAGTACAACGCGCCCGGCGGGAAGTGCAACCGGGGGCTCACGGTGGTGGCCGCGTACCGGCGGCTGGTGGGGCCCGAGCGGCAGGACCCGGAGAGCATCCGGCGTGCCCTGGCCGTGGGCTGGTGCATCGAGCTGGTGAGAACCGGGACCCCAGTGAGGGTGGGGACCCCAATGGGGATGGGACCCCAATGGGGATGGGACCCTCGTCTGGGGATGGGGACCCCAATGGGGATGGGACGCCCGGGGGATGGAGCTCCCCTAGGGATGGAACCCTCTGGGGTGGGAGATGGGACCCCAACAAAAATGGGACCCCCCCTAGGAGATGGGACCCCCCCCCACAATGGGGATGGGGACCCCAATGGGGATGGGACGCCCGGGGGATGGAGCTCCCCTAGGGATGGAACCCTCTGGGGTGGGAGATGGGACCCCAACAAAAATGGGACCCCTCTGGGCATGGAACCCCTCGGGGAATGGGACCCCCCCACAATGGGGATGGGGACTCCAATGGGGATGGGATCCCCCCCCTAAATAGGGAAAGGGAGCCCCCCTCAATGGGGATGGGACTCTCCCCAGTGGGAATGGGATCTCCATGGATATGGGACCCCAATGGGGATGGGAACACCCTGGGTATGGGACCCCCCTCTGGATATGGGACCCCCTAGGAGATGGGAGGCCCCCATGGGATGGGACCCCCCTCTGGATATCGGGATGGGACCCCCCTGGGTATGGGATCTCTATGGATATGGGACCCCCCCTCTGGGGAATGGGATCCTCTGGAGCATTGGGACCCCAGTGGGGATGGGGACCCCCGGGGTCCCCCCATTGCTAACCCATCCTCTGACAGTTCCAAGCCTTTTTCCTGGTGGCCGACGACATCATGGACTCGTCCCTGACCCGCCGGGGGCAGCTCTGCTGGTACAAGAAGGTGAGAGGGGTCCAGGGGGGCCCTGCTCGGGGCTGGGGGTGTCCCTTGGGGGTCAGGAGCCTTTGGGACACCTCCCTGTGTCCCTGCTGCAGGAGGGGATCGGGCTGGATGCCATCAATGACGCTTTTCTGCTGGAGTCCTCGGTGTACAGGCTGCTCAGGAGGTACTGTGGGCAGCAGCCCTTCTACCTGCACCTGCTGGAGCTCTTCCTGCAGGTGAGCCTGGCTCCCCAAACCCTTCCTTGGGGCTTTCCTGGGGTCTGGGTCTGTTTTCTGATGTGTGCCTGAAATTCCTGGGTGTCCTGGACGTGTGTGGTGGTATTTGAGGGTCCCAGGATGAGGGAAGAGAATCTTGACTCCATGTTTCAGAAGGCTGATTTATTATTTTTTATATCTATAAATTATATATTTATGGCATATTAAAATATAATATAATATAATATAATATAATATAATATAATATAATATAATATAATATAATATAATATAATATAATATATATTATATTATATTATATTAATAATACATAATATATTATATATTTAATATTATATATATAATATAATATAATATGGCAGATTTAGCAGTAATTATAATATAATATAATATATAAATATTATAAATATAATTATGTATTTATATATAAATTATATATAAATATATACATATTAAGAGAAAATAAGATATTAAAACTATACTAAAAGAATAGAAGAAAGGATTTCAGCAAGGAATAGAAAGGAATGATAAAATCTTGTGACTGCTCACAGCCTTGACACAGGTGGCTGTCATTGGTCATTAATTAAAAACAATTCATATGCTGGGTTAACAGTTCTCTAAATCACATTCCAAAGCAGCAAAACATGGGGAAGCTGAAGCTTCCCAGCTTTTCAGGGAAAAACAAAAAGATTTTTCGTAAAATATGTCTGCCTTTAGACCCAAAGAGGAGCTGAAACAGGGCTTGGGCTCTGCTGGAGGGCTCTGTGAATAAATAATGGAATCCCAGAGTGGTTTGGGTTGGAATGGACCCTAAAGATCATCCCATTCCACCCCCTGCCATGGAAGGATGTGTGTGAATAAATCATGGAATCCCAGGGTGGTTTGGGTTGGAATGGACCCCAAAAATCATCCCATTCCACTCTCCTTCCATGGAGGGCTGTGTGGGAATAAATCATGAAATCCCACAATGATTTGGGTTGGAATGGACCCTAAAGATCATCAAGTTCCACCTCCCTGCTATAGAGGAATGTGTGTGAATAAATCATGGAATCCCAGAGTGGTTTGGGTTGGAATGGACCTCAAAAATCATCCCATTCCACTCTCCTTCCATGGAGGGCTGTGTGGGAATAAATCATGAAATCCCACAATGATTTGGGTTGGATGGGACCTCAAAAATCATCAAATTCCACTCCCCTGCCATGTAAGGCTGTGTGAACAAATCATGGACTCCCACAATGGTTTGGGTTGGATTGGACCTTAAAGATCATCTCAAAGATCATCCCATTCCATCCCAATGCCATGTAAGGCTGTGTGTGGATAAATCATGGAATCCCAGACTGGTTTGGGTTGGAATGGACCTTAAAGATCATCAAGTTCCACCTCCCTGCTATAGAGGAATATGTGTAAATAAATCATGGAATCCCACAATGGTTTGGGTTGGAATGGACCCTAAAGATCATCCCATACTCTCCTGCCATGGAGGGCTGTGTGTGAATAAATCATGGATCCCAGACTGGTTTGGGTTGGGTGGGACCTCAGAGATCATTCCATTCCACCCCCTGCCATGGAGGGCTGTGTGTGAATAAATCATGAAATCCCACAATGGTTTGGGTTGGAATGGACCTTAAAGATCATCAAATTCCAACCCTCCTGCCATGGCAGGGACACCTCCCACCATCCCAGGCTGCTCCAAGCCCTGCCCAACCTGGCTTTGGGCACTGCCAGGGATCCAGGGGCATCCACAGCTCCTCTGGGCACCCCATGCCAGGGCCTGCCCACCCTCACAGCCAGAAACTCCTCCCAGTCTCAATATCACTGATATATCACAACCATCACCCTTTATCTCATTCTCCCCATGTAAAACATCCCCCTCCCTGTTTTTACACCCCCTTTAAACACTGAAAAGCTGAAACAAGGCCACAAATCCTTTCTCTCCTCTGCAGACAGGCTACCAGACCGAGCTGGGGCAGACTCTGGACCTCATCACTGCTCCAGTTTCCCAGGTGGACCTGAGCAGGTTCAGCGAGCAGAGGTACAGGGGGCAGAGCCTGGTTCCTTCCTGCCCTGCTCAGCCTGGGGCTGGTTTTGGGGTGCCTGGGGCTGGGTTTGGGGTGCCTGGGGCTGGGTTTGAGGTGCCTGGGGCTGGGTTTGGGGTGCCTGGGGCTGGTTTTTGGGGTGCCCTTCAGTCCCTGCCCTGCAGAGACTCAGCCTGGGGCTGGTTTTTGGGGTGCCTGAGGCTGGGTTTGAGGTGTCTGGGGCTGGGTTTTGGGGTGCCTGGGGTTGGTTTTGGGGTGCCTGGGGCTGCTTTTCAGTCCCTGCCCTACAGAGACTCAGCCTGGGCCTGGTTTTTGGGGTGCCCTGCAGAGGGGAGCCCTGGGGCTGGGTTTTGGGGTGCCAGGGCTGGTTTTTGGGGTGCCCTTCAGTCCCTATCCTGCAGAGACTCAGCTGGGGGCTGGTTTTTGGGGTACCTGGGCTTGGTTTTTGGGGTGCCCTTCAGTCCCTGCCCTGCAGAGGGTGGCCCTGGAGCTGTTTTTTGGAGTGCCCTGCATGGGATGGCCCTGGGGCTTGTTTTGGGGTGCCTGGGGCTGGTTTTTGGGGTGACCTTCAGTCCCTGCTGTGCAGAGACTCAGGCTAGGGCTGGTTTTGGGGTACTTGGGGCTTGTTTTAGGGGTGCCTGGGGCTGGTTTTGGGGTGTCTGGGGCTGGCTTTTTGTCCCTGCCCTACAGAGACTCAGCCTGGGCCTGGTTTTGGGGTGCCTGGGGTTGGTTTTTAGTCCCTGCCCTGCACAGGGGGTTCTGGGGCTCAGCCTGGCTGCTCTGGCACAGGTACAAGGCCATTGTGAAGTACAAGACAGCGTTTTACTCCTTCTACCTGCCCGTGGCTGCAGCCATGTACATGGTGAGTGTGCTGGGGCCTCACCCTGCTGCCAGGAGGACAGGTCCTGGAAGGCTTTGTGCCCAGGTCCTGGAAGGCTTTACATTATCCCAGGTCCTGGAAGGTTTTTTAACCCTGTTATTCCCTCCCCCAGGCGGGCATTGACGGCAAGGAGGAGCACGAGGACGCCAAAGCCATCCTGCTGGAGATGGGGGAGTTCTTCCAGATCCAGGTAGGAGCTGTCCCTGCCCCGCTGGGTCCCTGCCAGCTGCTGCCCGTGGCACTCAGGGCCTGGCACTGCCCCGCAGGACGATTTCCTGGACTGCTACGGGGACCCAGCCCTGACGGGGAAGGTTGGCACCGACATCCAGGACAACAAGTGCAGCTGGCTGGTGGTGCAGTGTCTGCAGAGGGCAACGCCGCAGCAGAGGCAGATCCTGGAGGTAAGGCTGGCAGCACACACCTGGCAGAGGGGCTGCAGTGCCACGATGGGCACCTGGAGTGCCACGATGGGCACCTGGAGTGCCAGGGGCTGTCACCTGGCTGGGGGCAGGAGGGTGAGAAGGAAGAAGAGAGTGTTGGGGTGTTGTTTGTGAGGGTCCTAGGATGAGGGAAGAGATGAATCTGACTCCATAATTCTTAGAAGGCTGATAATATATAATATATAATATATAATATATAATATTATATATTATATTATATTATATTATATTATATTATATTATATTATATTATATTATATTATATTATATTATATTATATTATATTATATTATATTATATTATATTATTATAGTATAGTATAAGAAATTATATACTAAAGCTCTACAAAACAATAAAGGAATACATCAGAAGGCTAAAAAAAGAATAATAATAAAATTAAAAAACAACAACAACAACAGAAAAAAAACACCAAAAAAAGCAAACCAAAACAAAACAAAAACCAAAAAAAACCCCCTCAAACTGTGACAGACCAGAGAGTCTGACACAGCCGGGCTGCGATTGGTCATGAATAAAAACAATTCACATGGAACAAAAAACACCAAAAAAAAACCCAAAAAAGCCCCCCAAAGCTGTGACAGACCAGTGAGTCCAACACAGCTGGGGCTGGGATTGGTCATGAATAAAAACAACTCACATGGAACCAATCAAAAATTCACCAGCCACATCCCAAAGCAGCAAAACACAAGGAGAATCCATCAGAAAATATTGGGGGTTTTTTTTCCCTCTGAAGCTTCTCATCTCAGCTTTCTCTTTTTCCCAAGAGAAAAAGAAAAAAAAATCCTAGCAAAAAGATTTCCCATAAAATATCACACGAACAAAGAAGAGAGAACAAAGCTGCTGCCCCATGAGCTGGCATGACCCTGACTCACTCCAGGGTTTTTTTTTAGGAAAATTACGGCTCTAAGGAGCCCCAGAAGGTGGCGAAGGTGAAGGAGCTCTACGATGCCCTGGGCATGCAGGCGGCGTTCCGCGAGTACGAGGAGAGCAGCTACGGGCGGCTGCAGGCGCTGATCGGGAGCCACGCCCGGCGCCTGCCCCGCGAAATCTTCCTGGACCTGGCACAGAAGATTTACAAGCGGCAGAAGTGATGGAGGGGCCTGGCAGGGGGCTGGAGCTGCTCCCTGCCCTGGGAGGGGCCGGGGGTGGGCTGGACAAGGTGCTCTGGGATGGCCGGGGGGGGGTTCAGCCATCTGATTTATGTCAATAAATATAAATTATTGTAGGTGCGCTGCTTGCTGTTGTCTGGGGACGGGGCTGGATGGAGGGAGGGGGATGCCGGTACCGGGGATGCCCGGAGCGCCGCCCCCGCCGCCGCCGGTGGGGCGGGACCGGGCGGCTCCCGGCGGGGCCGCGGCTCCTCCCTCGCTCCCGCAGCCGCAGTCGCCGCCGCAGCGCCGAGGAGGTGAGCGGGGGACGGGGAAAGAAGGGGATGGAGCCGGGCGGGGGCTGCAGGGGGATGGGGAGGGCCGCGCCCAGCAGGGCCGCTCCTGCTGCCGGGCCGGCCGTGCTCGCCCCGGGGCCGGGGGATGGATGCGCGGGGATGGAGGATGCTCGGGGGATGGAGCGTGCTCGAGGGATTCTCGGGGTTGGAGGATGCTTGGGGCTGGGGGATGCTCGGACCTGGAGGATGTTTGGGGCTGGGGGATGCTCGAGGGATGCTCGGGGCTGGAGGATGATCGGGGTTGGAGGATGCTCAGGGCCGGGGGATGCTCGAGGGATGCTCGGGGCTGGAAGATGCTCGGGGTTGGAGGATGTTTAGGGCTGGAGGATGCTCGGAACCGGGGGATGCTGGGGCTAGAGGATGATCGGGGTTGGAGGATGCTCGGGGCTGGAGGATGCTTGGGGGTGGGGGATGCTCAGGGCTGGAGGATACTGGGGCCGGAGGATGTTTAGGGCTGGAGGATGCTCGGAACCGGGAGATACTCGGGGTTGGAAGATGCTAGGGGCCGGGGGATGCTCGAGGTTGGAGGATGCTCAGGGCTGGAGGATGTTCGGAGCCAGAGGATGCTCGGGCCCGGGGGATGCTCGGGGCTGGCAGATGCTCGGATCCGCCCTCCCGCGCTCTCCGCTGCCCGGAGCCTCCAGCAGGTGCCCGGGGCCGGGGCCCCTCCCCGGTAAAGCCGGGCCCGGTGCTGCGGTGCCGGTTCTGCGGCGGTTCCGGCCAAGCCCCGGTCCCTGAGCCCCCCTGGTGCCACCGCCCCCAGGCAGGACAGACCCCCCCCTGCCCGCCCCGCCTTGACGAGGCTCCAAGGGCGTTTTCTCCTTGAGGCATCCCCGAGATGCTCCCGACCCTCCGGAGGGAATCCAGCCCCGGGGCAGCCCGAGCTGCCTGGGATCGTTCCCAGGCCGTGCTCCAGGGACCAGGGCTGCCTTCAGAGCCCCAAACCGGGCAGGAAGCTGTGGGGCAGCCCCTCCCTCAGGGCACATCCCCTTCTCTAAGCCCCAGCCCTTGTGCCAGGCCCTGCTGCAAGGTCACTGCCGTCCCTCTTCCCCCGGCTGTGCCTCTCTCCAGGTTTGTCCTGCCGTGTTTTTCCTTGACCAGGAGGGTGTTTGGTGCTTGCAGGGAGCTGGATGGTGTGAAGAGAGGAGCTGCTGGCCTTTCCTGGGAGCCCTGGGCACTTCCAGCGAGGCAGCACCATGCTGGCCCCAAAGAAAGGCCTCCTGTGCAACCTCAACCACATCCACCTGCAGCACATCTCCCTGGGGCTGCACCTGTCCCGGCACCCCGAGCTCCAGGAGGGCTCCACGGGCCAGGGGGAGCAGACGGGCTGCACCCAGTGCCCGGAGAACCGGGAGCCGGTGGATGCCAATTCCAACAATCCCTCGGTGAAATGTCGCTGCTGCGAGTCCCACGCTCCGGAGCCGGAGACGCTCGGGCTGCAGAACCCTGAGGATTTCCCCTGCCTGCACAGCGGAGACGAGGAGGAGGCGGCTTCCCCTTGTGATCCCCCTTGTGATCTGGCTTCTTCCTCCTCCTCCTCCTCCTCCTCTGTCAGTAGCTGCTCGGATTTCAGCTTGGATGACTCGCCGGTCTCGGTGTACTGCAAGGAGTTCGCCAGAGCAGAGTCCCAGTCCCCTGACAAGCAGCTGAACGTCATTCCGACAGAAAATGCTTGGCATGGAAAGCCTCTGGCTGATGGAGAGCCTCTGGCTGATGGAGAGCCTCTGGATGATGGAGAGCCTCTGGATGATGGAGAGCTTCTGGCTGACCAGCACAGGACATGCCATGAGAGAGATGCCAACCACAACTCCCCGGTGCCCCCGAGAGCCACCAAGAGCTCTGTGGCCAGCAAGAGCCCAGACAGCCTCTGCAGCAACAACTCGCTCGATTCTCACTGCGAGGAGCTCTCTCCCAGCACAGCAGCACCGGACACCACCGGCACCTGCACCGACCTCGACCCCAATTGCAACCCCCTCCCCGAGCCCGATGCGGCGCCCGCAGCCCCGCCGCCCGTGCCGGAACGGAGGGATCCCGGTGTCCCGAGCAGCGCTCCGGAGCCGCGGCCCCGGCCCGGCGGGGTCCCTCCCCCGGTGCCCCCTCGGCCCCGGCGGCGGCTGCAGGTGCTGAACGCGCACAGGGCGGAGCAGCAGCTCGGGCCGGAGCTCAAGGCCAGCCCGGCTGAGCTCTGCAGAGACACGGCCACCAAGACCATCACCTCCTTCCACGAGCTGGCCCAGAGGAGGAAGAGGAACGCGGCTGTGCCCGCACCCGCCCAGGCCAGGGTTGACCGCAGTGACTGGCTGATCGTGTTCTCGCCGGACACGGAGCTGCCCCCCGGCAGCGAGCTGCTCTCGGGCACGGCGGGCCCGGAGCCGGCCCGGCCCCAGCCCCAGCCGCAGGTGCAGCCGCAGGTGCAGCAGGACGGGCCAGCCAGGCCCCCCGGCCCCAGGCAGAGAGAGGTGACCACGTTCAAGGAGCTGCGGTCCCGCAGCGCCGCCCGGCAGCCCAAGGGCCCGCGGGCAGAGCCGGCCCAGCACCCCCCGGTGCCCCCGGTGCCCGCCCCGGGCTGGGGGCCCCCCGTGTCCCTGGTGGGGGGACAGGGTCTGGCAGCCAGCGACGGGCACCAGGCGAGGAGGAGAGCCCGGCCGAGCCTGCATCCCATAGCCGAGGGGCAGCCCAGGGATGTGGAGAAGGGGCGGCTGCCCCCAGGAGAAAAGGGGATGGGGACAGCCCCGCTCCGGGGGCTCGGGGGGCCCGGCGGGGAGCCCGCGGTGCCACGGGCGGCACAGAGAGGAGACGAGACCCGCACGGGGGGTGAGTGTGGGGGGGAGTCTGGGGTGACTCTGGGGGAGTGGAGGTCTGGTGGGAGTTGGGGATGAGTCTGGGTAATGTAGTTGGGGATGAGGGTCTGGGGTGAGTCTGGGGTGAATCTGGGTTGAGTTTGGGGTGAGTCTGGGGATGAGTCTGGGATCAGTGTCTGGGGGGGGTGGTTTGGGGGATGAGTCTGGGGGTGAGTCTGGGGTGAATATGGGGGTGAGTCTGGGATGAGTCTGGGGGGAGTCTGGGGCTGACTCTGGGGGTACTGCGGCTCCTTCCGGGGTCCTGCCCGGGGCTTGCGGGACCGGGTGCGGGTTCCCGGGCGGTGAGAGCGATCCCGGGTCGCTCCGGGCCGGGCACGGCGAGCTCCGGCGTTCCCCTGCATGGCCCAGCGCGGTTCAGGACGTGCCGGGGCCGTCCCGGTGCCGCCGCTCCGCCCCGCGGCTCCCAGCGCTTCCTCCGCCCGGCCCGGCCCGGCCCCGCCGCCCTTGGCTCCATGAGCCGCAGCGAGCCGGGCCCCGCCGCCGGCCCCGCTCCTCCTCCTCCTCCCCCGGGCCCGGGCAGCGCTGCAGCCGCCGCCCCGCCTGACCCCGCTGCCCCGCTGTCTCCAGCCAGGCCCGAGCCGCTCCCCGCCGGAGCCGCCGCCGGAGCCGCCGCTGGAGCCGCCCGGCCCGGAGGGGGAAGAGCGGAGGGGCCGCATGGCGAGCAAACGAAAGGTTGGGGCAAATTCTCGCAGAACGGGGCGGGAGGGGAGGAGGGGGCAGCGGGGTCGGGAGGGTGCGAGGGGCTCGTCCTGGGGCGGGTCGGTGTCCGGGGCACCGGCCGGGCTGGGCTGGGACAGGGAGGGACACGCAGGGACAGTGCGGGCAGGGACAGGCGGAGCTGGGCTGGGGCAGGGACACTGCAGGGCACGAACATTGCAGGCGGGACACAGTACAGGCAGGGACAAGAAGAGCAGTGGCTGGGACAGGGACGTGGGGGGCAGGGACAGGCAGACTGGCTGCGGCGGGACACTGCAGGGCACTGCAGGGTGACGTGCCGGACGGGACAGTGCGGCAGGGACACTGCAGGCAGGGACAGTGCGGACAGGGACAGTGCAGGCAGGGACCGGCAGCGTTGCCTGCACCGGGCCCGGCCCTGCCCGCCCCCGGCAGGTGATCCGGGCCAGCCGGAGAACGCGGCTGCAGCACCGCCGCAACCCCCCGAGGGTGCCCGACCTGCGGTTCCAGCACTGCAGGGTCCGGTGGTGTCCGGGTCCCTCCAGACTGACCTTTCCCTTCTTCTCTCCTTCTCTCCTCCTCTCCCTCGTCCCCAGCGCTGCTGGTCGCCGTCAGCTCCGCTGTGGACAAGGTCATCGCCCACTTCAGCACCGCGCGGAACGTGGTGCAGAAGGTGAGAGCTGGGAAGGATTCTGGGATTCCCTCATCCCTCCCAGTGGAATCAGGGTCGGGTGCTGCCCTTCCCCTCCCTCCCATCTCCTCGTGTTCCTGCTCTCCCCAGGCCCAGCTGGGGGACAGCCGGCTCAACCCCGACGTGGGCTACCTGCTGCTGCACACCCTGTGCCCTGCTCTCTGCGCCTTGGTGGAGGACGGGCTGAAGCCTTTCCAGAAGGATGTTATCACAGGCCAGAGGAGAAACTCCCCCTGGAGCGTGGTGGAAGCCTCGGTGAAGACAGGTGAGGGTGGGGGCATCTCCAGGGGCCTGGAGTGCTGCTGTGCCCTGGGCAGTGTCTGTGCTCTGGGCACCGAGTGTCTGTGCCCTGGGCAGTGTCTGTGCCCTGGGCAGTGTCTGTGCCATGGGCAGTGTGTCTGTGCCCTGGGCAGTGTCTGTGCCCTGGGCAATGTGTGCCTGCATGTGCTCTTGGGCATGTGTCTGTGCTCTGGGCACTGATGTGCTGCTGGGCCGCAGTGTCTGTGCCCTGGGCAGTGTGTCTGTGCCATGGGCAGTGTCTGTGCCCTGGGCAGTGTCTGTGCCATGGGCACTGAGTGCTGCTGTGCCTTGGGCAGTGTCTGTGCTCTGGGCACTGTCTGTGCCATGGGCAGTGTCTGTGCCCTGGGCAGTGTCTGTGCCCTGTGGAGTATGTCTGTGCCCTGGCATGTGTCTGTGCCTGGGTCAGTGTGTCTGTGCCCTGGGCAGTGTTTGTGCCATGGGCAGTGTTTGTGCCATGGGCAGTGTCTGTGCCCTGGGGAGTGTCTGTGCCCTGGGCAGTGTGTCTGTGCCCTGGGCACTGAGTGCTGCTGTGCCCTGGGCATTGTCTATGCCCTGATCAGTGAATGTCTGTGCCCTGGGCATTGTCTGTGCCCTGGGCACCGAGTGTGTGTGCTCTGCACCCCACAGGCCCCAGCAGCCGCTCCCTGCACTCGCTGTGCTGGCACGTGGCCGGGCTGGCCCCCCTCAGCAGCAGCAGGCAGAAGTTCCACGCCTTCATCCTCGGCCTTCTGAAGTGAGTGGTGTTAACCCTGCCAGCCCCACAGCAGGCTGGAGCTGTCCCAGGGGCTCTAATTTGGGTTCCCTTTGTCTTGTTTAGCATTAAACAGCTGGAGCTGTGGATATCTCACCTGCAGAAGAGCCCAGGTAAGGACACGGTGCCCAGGAGCTCCCTCCCTGAGCCCTCTCAACCTGCCAGGCTGAAAATCCCACTCTGGGCTTGGGATACATCCACTTCCCATAGTGGACGGTTTTCCATGGTGCATCTTCAGCACAGAGGGTGCTCTGAGTGACGTGGACAGCCTGGCTGGCCCTTGGTGGGGATGTGACAAGCACAAGGGACATCCTGCCCCTGCCTCACCTGTCCCTGTCCCCGCAGGTGTGATCTCCGTGCTTTACTCCCCCACGGCCTTCTTTGCCCTGAGCCAGGGCCCTCTGCCCCACCTTGCTGACGAGCTCCTGCTGCTCATCCAGCCCCTCTCGGTGCTGACCTTCCACCTGGACTTGCTCTTTGAGCACCACCACCTCTCCGTGGACGTCCGGCCCTTGTCCCGCCGCCTGCAGTCCCCGCTGTCCCCCAGCCCCGTGCGGGGGTCCCTGGGGGGGCGCAGCAGTGCTGCTGGGGACAGCCTGGAGGATGAGACCCCTCCCGATGCTCTGGGCAGGGTGGGGGGCACGGGGGGCCGCTCCCAAGCCACCATGGGTGGGCTGGTGCCTGCCCCACCAGTGGGGGCTGCCCTGCAGCAAACCCTGCAGCAGGTGCTGCGCTGGGGCGACCAAATCAGCCGCAGTTTGCGGGGCTCTGCCACCCCCTCGGAGAGCACGGGGGGCACCGGGGCTGGCCTCAGTGGCTGGTGGGGGCAGCTGAGCCAGAGCTCCAGGGTTTACACTGCTGCCAGCAAGGAAAAGTCCCCCTCGGTCTGGTGGACGAAGCTGCGGGCGGGGGAACCCAGCCCGGGCCAGGCTGGGCAATCCCAAATTTCCTTAAGTGAGCCCAGAGCCACGGAGCTGCAGCTCCTCCAGACCAAAGCTGGCGCTGAACCCTCTCACCCAAAGCCCAGCAGCAGCACTGACACCTCAGGGAGCTCCTCCCCTGAAGATCTCTTCTTGCCCACTGGAACCAGAGCGCTCACCAAGCTGGATGATCCCACTGCTGGAAAAAACCTCCTGGCTGCTTCCCCAGCGCCTCCTGCCAACAGGAACCAGGCGGAGATGGCTGATCCTCCCGGTGCTGACAGGGGCAGCTGGCTGGGCTGGCTCTTTGGAGCCACCAACCCCTCGTGCAGGAGCTTCCCCTGCAGCCCTGACACCGCCTTGGGCAGGTCCAGGTGAGACCCAGCTTGGGCAGGCACAGGTGGGAGGGTTTGTGAGGGCTGAGGAGGGGTTTCTGTGTGCTCAGGTGTGCTCAGGAGGGGTTTCTGTGTGCTCAGGAGGGGTTTCTGTGTGCTCAGGTGGGGTTTCTGTGTGCTCAGGTGTGCTCAGGGGGGGTTTCTGTGTGCTCAGGTGGGCTGAAGAAGGATTTCTGTGGTGGCTTCATGGGGATCTTGTAGGGTTTCCCCTGGCATTAGTGCACGTCCCAAGCGCTGCTGCCATCGCCTTGGAGCAGCAGGAGCTCCTGGGCAGGCTCAGTGCTGTTTATCAGCTCCCAGATCAGCAGAAAAGCCTGAGATCAGCAGCAGGAAGGGCTCCCAGGTGAGCTGGTGGCTCCCTTTGCTCCGGCAGGAGGCCGTCCCGCTGGCTGGCCCCCAGCCCCCGTGTCCTGGCCGGGGTGGTGAAGGGGCTGGCACCGGACAGGAGCCGCAGCCCGGAGCAGCAGCCGGGCAGGAGCGAGCCCGGCCTGGCCCCGGGCCGCAGGTGAGGCTGGAATGGGGTGGGGGGGGATGGGATTGATGGGATGGGATGGGATCAATGGATGGGATGGATTGATAGGTGGCTGGGATTGCTATGGATAGGATGGGATGGGGATCAATGGGATGGGATGGATGATGGAATGGGATGAATGGGATTGATGGGATCAATGGGATGGGACATGGGATGGGATGGGATAATGGGATCATGGGTGGGATGGCTGGGATGGGATTGATGGGATCAATGGGCTGGGATCTGGATGGGATGATGGATGGGATGGGATCAATGGGATGGGATTAATGGGAGGGGATGGATGGATGGATCAATGGGATGGGATGGGATGATGGACGATGAGGGCGATGGATCAATGGGCTGGGATGGGATTGATGGGATGGGATGGGATCAATGGGATGGGATGGGATTGATGGGATCAATGGAATGGGATTGATGGGATCAATGGGATGGGATTGATGGGATCAATGGGCTGGGATGGGATGGGATGGGATTGATGGGATGGGATGGATCAATGGGATGGGATGGGATGGGATGATGGATGGGATGGGATGCATGGGATGGATGGGATGATGGGATGATGGATGCTGGGATGGGATCAAGGGAGGGATGGGATGGGGCTGGGATGGGCAGGGCTGGGATGGGATGGGCAGAGCTGGGAATGGACAGAGCTGGGAGAGGGACTGGGCAGGGCTGTGGGGGCTTTTCTGGCTGGGGGAAAGCCGGGGCTGCTTTCAGGGGGTCGCTCACACCCCTAAAGGGAAAGCCACAACTGCACCCCCAAGGATCCCCTTCCCCTGCTGGGCTCAGCTGCTTTTCCAAAACGTTTTGGGGACAATTTTTGGCATTTTCTTGTGTGCTTTGTGGATTCGTGGCAGCTTGTGTGGGGCAAGCATGTGGCAGCTGTTGGAGCAGCTCTGTCCAAGTGGGCAGGGTGGGTTTGTGGCCATCCCAAACAGTGTTTGGTGCTTCCCTCTTCCCCATCCTCGCTGACCCCAATGTCCCCACACCCTCTGGGCCATCTCTGATGTCCCCACACCCTTGGGGGACATTGGTGCCACAGAGGTGACATTTGTGGCGCAGGGGTGACATTTGTGGGGGGGACACTGGCCACAGGGTGACATTGTGTCAGGTGACACTGGTACAGGGGGTGACATTGGTGGTGCAGGGGTGACATTGGTGACACAGCGGTGACATTTTTGACACAGGGATGACACTGCTGGTGCAGGGGGTGACATTTTTGGTGCAGGGGTGACATTTTTGACGCAGGGCAGTCCGGGCACTGTGTGACCACACGGGCACGGCTGATGGGCACCTGAGCTTCCACAAAGGGGACATCCTGGAGCTTCTCTCCACCGTGGATGAAGACTGGATCCGCTGCTGCCATGGCAACAGCACCGGCCTCGTTCCCGTTGGTTACACATCCCTGATTTTGTGAGGAGGAGGAGGAGGAGGAGGAGGAAGGGACCTGAGGGAGCAGCTGAGCTCTCCGGAGCGGTGCCAGCTCTGGGTGTCTCCTGTCACCTCCAGAGCTTCCCCAGCTCCGGGGCTGGCGGCTCCCAGGGCCCCCTGCCCTGTGCCTGTCACTGCTGCATGAGGTCACCGTGTGCCACCGTGTCCCCCCCGGCCCCTCCTTGGCAGCTCGGGGGCCCCTCAGCTGCTGCCCACCCCCGTGTCACCTCCATCCGTCTGTCCGTCCGTCTGTCCTGCCACCGCTGCCACCTCCGGTGCCCCGCCGTGCACTCTGTAAATAATTGTAATCACTGGAATGAGCTCGTTCCACCGGGAAAAAGCTGGAAATAAAGGTTGTGACTCACAAAATTTTGTTCTGGTTTAGGGCAAATTTGGTAGAGAATCCCCAAAAAAGGGAGGGGGCCCCTCCAGAAAACAAACCCACAGGGCCCATCTCCCCACAACCGGTTCGGGAAGGATTCCTTGGAGAGAAGTGGAAAGAACCTGTTTATGGAACAGGCACAGCACCCCCAGCACACAGATCCTGTTTATTGAACACACACAGCACCCTCAGCACAACAGATCGTGTTTATTGAACAGGCACAGCACCCCAGCACACAGATCCTGTTTATTGAACACACACAGCACCCCCAGCACACAGAATGAACAATACCAGGTGACACCACTCTGAGAAAGATGACAAATTCAGAAAGTCTCTCTTGGGGTGGGCGCTCTGTTCTCAGTCCCTCCTGTGCTGGGGCAGCTGCTGCAGCCACAAGGTGCAAACCCTCGGTGTTCCCAGGTCCCAGCCCAGAGCAGGTTCAAGTTTGTTCCAAAATGGAAAGGAGAAACAAACCAGGAAGAAATTTGGACTGTTCAGCTGAACTAGCTAATGAGCAGAAGCAAAAGCAAGCAGGAGCAAAGCAGCAGCAAGAGCGAGCTGCCCACCCCCGTGCCAGGGCAGGGACAGCTCCTCTCCCTGCCCCGTGTGGCCTCCATCCGTCTGTCTGTCTGTCCGACTGTCTGTGCTGCCACCTCCAGTGCGCCCCGCCCTGCACTCTGTAAATAATCATAACCACTGGAATGAGCTCGTTCTGCAGGGAAAAAAAGCTGGAAATAAAGGTTGTGACTCAGGCGTGGCAATGGGCAGTGGGGTGGGATGGGATGAGGAGATGCCGGGGCTGTGCTGGTGCTCAGCACCCCCAGCCAGGGAGAGCAGGAAAGGGGCCCTGAAGATGCCCAAGCTCCTCCACAGCGGGGCAGAGGCGGCTGCAGCCTCCCCGAGCCAGGAATATCCCTGGAAAAGCTGCTGGGAACAGCCCAGGTCGCTGCTTTGGTTATTTATAAAACTTCAACTGATCTTTTCATAGCCCAGGGGATGGCAGTAGGGGCTAAACGGCTCCGAGCTCTTCGTGGTTTTGTCATCGCTTGTGATTTCAGGCCAGAATTTGCATTTCCTGCTGGGCTGCCCAGTGAAAGGAAGGTGTGGCCGTAGCAGGGAGCGGCCCCACGGCAGCAGCAGGGACAGTTTTGGGCCTCTGTCCCTCCCATGGCCACGTTTCACCCTCCTGATTTCCCCTTTTCGCTGCGTCAGCCCCGGGTGAAGCCGCTCTCCCTTCACTCTGCTCTCATTTCTCTCATTTCCACTTCTCTCGCCGGGGTTTTTATTCTCAGACGAGTGACGCGATGTCCTAATTGGAATGTTCCTTGGCTCGCCTCAAGGAGGCTTGATTGATTTCCACAGCTGCTTCTGGGCTTTCGGAACGAGGTCATGCCAGAAGGAGGAAGCCAGGTGCTACTTCCATTTGTTTATTTTCTTTTTTAAATAAACAGCCCTCCGAGGCTTGGCTTTAAAAGGGGCACAGGGGTCAAACGTGGCATTTTCATGGTCAAAGAGAGCCAGACTGGGAAAGGGAAAAGGAAAAATCAGGTTCCACAGAAGGGGTGTGGAGGAGGAGAAGCTGTTCCATTCCTGAGGGACCTGCAGGTGAGAGATCTCTCTGCATTCCCCTGGGGGTGACAGTCCCCAGCCTGAGCAGGACCAGGGGGCTCCTTGGGTTTGTCCCCTGGGAATGGGCACCAAATCTGTGGATTCAATGGCTCCTGGCCCAGTTTGCCTCACGGGCAGGCGTGGTCACAGCCCCTGAGACCCCTCATGGTGACTGTGCTGTCACCACCCCTCCTGCAGGGCCCCTGGGGTCACACGGAACCCTCTGAGACCTCTGGCAGATGGGGCTCAATCCCAGGGGGTGTTCCTGGGTTGGTTCCCATTGCAGGTGGGTGATCCCAGGTTCCCATCCCACTGGGTATTTCTGGGTTCCCATCTCAGCTGGGTGTTCCAGGCTTGGTTTCCATTCCAGGGGGGTGTTCCTGGGTTCCCATCCCAGGTTCCCATCCCAGGGTCATGTTCCTGAGTTCCCATCCCAATGGGTGTTCCCAGGTTCCCATCCCGGTGGGTGATCCCAAGGTGGGTGTCCCTAGAGGGTATTCCTGGGTTCCCATCCCCAGGGGATGTTCCCAGGTTGGTTCTCATCCCAGGTGGGTGTCCATGGATTCCCATCCCAGAGGACGATCCCAGGTTCCCATCCCAGCTGGATGTTCCCAGGTTGGTTCCCATCCCAGCTGGGTGTTCCTGGGTTGGTTTCCATCCCAGCTGGGTGTTCCCAGGTTCCCAGGGTGTGTTCAGGAGCCAGGACAGCCCAATCCCCACCCTGTCCCCAGCCCAGAGCACTCAGTGCCACCTCCAGGTGTTCCTTGGACGCCTCCAGGGATGGGCACTCCAACCCTTCCGGGTCAGTTCCAATCCCTGAGCCCCCTTCCCATGGGGAAATTCTGCTGTGCCCACCCTGAGCCTCAGCCTGAGGCCGTTCCCTCTGCTCCTGTCCCTGTTCCCTGGGATAAGATCCCAAATCCCCCCGGCTGTGCCCTCCTGGCAGGAGCTGTGCAGAGCTCAGGTCCTCCTGAGCCTCCTTTGCTCCAGGCTGAGCCCCCTCAGCTCCCTCAGGGATTCTCCATTCCCTTCCCAAATCCCTCAAGAATTCTCCATTCCCTTCCCAGCTCCCTCAGGAATTCTCCAGCTCTTACCCAGTTCCCTCAGGAATTATCCAGTCCTTTTTCCAGCTCCCTCAAGAGTTCTTCAGCCCCTTCCCCACTCCCTCAGGAATTCCCAGCTCCCTCAGGAATTCTCCATTCATCCCCAGCTCCTTCAGGAGTTTTCCAGACCCTTCCCAGCTCCCTCAGGAATTCTCCATTCCCTTCCCAACTCCCTCAGGAATTCCCAGCTCCCTCAGGAATTCTCCATTCCCTCCCCAGCTCCTTCAGAAGTTTTCCAGACCCTTCCCAGCTCCTTCAGGAACTCTCCATTCCCTTCCCAGCTCCCTCAGGGATTCTCCATTCCCTTCCCAGCTCCCTCAGGAATTCTCCATTCCCTTCCCAGCTCCCTCAGGGATTCTCTATTCATTCCCAGCTCCTTCAGGATTCTCCATTCCCTTCCCAGCTCCCTCAGGGATTCTCCAGCCCTTTCCCAGCTCTGGACATGCTCCAGTCCCTCAATCTCTCGTCATAAAAAACCCCAAACTGATCCAGGGTTTGAGGTCGCTCAGCAGAGGCAGCAGGAGGGGATGGGGTCACTGTCCTGGCCCAGGCCAGGTGCCATTGGTCTCTTGCACACCTGGGCACATCTGGGCACACCTGGGCACACCTGGGCACACCTGGGCACATCTGGGCCCGTGTCCAGCTGCATCCCCAGCACCCCCAGGGCCTTTCCAGCCCCTTTTCCCTGAGCCTGGAATGTTCTGTGGGGTTGCTGTGACCCAAGGGCAGCACCCAGCATTGCTGAGCCTCGCCCCATGGATCCCATGGATCCCATGGATCCAGCCTGCCCAGATGGATCCTGTCCATCCATCCACCCACCTCCTGTCCATCCATCCACCTCCTGTCCTCCTGTCCATCCATCCATCCATCCATCCATCCATCCATCCATCCATCCACCCACCTCCTGTCCTCCTGTCCATCCACCTCCTGTCCTCCTGTCCATCCACCTCCTGTCCATCCATCCACCCACCTCCTGTCCATCCACCTCCTGTCCATCCACCCATCCACCTCCTGTCCTCCTGTCCATCCACCTCCAGTCCTCCTGTCCATCCACCTCCTGTCCTCCTGTCCATCCATCCACCCACCTCCTGTCCATCCATCCATCCACCTCCTGTCCTCCTGTCCATCCATCCACCTCCTGTCCTCCTGTCCATCCACCTCCTGTCCATCCATCCATCCACCTCCTGTCCTCCTGTCCATCCACCTCCTGTCCTCCTGTCCATCCACCCTCCCACCCAGCTCAGCAAAGAAAACCCCCCGAGCCAACCTTTAGGAAAAGATTTTTTTCCATTTAATACTAGACTCTCAGGATTGAGATGCAGGCTTTTTATGCAATTACATCCAATGTTAAAATTGGTAATACATAATTTACAAAGATTAACATCAAAACAATGATCTATTTAGATATGCTTTGTAAAAAGGAAATATATTAGCAGCATTTATTTTCAGCAATCACACAGCCTACACCCATGCAGACTAAGGTTCAGCTCTATTTGCAGTAACGTAGTGCTTCCTGGCTCCGGCGGCGATCCTGGGGACACACGGGTCTGCTCAGTATTATAAAATAACCAAAAAATAAAAAAAGTCATTAATTTCTACACCAGTAAGAAAAAACAATTCTTTGCACTTACCTAACATTTGATTGTCTAAAAAACATTTTGTTTAGTCTTTCAACAAAAGAAAGATAAAATGACAGAGCTAGTGTCTCGCTTCTGTACGCACTTTATTTTTTTTTTTTTTAAAAACTTTTTAGTGTTTAACACCATTTGAGACAATGATTTCTGTTTGAAACTAAATGAGACAACTCGAGGGGTTGGACATGCGATATTCCTACTACACGCACGAGTATTTTATACTCAGGGTTCCTGGTACTGTACAGTGCTTCTCTACAGTAAGAAAATATTCCAAACTATTTTCTTATTTCTTTTTTTTTTTTAATAAAATATTTTTTTTTCTCAAAGGGTTTTTTTCCTTTCTTTTTTTTTTTTTGTGGTTTTTTTTTTGTGTTTTGTTTTGTTTTGTTTTCTCTTTTGAAATCAACACATAAAAGTTAATGGAATGAGTCATGTTCCACTAAGAGTAAAATAATTATAATAATAACAAGAATGTACATTAGGACGAGCTTGGTCCATAAAAAGGAACATGTAACTACGGTATTGCTTTACATCCACGCAGCAGATATATACAACTTGGCACATTAAAAACTGGATTTCTTATAAGAACACCTAAAACAGGACTGGATATGCATGTGTACGTCTGAGACAGGAAAGCAAAGCCACCGTCCGGGGGCCGGCGCTGGCGGGACAATCGCGACAATCGCGACAATCGCCAGCGGGTGGCGCTGCCCGGACGCTCGGCTGTCCACCAGCACACGAGGGTAGTGTTAGCAGTTGATAAATTCTACAGCTCACGACAAACACTCGCTCGGATACTGCCTGACGGGCACGGAGTGAAAGGGTCCTTGGGGTTGGTTTTTTTTTGGTGTTTTTTTTGTTTTGTTTTGTTTTTTTTTTCCTTTTTTAATTTTAACGGATTTTTATTTGCACAACACACGAGACACACGAGAAACCACAGCTTATCAAAAAAACCAACAGCAATGGTGGCTTCAGGAGCTGACTTCGCTTTTATAAAATTTCTCTGCAGAAAAAAAGTGGAAAAAAAAACCTCACACCCCACCCCCTCCCCCCGCACAGCAAGTGCCTCCTCCCAGCTCTGCTGCCCTCTCCGAGCTTCTGGAAGCTTCTCCTGGGCACGGAGCACAGGGACTGCTCAGCTGTCCCACGGCGAGCCCCGCGCTCGGCCGGGGACGTTTCTCTCTTCTGGAACTTGTGCAAATCAGAGGCCGCAGCTTCAGGGCAGCTTTTCCTTTCCAGCCTTTCCTCTCCGCTCTGGATTCCTGGATTCCCTTCCCTGGCGGTGCTGAGGGTGGCTGGGACAATCCCAGGTGAGCAGTGACCGTGGGGAGCATCCTCCTCAGAGTAACTCAGTCCTTTTCCTCTGCCCTCCCTATTATTATTATTATTTTTTTAATTTTTTTTTGTTTTGTTTTTTTTTCTCCTCTGAGTGGGAATATCAAGCAAAAATAAATTAAATTTGACCATCCTGGACAATAACCACGAGGTTTCCTCAGTACCTAACATCAATACAAGGCACGCCCACCAACACACACACCAAGAGCACTGCAGAGCAGGGTGGGCACCGTGCCAGCCCGGCCCCCCAGGTGCTGCTGTTTGTATTTTGTCCGTTTGCTGCTGCTGCCCTCTCTCCTTGCCCAGCCCAGCCAGAGCCCAGAGCTCGGCTGCCCCTCGGGGGTCACTTCCTGAAGCTGCTCTCGGCCATGGTCAGCGTGCGGCGCCGCAGCTTCCGGCCCGAGCCCTCCTCCAGCAGGTACGTGACATCGATGGCTGCAACAGAGCACAGCACAAAAGAGACTTTGCAAGCTGCCCTCCAGCTCAGTCCCTGCAGCGTCACTGAGCTGGGAAAAGCCCTCCAGGATGGTGAATCCAACCTGGGAGTGATGCCCGGAGCACAGCGCTGAGCGCTGCCTCCCAGCGCTGCCCAAACACAAAATTCCTGATTCTTTATTCCTGGTTCTTTCAAGGATGAATCCAAACCAGGCCTGGACAAGGTGCTGAGTGACCCAAGCCCTGAGATATGGCTGGACCAGAAATCCTCCCAACCCAAATGAAGCATCAGTCCATGACTGTGTGGCATTGGACAGACTGGACAGGGCTCATTCTGGCTTTTAATTTAAAAGCAGGGTCACACTTCACCAGTGTCCCCTCATCCCACAGCTCAGAGAACACCTCCAGCAGGCACTCAGAACCAAAGGAAAGCTCATGAAAGGTCAAAAGAGACTTTCCAAACTCCTCTCAGTCTTTCCTGGCCTGTCTGTTAAGTATATCTATTTGTAGATAAGGAATGATAGGGGGGGAATTAGTTTATGGGAAGGTTTTGTAGTTATTAAAAATATTATACAAAAAAACCCCTAAAAATATGACACAAAACAGTGTCATAGTTGTAAGAAATTTCACTTGGATTTAGTGGATTTCTGTTGCAAAGGAAAACGTGGCTACAAAGAAAACTGACTTTCCTAATGCCCACCAGCAAGAAATTCACACAAAACCACTCATTTTATCAACACAGCTCAGCCAAGCGACCCCAGAGCTGCAGGAGACGCAGGGGCTGTGCAAGCAGAGCTTGAACCCTCACCGTTTTTCCCTGGGATTTTCTCGAGGAGGTTGAGCAGGATCTGGTTGAGCCTCTCCCTCTGGAGGTGCCGCCGCTCCTCGGGGCTGCAGAGCGGCCTCGTGTCCGAGGGGCTCTCGTCCCCTTTCTTGTCGGCCTCGCAGCCCTCGCTGGCCACGGGCTCCTTGTGGGGCTCCTCGGGGCTGGGCAGCTCCCCTGGAGCCTGCTCAGGGCCCCCCAGCACCTCCTCCATCAGCGGCAGCGAATCCTCCTCTTGGTTTAAGTCTTTCATCTGTGGTTTCGAGCGATCCGATTTCCAGGATGACCTTGCGGGGAAAAAAGGGGTTTAAAGAGAAGTTTTTCACCTGAAAGGACAATTTTCAACGAGTCCAGGACTCATCCATGGGCTGGGGATCTCTGGAACTCAATTTCTTCCCTCCATCCCTGCACTCACACCCCCCAATGTTACATCCCACCAAACCCAGCAGCTTTATCTGCACCGCACCAAACGCAGCTCTGAAAAACAAATGGATTTTTATTTTCAGTTCCAAAAGATTTTACCTCCAAAACCACTTTGGCCCAGCCCTTAGTGGGATGCTCTTGCAGGCTCTCCCAGACCTGGGCTCTGAAGCCTCCTCTTTTGAGCATCTCCTCACTCAGCTGCTTTTTCCTGACTGTCAAATGGCTCCTTTCTTTTCCTGATGTACATTATTATTAATGCCTATCCTTCCTCACTTGTTCCCTTTTATCTCTCTGAAAGTTTTAGAGAGCTTTCAATAATTTAAACTTCTTATTTCCATAGCACCCAGGGGAAAGGGGCAGGAGGAGAATGGGCACAGCAAACAAACAACATGATTTCATCTCCTCTCAACAATCTGGAGGGGAGACTCACCTGCCTCCGTTCCTCTTGTAGTTGTCTGGCACATAATGAGGCTGCAAGAACAATAAAGGTTATGATCAAAACCAAATCAAATTCACGGTGGAAGGAAGTGCTGCTCTGTCAAATACTCGGAAAGCCAATGCAGGACACTCTGGAAATGCTGGTGTACCTCAAAGAGACCTCTCAGGAGGAGGCACAATCACGTAATGAGATAAATTAGAGCCAGACTTGTCTGATTCTTCACATCTTCTACATAAATTTCAAGCCACAGACCATCATGATAAAAATAATCTTTGCTTTCTGCACAGCATGAATCTGGAACCTTCTCCAAAGCCACTACAAAAACCTCTGCTCCAGGAAGAGCAGAGCTCACTTGCAGGTTTGCAGATTTGCTACCTCTGAGTCTCTGAGCTCACCATCACCACCCCTTGAGCACCTCTCTGCCTCCCAACTGCACGTTCTGCTACACCCAGGTTTATTTCCAAGCTTGCTTTCCAGCCAGCCTTTCCCCAGGCTGTGCAAACTCACAGAATCTGGAATGACTGAGGTTGGAAAAGCCCTCCCGGAGCATCCAGTCCAAACTGTGCCCCATCCCCACCCTGTCCCCAGCCCAGAGCTCTGAGGGCACCTCCAGGGATGGGGACCCTAAAACTCTCTGGGTTTGGAAGGGGACCCCAAACTTTGCTGGATTTGGATGGGAGGTTTGGATGGGGACCCAAAACTCTCTGGGTTTGAAGGGAGGTTTGGATGGGGATCCCAAAACTCTGGATTTGAAGGGAGGTTTGGATGGGGATCCCAAACTCTCTGGGTCTGAAGGGAGGTTTGGATGGGGACCCCAAAACTCTCTGGGTTTGGAGGGAAGTTTGGATGGGGACTCCAAACCTCCCTGCCAAGGCCTTTCCATGAGGAAACTCCTCCTGATGTCCAACCTGAGCCTCTCATGGCACAACTTGAGGCCTTTTCCTCTCTTCCTGACCGTTGTTCCTTGGGAGCAGAGCCCGACTCCCACCTAAAGCATCAGCTCCCTCTGCCTGACCAAGCTTCATTTATCAACACTCAGGAGCTTTCCAGAGCTCCATCCAGCCTCCCAAAACCAGGTGAGGAGGCTGACAGCAGAGCCACTCACAGAGAAATCCCTCTTGGGCGTGAGTTTCTTGGGGAAGTGGTCGAAGGCGTAGGGCTTGGTGCACACGGGGTAGCGGTTGCGGTGGATCTTGTAGAAGAGGTGAGCAGATTTATCCAGGCGGTAATCACAGATGTAAACATCCTGCTCCTTCACGCCCTTCGGCCTCCCTGGCACCAGAACAAGGAGAAAACAGTCATGGACTGAGGGGGAAATGTGGTTTATCACACTGGGAGTGAGCTGTCAGAGTGTCTCTGCTCTCTCACTCAGAACCACAGCAGGGTCACTTTGAGGGGAGAACCTGCATACTCTGATCAAACACTTCCCAAACTTTCACAGACACAAATATCAACTGACAGCATTTTCTCTTCCCTCTTCAAACAGGAATCCCTGTCCCAGGGCAAAGCCTCAGCTTTTGGCCAGCTCTGAGCCACACAAACGCCCCCACAGCCTTTGGACAGCAGCAACTGCTCCAGGGCATGTCCCTGCTTCCAGAACAGAGTGGATTTGTCCCAGTGCCTGTTGAGGGTAAGGATGGTGTTGGCTGGTGCCCAGCAGTGCTCACCCTCAGCCCAGCACCCTCCAGGGTCCCCTGCTCTGGGGAGGATCATCCCAGGGTGTTCCACACCAGGGAGTGTCCCTGTGCTGGCCCTGCTGACCCCAGGGTGTTCCACACCAGGGAGTGTCCCTGTGCTGGCCCTGCTGACCCCAGGGTGTTCCACACCACAGAGTGTCCCTGTGCTGGCCCTGCTGACCCCAGGGTGTTCCACACCACGGAGGGTCCCTGTGCTGGCCCTGCTGATCCCAGGGTGTTCCACACCATGGAGTGTCCCTGTGCTGCCCTGCTGACCCCAGGGTGTTCCACACCATGGAGTGTCCCTGTGCTGGCCCTGCTGACCCCAGGATGTTCCACACCAGGGAGTGTCCCTGTGCTGGCCCTGCTGACCCCAGGATGTTCCACACCATGGAGTGTCCCTGTGCTGGCCCTGCTGACCCCAGGGTGTTCCACACCAGGGAGTGTCCCTGTGCTGGCCCTGCTGACCCCAGGGTGTTCCACACCACACAGTGTCCCTGTGCTGGCCCTGCTGACCCCAGGGTGTTCCACACCACAGTGTCCCTGTGCTGGCCCTGCTGACCCCAGGGTGTTCCACACCACAGTGTCCCTGTGCTGGCCCTGCTGACCCCAGGGTGTTCCACACCACAGTGTCCCTGTGCTGGCCCTGCTGACCCCAGGGTGTTCCACACCACAGAGTGTCCCTGTGCTGCCCTGCTGACCCAGGGTGTTCCACACCACAGAGTGTCCCTGTGCTGGCCCTGCTGACCCCAGGATGTTCCACACCACAGTGTCCCTGTGCTAGCCCCAGGGTGTTCCACACCATGGACTGTCCCTGTGCTGGCCCTGCTGACCCCAGGGTGTTCCACACCAGGGAGTGTCCCTGTGCTGGCCCTGCTGACCCCAGGCTGGCCCTGCTGACCCCAGGGTGTTCCACACCAGGGAGTGTCCCTGTGCTGGCCCTGCTGACCCCAGGGTGCTCCACACCACAGAGTGTCCCTGTGCTGGCCCTGCTGACCCCAGGGTGTTCCACACCACGGAGTGTCCAGCCCAGTGGGGGTGGCTGGGATCCCCAATTTGTGCTGGGAGTGGCTGCACTGGGCATCACTTGTGCTCCCTGGGGTTTATTCACAGAATCATGGAGTGCTTTGGGCTGGGAGGGACCTTAAATCTCCTCCCATTCCACCCTGCCATGGGCAGGGACACCTTCCATTATCCCAGGTTGCTCCATCCCCATCCAGCCTGGCTTGGACACTGCCAGGGATCCAGGGGCAGCCACAGCTTTGTGCAACCTGTGCTAGGGCCTGCCCACCCTCACAGGCAAGAATTTCCTCTGTGTATCCAACCTAAATTGCCTCTTTTTCAGGTTGAAGCCATTCCCTCTTGTCCTGTCATGATTAAGAGTCTCTCTCCACCTTCCTTCTATCCCCTTCAGATACTGGACACCTCTCTCTCTCTCTCTGTAACCTCCCTTTCCATTACTACTATTGCTATCATTATTATTACTACAATATTTTAATTTATTTCAACCATTAAACTGTTTTTATCCCAACCCCTTGGGTTCAACTTTTTCCAGTTCCCTCCCATCCCAGCGAGTGGCTGGGTAGTGCTGAGCTTCCAGCAGGGGTTAAACCACCACAGCTCAGTGCCCAAATGCTCAGGGATGTGTTTAATTCCCACCTTTGCAGTAGGTGTAGAGGTCTAGCACACAGCAGGTGCCCACCACGGCCTCCAAGGGGATGATTTCATACAGGGGCACCCGGAAGAGCTCGTTGTGGTAGAACTTGCGAGACGGGGAATGGTGCGTTTCGTGCGGACGGAAATAGTGGTGGCCAAAGGCAAAGCGCTCCTCCCTGAGGGGGCAGAGGGGACACAAACACCCATCAGCCCAGGACACAGCTCACTCCATCCCCTGCTTTGCTCTGAGTTCCCTCTCTTGCACTTGAACAGCAGAGTCACACAAATTCCATGTTCCACTGCCTGCCTGCAGTGAGGGGAAACCGTCCCAGTGTGGTTCCATGGGCACAGCAGAGTGAGTGGCCATGGCACAGCACAGCTGTCACTGCATCCACAGCCTGCTCCAACACTGAGGAGATCCATTCATTTCTATCTCTGATCCTTTGATTAAACCTCCAACCTCAAGTGTTCCCAACCATGCAGCTGCAGAGCACCAGCTCCAGCATGATTTCCATGGGCACAGCACAGCTGTCACTGCCTGTTCCAACACTGAGGAAATCCATCCATTTCTATCTCTGATCCCTGTGCTTAAACCTTCAAGTGTTTCCAACCATGCAGTTGTGGAGCACAACTCCAGTGTGGTTTCCATGGGCACAGCACAGCTGTCACTGCCTGTTCCAACACTGAGAAAATTCATCCATTTCCATCTCTGATCCTTTGCTTAAACCTCCAACCTCACGTTTCCACTGTGCAGCTGCAGAGCACAACTCCAGTGTGTTTTCCATGGGCACAGCAGACTGTGACTGATCAGAGCACAGCACAGCTGTCACTGCATCCACAATCTGCTCCAACACTGAGGAAATCCCTCCATTTCTATCTCTGATCTTTTGATTAAATCTCCAACCTCATGTATTTCCACCATGCAGTTGTGGAGCACAACTCCAGCATGGTTTCCATGGGCACAGCACAGCTGTCACTGCATCCACCTGCTCCAACACTGAGGAAATCCATCCATTTCCATCTCTGATCTTTTGATTAAACCTCCAACCTCATGTATTTCCAACCATGCAGTTGTGGAGCACAACTCCAGTGTGGTTTCCATGGGCACAGCAGACTGTGACTGATCAGAGCACAGCACAGCTGTCACTGCATCCACAGCCTGCTCCAACATTGAGGAAACCCATCCATTTCCATCTCTGATCCTTTGCTTAAACCTCCAACCTCATGGATTTCCACCATGCAGCTGCAGAGCACCAGCTCCAGCATGATTTCCATGGGCACAGCACAGCTGTCACTGCATCCACCTGTTCCAACACTGAGAAAATCCATCCATTTCTATCTCTGATCCCTGTGCTTAAACCTTCAAGTGTTTCCAACCATGCAGTTGTGGAGCACAACTCCAGTGGGGTTTCCATGGGCACAGCAGAGTGAGTGGCCAGGGCACAGCACAGCTGTCACTGCACCTACACCCTGCTCCAACACTGAGGAAACCCATCCATTTCTATCTCTGATCCTCTGATTAAACCTCCAACCTCATGGATTTCCACCATGCAGTTGTGGAGCACAACTCCAGCATGGTTTCCATGGGCACAGCACAGCTGTCACTGCACCTACAGCCTGTTCCAACACTGAGGAAATCCATCCATTTCCATCTCTGATCCTTTGATTAAACCTCCAACCTCATGGATTTGCACCATGCAGTTGTGGAGCACAACTCCAGTGTGGTTTCCATGGGCACAGCAGACTGTGACTGGCCAGCACAGCTGTCACTGCCTGTTCCAACACTGAGGAAATTCATCCATTTCCATCTCTGATCCTTTGATTAAACCTCCAACCTCACATACTTCCAACCATGCAGCTGCAGAGCACAACTCCAGCATGGTTTCCATGGGCACAGCACAGCTGTCACTGCACCTACAGCCTGTTCCAACACTGAGGAAATCCATCCAGTTCCATCTCTGATCATTTGATTAAACCTCCAACCTCATGGATTTGCACCATGCAGTTGTTGAGCACAAGCCACAGTGTGGTTTCCATGGGCACAGCACAGCTGTCACTGCCTGTTCCAACACTGAAGAGATCCATCAATTTCCATCTCTGATCCTTTGATTAAACCTCCAACCTCATGGATTTCCACCATGCAGTTGTGGAGCACAACTCCAGCATGGTTTCCATGGGCACAGCACAGCTGTCACTGCATCCACCTGCTCCAACACTGAGGAAATCCATCCATTTCCATCTCTGATCCCTGTGCTTAAACCTTCAAGTGTTTCCAACCATGCAGTTGTGGAGCACAACTCCAGTGTGGTTTCCATGGGCACAGCACAGCTGTCACTGCCTGTTTCAACACTGAGGAAATTCATCCATTTCTATCTCTGATCCTTTGCTTAAACCTCCAACCTCACGTTTCCACTGTGCAGCTGCAGAGCACCAGCTCCAGCTGGGAATTCCCAACCTCTGCACCTGCACCTTGCTCATTCCTGCATCCTAAAGGTGAGACTGCCACACAATTCCTGTTCTTTGGCAGGCAGGCCAGTGGGATGGCTCCAACTCCAAGGCTGGCTGGCACTCACTTCTCGTTCTTCCAGAGCTTCTCGATGCGGAAGATGTCGAGCTTGTCGCGGTTGATGTGGGACAGCAGGCGGTACGATTGCCGCACCGGGTGCCCGTCGGGGGTCCTGCGGCTGTCCCTCATCAGGTACACGCAGTCACCTGGCCAGGGCACAAAGGACACACCTGTGAGCAGCCTGGCCTCAGAACCACAGGCAATAATCAGTAAAATGAGCACAACCTAATGCTGGGTTGTAAGGAGTGACATGAACGCGCTGCACAAGCTGCCAAGAGCGCTCAGATGTTTTTCACTGCAGCTTAACAGAAAAAATAGCCACGGCTTTCCATGCCAGACTGAAAACAGCAACCTGTGAGGGATCAAAACCATGACAAACCTCAGGATATGGTGATCAAAACCATGACAAACCACAGGATATGGTGATCAAAACCATGACAAACCACAGCATATGTAAACATGTCAGTCATGACTAGGAAAAGGTGTAGGAATTAGTGATGGCTGCAATAGATCTGTGAGAGAGAAGATACTTAGAGAGGAGGTTACTATTAAGAAAATCCTGTCCTGAGAAGCCCCAAGCCTTTGGTTATTCCAGCAGAATTCCAATGAGATGTAGAGCTCAGGAAAGGTAAAGAGAATACAAAAAGGACTGAACAAACTGGCACTGCCGGCAATCAAAAAGCGTTTCCCAAGGACAAACCCTAAGCTTAAATTTATTCATTTTGTCGTGTAAGTGAATTAATTCCTTGATTTCTCTGCTCTGACCTGTGAAATCCCAAAATTACCTGGGCTGGAAAGGATTTTAAAGACCATCCAGACCCACCCCCCTGCCATGTGCAGAGATATCTTCCACCAGACCAAGCTGCCCAGAGCTCCATCCCACCTGCCCTTAAGCACTTCCAGGGCTGGCAGGAGATTCCATTTTTTCTGTTATTTACCTCAAAATGACCAAAACCTGGGAGGTCCCAAGTCATAAAAGCTCCCCTGGGCAGGAGCAGAGGTCACACAGCAGAATGTTCTGGCTGGCAGGAGGAGAGAGCCAAGGAAAACCTCCCTGTGCTGTCCCTGCTGCTTTTCTGTTTCAGAGCCAAAGGCTTTGGGAATTAATCCTTCTTCCAAGTATTTGTCTAATCTTTTTTGGAACCATTTCTACTCTGACCTCTCCAAGGCTTGCCACAGTCTAGTCATGATTTTGTGAAAAAATCCTTCCTAGAGTTTAACTGTTGCCAGCTAATTTCTGTTTGCTCCCTGATTTCTGCATCCTTGCACCTTTCCTGAGCCACATTTCACAGACCTTCATCACTCACCCTCCAAATCACCTGGGCAGACTCTGTGCACAGAAAAGATGATCCAGATCAGATTATCTCTGTTATCTTTGTTTTTACAGGCAGTGGGATGTCAGAGCAGCACAGGGCAGGCAGGGCAGACAGAGGTTACAGAAGGGCACAATCCCTCTGCTATTTTGTGCATAACAATTTCTGACACTCCCTTTGCCCTTTTGACTCAGCTAGAACATTTTTCTCACGTTTCCATTAAATGACAATGATTCCTGGGAGTTGTTTTCCCTATTTTTTCCCCTGTTTTTGTGTATGTGCAGTAATGTCTGTTTTCCTTCCATGGATATTGGTGTTGTTAATTAGCAGGTTTGGGAAAAAATGCCAGGGAACCACAACATGGCCCCAGGGTCTTCCACACCCCATTTTTGCTATAACCAGATTCAGGATTAAAGTGAAGCACATTATATTTTCATTCATATAATCTCATTTATCAATCTTGTCTAAGTTTAAAAGATGATCCTAAGGACTCATAGAGAGAAATTTCTTCCATAAATCCAACCTAAATTTCATGATGTTCACGTGGTCCCACCTCTCCAGCCTGTCCATCCCTTCCCTCAGCATTCTGACCACACCACAGAGCTTGGTGTCTTCTTCCCATCTGGCCTAAAACTTTAAACAACTTTAAGGGTAATTTCTAAAGAAATTAGAGAGGTGGGTTCCTTAAAAGACTTTTAGAATACAAGGAACATACTGAGAGGAGCTACTGGCCCCAAGTAGAATGTAAATAAAATCATTCCATTTTAAACCACCTAATTTTAAACCAGCTTTTTTCAACTCTTCTTCCCCACCTCTCCCATGAGAAGAAAGCTTCTCCAGCATTCATTGTGCCTGACTGAAAAAGGAGCATTCAGAAGGAGATGTAACTCTTGCTGTAAATATCAGGAAACTTGATTTCAATTCCAGTTTATACTGATATTCTGCCTCAAAAATGAAGTTTCCAAGGAAAAATCAGAGCACTTGTTGCTGGTGCATCAGGGATGATGATTTGTTAGAATTTCTGGCTAGGTGGGTTTTCCAGGATCCATTCTATCAATTCCTACCCAAGACAGAGCTCCATGGGATGGAATGGATCAGATCTGTTTTATTTGCATCATCTCCTGAGTTTAGCTATTAGGGAATTTTTGCAGTGGCGTAACACTCAACAACTTCCAGCAGAACTGCCAAAAAATGAAGAAACAAGTTCTGCAACCATCCCTGAGATCCCTCTGAGAGGGATTTGGTCTTTCTCACACATCTCATTTTCAGTCTTGTTGCTCCAGAACATCAGCTCTCAAGCTTGGAACTGCAGTTCAGGGTGCAGCTCCTCCTGGGCAGGCACTCAGTGCACAGCTCCCAGGAAAATATAAACCACACACACTGAGGGGCTGCAGAGCATGCTTTTGTGAGAATGTGGAATTATGAGGCCCTGTAGACACCAGAGGGAGTAAAAAGCTGTTTTTGCCACAGTCCAAGCTGCCTGATACACCCACAGCACAGTAAAAAGGATTCAGGGTGGGAAAATCAACAAGCCCAAGGATTTCCCCTTCCCCTGCTGGAGCTGCATGTTCTGTTCAGCACCTTGAGGTGGAATTTGCTTCATCTGCTCCCTGGGCCTGCAGAGGTGCCCTGAAGCTGCAGTTTGGTCCCTTTGTCCCCTGCTGGTGGCACACAGAGCTCAGCAATGTCCCACAGAGGGACATTTCTCTAATTAAGGTCACCAAGATCAGCTCAGAGACACACAAGGAAAATTGAACACGCTTGTGACAGAAATGATCTTAATGCTCTGAACACCTGGAAGATGCCACAAGCCCCTGATAAAACATCATCCATTTCAACAGAAAATATAAAAGCAAGTTCTGATACAGCCCTTGAAGTCAAAAAAGAGAAACCCAAAGGCTGAACTCTGGGCAGAACAGACAATGCAGAGCAACACCCAGCAAGGAGAACTGAATGCAAATTCCAGAATCCTGCAGATGGGATCATGAATACGCTGCTTTTTGACCTTTTTCTAAATTCCCCATTTTCCTGAAAGCTCTCCTATTCCCCTCCAGCAAACTTATCAGCTGGTTTCACTCATTCAAGAGCAGTTTCCTGATAATGATAAAGGGTTTTTTCTAACCTTCTATCTGTAGGATGAAATTTAAAAAACCATAATCAGCGAGGTGAATTGTGTGGCTGCCTTGGAGAGATTCAGGAATTCAGAGCACAGTTCAGAGGAGATAAGCTTTAGGGAACACACGAGCAACGAGCTGGATGTTTTAATGCCCATTCTGCACTAAAATAAAGGCTTTTTGGCCTTTACTTCTAAATGTTAACTACCAGCAGTTGGCTCAGCATCATCCTCTCCTGGCCAGGACAACCCTGTGCTAATTAATATTTCTTCATCAACAGCCTGTGAGAATTCTGATTGTGTGTCACTCCCAGCACTGCAGAGAGAGCAGTGAAAAATGGAAGTATTTTTGCCAGAGTAACGCCACAAAGTGGGAGCTTCTACTTTGAAAAATTAAATTATTTTTGCCAGGGTGATGCTACAAAGTGGCAGCTTCCACTTGTGAAAAATGAAAGTATTTTTCCCAGAGTAATGGCACAAGTGGCAGCTTTCACTTGTGAAAAATCAAAGTATTTTTGCCACAAGTGGCAGCTCCCATTTGGGAAAAATGCAAGTATTTTTGACAGAGTAATGCTACAAAGTGGCAGCTTCCACTTGGAAAAAATGAAAGTATTTTTGACAGGGTAATGCTACAAGTGGCAGCTTCCCCTTGTGAAAAATCAAAAGTATTTTTGCCACAAGTGGCAGTTTCCACTTGTGAAAAATGGAAGTGTTTGTGCCAGAGTAATGGCACAAGTGGCAGCTTCCACTTGTGAAAAATGAAAGTATTTTTGATACAGTAATGGCACAAGTGGCAGCTTCCACTTGTGAAAAATGAAAGTATTGTTTGATAGAGTAATAGCACAAGTAGCAGATTTCACTTGTGAAAAATAAAAGTATTTTTGTGAAGGTAATGGCACAAGTGGCAGCTTCCACTTGGGAAAAATGCAAGTTATTTTTTCAGAGTAATGGCACAAGTGGCAGCTTCCACTTGGAAAAAATGAAAGTATTTTTGACAGGGTAATGGTACAAGTGGCAGCTTCCACTTGTGAAAAATCAAAGTATTTTTCCCAGAGTAATGGCACAAGTGGCAGCTTTCACTTGTGAAAAATGAAAGTATTTTTGCCACAAGTGGCAGGTCCCATTTGGGAAAAATGCAAGTATTTTTGACAGAGTAATGGCACAAGTGGCAGCTTCCACCTGGAAAAAATGAAAGTATTTTTGACAGGGTAATGCTACAAGTGGCAGCTTCCACTTGTGAAAAATGAAAGTATTTTTGCCAGGGTAGTGGCACAAGTGGCAGCTTCCACTTGTGAAAAATCAAAGTATTTTTGCCACAAGTGGCAGCTCCCATTTGGGAAATATGCAAGTATTTTTGATAGGGTAATGCTACAAGTGGCAGCTTCCCCTTGTGAAAAATCAAAAGGATTTTTGCCACAAGTGGCAGCTTCCACTTGGGAAAAATGGAAGTGTTTTTGCCACAAGTGGCAGCTTCCACTTGGGAAAAATTAAATTGTTTTTGCCAGAGTAATGGCACTAGTGGCAGCTTTTTTTGTGAAAAATGAAAGTATTTTTGATAGAGTAATGGCACAAGTGGCAGCTTCCACTTGTGAAAAATGAAAGTATTTTTGACAGAGTAATGGCACAAGTGGCAGCTTCCACTTGGGAAAAATGAAAGTATTTTTGCCACAAATGGCAGCTCCCATTTGGGAAAAATGAAAGTATTTTTGACCGGGTAATGGCACAAAGTGGCAACTTCCACTTGTGAGAAATGCTTCCACTCGTGAAAAATGAAAGTATTTTTGCCAGAAGTGGCAGCTTCCACTTGGGAAAAATGAAAGTATTTTTGCCTCTAGTGGCAGCTTCCACTTGGGAAAAATGAAAATATTTTTGCCACAAATGGCAGCTCCCATTTGGGAAAAATGAAAGTATTTTTGACAGGGTAGTGGCATAAGTGGCAGCTTCCACTTGTGAAAAATGAAAGTATTTTTGCCACAAGTGGCAGCTTCCACTTGTGAAAAATGGAAGTGTTTGTGCCAGAGTAATGGCACAAGTGGCAGCTTCCACTTGGGAAAAATCAAAGTATTTTTGTGAAGGTAATGGCACAAGTAGCAGTTTCCACTTGTGAAAAATTAAATTATTTTTGACGGAGTAATGGTACAAGTGGCAGCTTCCACTTGTGAAAAATCAAAGGCATTTTTGCCAGGGTGATGCCAGAGATCCCTGCACTCTGCTGGCCCCAGAGGCAGCACCCACCTTGGCGCAGCAGCAGATCATCCCTCAAGAGGCAGATGTAATAAACACAGCCAGGCTGGGCATAGTGGGGCCGAGGGATCATGGGAACCTCCTGCAGGGAAAAAGAAAGGGAGCTGTGAGATTTATAACACAGGAAATAGTAGGTTATAGTTTTTTTTTATTATAAGGTGTTATATAACTTTCTGACCCAATAGGCTGATGTTAACAGAGTTTATTTTGCTTTTTTGATTTATCACTTTTATTTCTTTTCATTGTAACATGGATATTTTTGTCTAATAAGGTCTTATTACATGTATGTAATGTGGAACATATTACATATGTTTTTATTATAACATCTAAATTTTTAGCTTATTTTATACAATTACATTATTACTATACTACAAAAATTTTTATCATCTTATTTAATATATATTAGAAATATATTTATTATAGTATATTATATTAATCATACATATTATATATATAATAGATATAATATATATGTTTTTATTATATATATTATAGATATTATATATATGTTTTTATATATGTGTATATGGATGTATTATAGATATAGATTTTCTTACTTAAGGAATATTCTTACTTATAACTATAAAAGCATAAATTTATGATTTTTCTGTTCAAGGTTTGTGTATTTTGCTTTTATTTAGGCTTCTTCAAAGGCTACAAATCAAACCTTCTTGAGTCTGTGAAGATTTCTATCTTTCCAATTCCCACACCACCCTATGGAAATACACAGAGGGAAACTGAGAGAAAAGCAGAGAAAAACTGACCCCTCATGGAACTGAACCTAAGTCAAGGAAGCTTCACCAATCCCAAAAGATACAAATTCAAAACACAAATACAAACTAAACCCCTAAGGAGCTGCTGGAGATTTATAAGAGTGATAGGAAGGAGAGTTTTGTTTTACCCTGTTCACAGCTCGAGGTTCACACTGCTCACACAGGTAGTGCTCAACATCCGAGTTCACACCCATGCAGTCACAGTGCTGCCACACCTGGAAAAACAGGTACAGCTCGGTCACAAAGTCCTGCCACAGATTATAGTTGTAAACTGCATTTTCTCAAAAAATATTAAGGAAAAAAAATAAACTTTGCAGAGGAAATGCAAGATTTTCTATCAACTATTTCACACCACGTCAGCACACAGACAAGATCTCCATGCAACAGAAGTGTCTTTGCCTTCCAGACTGATTTATTAATGCAATAAAAAATCTCACAGCAACCCAGCACTGCTTGTGTCGCCGAACTCCCAAAACCCAGCAACACCCAACACCCACCATGCACTTTTCACACTGGATCATGAGCCCCTCATCCTTGTAGAGGCCGCAGATGCAGCGGATGACGTCCTCGTCCTTCTCGTGCCCGTTGTCCTTGTCACACACCGAGGTCTCGCTGCTGTCGGCCTCGCTCGCCGTCTCCCCCACGATCTCGTCGATCTGGGCCGAGGCCTCGTGCCGCGCGTTGTAGTAGGCCTTGCGCAGGCGGCACACGTCCCGCCCCGTCGGGGACTTCCTGCCGTAGTATTTCTGCAAAAATCACAAAAAAAACCCAAAAAGTGCTTTATTTCCAAGTCCTGTCCTGTTTAGTTCCTGTCTGTGCACACCTGGGAGGGCTTCTCCCTACAGATGCAGCCCCAAACCTGGGGCAGCCTCTCCATCTCCCTCCTGACTCTACTCTCATAGTAGTAGTAGGCCTTGTGCAGGCAGCACATGTCCTGCCCCGTTGGGGACTTCCTGCCGTAGTATTTCTGCAAAAATCACCAAAAAACCCAAAAAGTGCTTTATTTCCAAGTCCTGTCCTGTTTAGTTCCTGTCTGTGTACACCTGGGAGGCCTGGTGGCCTCTCCATCTCCCTCATGACTCTGGCCAGCACTGTAGTAGGCCTTGTGAAGCCAGCACACGTCCTGCCCTGTCGGGGACTTCCTGCCGTAGTATTTCTGCAAAAATCACAAAAAAACCCAAAAAGTGCTTTATTTCCAAGTCCTGTCCTGTTTAGTTCCTGTCTGTGTACACCTGGGCGGCCTGGTGGCCTCTCCATCTCCCTCATGACTCTGGCCAGCACTGGAGTAGGCCTTGTGCAGCCAGCACACGTCCCGCCCCGTCGGGGACTTCCTGCCGTAGTATTTCTGCAAAAATCACAAAAAAAACCCAAAAGAAGCTTTATTTCCAAGTCCTATCCTGTTCAGCTGCTCTCCATGCACACCTGGGAGGCTGGTGGCCTCTCCATCTCCCTCATGACTCTGGCCAGCACTGGAGTAGGCCTTGTGAAGCCAGCACATGTCCCGCCCTGTCAGGAACTTCCTGTCGTAGTATTTCTGCAAAAATCAACAAAAAAACCCCAAAAAGCTTTATTTCCTGTTTAGCTCCTGTCTGTGCACACCTGGGAGGGCTTCTCCCTACAGATGCAGCCCCAAACCTGGGGCAGCCTCTCCATCTCCCTCCTGACTCTACTCTCATAGTAGTAGTAGGCCTTGCGCAGGCGGCACACGTCCCGCCCTGTCGGGGACTTCCTGCCGTAGTATTTCTGCAAAAATCAGAAAAAGCCCCAAAAAGTGCTTTATTTCCAAGTCCTGTCCAGTTTAGTTCCTGTCTGTGTACACCTGAGCGGCCTGGTGGCCTCTCCATCTCCCTCATGACTCTGGCCAGCATTGTAGTAGGCCTTGCGCAGCCGGCACACATCCCGCCCCGTCGGGGACTTCCTGCTGTAGTATTTCTGCAAAAATCACAAAAAAAACCCAAAAGAAGCTTTATTTCCAAGTCCTATCCTGTTCAGCTGCTCTCCATGCACACCTGGGAGGCTGGTGGCCTCTCCAACTCCCTCATGACTCTGGCTAGCATTGTAGCAGGCCTTGTGAAGCCAGCACACGTCCCGCCCTGTTGGGGACTTCCTGCCATAGTATTTCTGCAAAAATCACAAAAAAACCCAAAAAGTGCTTTATTTCCAAGTCCTGTCCTGTTTAGTTCCTGTCTGTGTACACCTGAGCGGCCTGGTGGCCTCTCCATCTCCCTCATGACTCTGGCCAGCACTGGAGTAGGCGTTGCGCAGCCCACCCCGTTGGGGACTTCCTGTCATAGTGTTTCTGCAAAAATTACCAAAAAAACCCCAAAAAAGTGCTTTATTTCCTATTTAGCTCCTGGGAGAGGTTCTCCCTACAGATGCAGCCCCAAACCTGGGGCAGCCTCTCCATCTCCCTCATGACTCTACTCTCATAGTAGTAGTAGGCCTTGCGCAGGCGGCACACGTCCCGCCCTGTCGGGGACTTCCTGCCGTAGTATTTCTGCAAAAATCACAAAAAAAACCCAAAAAGTGCTTTATTTCCAAGTCCTGTCCTGTTTAGTTCCTGTCTGTGTACACCTGAGCGGCCTGGTGGCCTCTCCATCTCCCTCATGACTCTGGCCAGCACTGGAGTAGGCCTTGTGAAGCCAGCACACGTCCCGCCCTGTTGGGGACTTCCTGCCGTAGTATTTCTGCAAAAATCACAAAAAAACCCAAAAAGTGCTTTATTTCCAAGTCCTATCCTGTTCAGCTGCTCTCCATGCACACCTGGGAGGCTGGTGGCCTCTCCAACTCCCTCATGACTCTGGCCAGCACTGGAGTAGGCGTTGCGCAGCCCACCCCGTTGGGGACTTCCTGACATAGTGTTTCTGCAAAAATTACCAAAAAAACCCCAAAAAAAGTGCTTTATTTCCTATTTAGCTCCTGGGAGAGGTTCTCCCTACAGATGCAGCCCCAAACCTGGGGCAGCCTCTCCATCTCCCTCATGACTCTACTCTCATAGTAGTAGTAGGCCTTGCGCAGGCGGCACACGTCCCGCCCTGTTGGGGACTTCCTGCCGTAGTATTTCTGCAAAAATCACAAAAAACCCCAAAAAGTGCTTTATTTCCAAGTCCTGTCCTGTTTAGTTCCTGTCTGTGTACACCTGGGAGGCCTGGTGGCCTCTCCATCTCCCTCATGACTCTGGCCAGCACTGGAGTAGGCCTTGTGCAGCCAGCACACGTCCCGCCCCGTCGGGGACTTCCTGCCGTAGTATTTCTGCAAAAATCACAAAAAACCCCAAAAAGTGCTTTATTTCCAAGTCCTGTCCTGTTTAGTTCCTGTCTGTGTACACCTGGGAGGCCTGGTGGCCTCTCCATCTCCCTCATGACTCTGGCCAGCACTGTAGTAGGCCTTGTGCAGCCAGCACACGTCCCGCCCTGTCGGGGACTTCCTGCCGTAGTATTTCTGCAAAAATCACAAAAAAACCCAAAAAGTGCTTTATTTCCAAGTCCTATCCTGTTCAGCTGCTCTCCATGCACACCTGGGAGGCTGGTGGCCTCTCCATCTCCCTCATGACTCTGGCCAGTGTTGTAGCAGGCATTGCGCAGCCTGCCCCGTTGGGGACTTCCTGCTGTAGTATTTCCATAAAAATCACAAAAAAAACCCCAAAATGTGCTTTATTTCAAAGTCTTGGCCGGTTTAGCTCCTGTCTGTGTACACCTGGGAGGCCTGGTGGCCTCTCCATCTCCCTCATGATCCTGGCAAGAGCACCAGTAGGCCTTGCACAGCTGGTGAATGCCCACCCCAGCAGGGACTTCCTGCCATAGTATTTCTATAAAAACCAACAGAAAATCCCCTCAAAAACACTTTATTTCCCCTTTAGCACCTGGGAGGGGTTTTCCTTATAGCTGCAGCCCCAAAGCTGGGGCGGCCTCTCCATCTCCCTCATGATTCTGGCCATTGTTGTAGTAGGCCTTGCACAGCTGGTGAATGTCAGCCCCATCAGGGACTTCCCGCCATAGTATTTCTCCAAAAAGTCACCAAAAAGTGCTTTATTTCCTATTTAGCTCCAGGGAGGTCTCCCTACAGCTGCAGCCCCAAACCTGGGGTGAAGTCTCCATCTCCCTCCTGACTCTGGCCAGCAGGTGCATGGATGTGACACAGGCAGGGGAGGACCTGAGAGCAGCCCTGGGAGGAGGATTTGGGGTGATGGGTGACCAAAAACTCAACGTGCCCTGGCCCTGTGTGCTCCCAGCCCAGAAACCACCACTGTCCTGGGCTGCATCCAAGGAACATGGGCAGCAGATCAAGGAAATGGATTTTTCCTCTCTGCTCTGCTCTCCTGAGACTCCACCTGAGGTGCTGTGTCCAGTTCCAGGACCCACAATGTAAGAAGGACATGGAAATGCTGGAGCAAGTCCAGAGGTGGCCACAAAGTTGCTGAGGGGACTGAAGCCAGGCTAGGACAGCTGGGAATGTTCAGTCTGGAGAAGAGAAGGTTGTGTGGAGACCTCAGAGCCCATTGCAGGGTCTGAAGGGGCTCCAGGGAAGCTGGAGAGGGACTGTTCATCAGGAACTGGAGTGACAGGACAAGGGGGAATGGGTTCAAACTGGAAAAAGGAAAATTGAGGTTGGATATATGGGATATATTCCCTGTGAGGGTGGGCAGGCCCTGGCACAGGTGCCCAGAGAAGCTGTGGCTGCCCCTGGATCCCTGGAAGGGTTCCAGGCCAGGTTGGACAGAGCTTGGAGCAGCCTGGGGTAGTGGAAGGTGTCCCTGCACATTGCAGGGGTGGAATGGGATGAGCTTTAAGGTCCCTCCCAGCCCAAATCATTCCATGATTCTGTGATTCCATGACACCTCACACTGAAAAACAGGGTATCCCTTCCAAAAGAAGGAGAAATTTCTTTAAATCAGCTATTCATGAGTGTCCTTGACCTTCTCTGTGACCCAAGGCACTCAAGGGCTCACGATTTGCTACTGAGCCCTCATCAGGAATGGATCAGCACAAGTTCTCTTCCTCCAGAATAAATTTCTTCCTTTATTCCTGTAAGAGCATTAAAGGAGGGCACACCCCTGCTGCCAGTGCAGCAGCTTTCAGGCCAGACAGAGCCTCACCTCTGCATTCCTGAAGACCTTCAGCATGTCCCCATCAAAAGCTTCCACAGTTTTGTAGTAACCGGTCAGGATCTGCTTCTCAATCGTGGCAAGGTCCAAGGGGTCAGAGATCTTTTCGTAATAGTCTGCATTTCTACAACAGGAATGTTGGCACAATGTCAGGCTGAGCAGCAATTCCCACTGTGCAAATCCACCAGAGAAAGCAGCTCTGGGAAGGCAGCACTTACTTTTTCTTTGGGGGCAGGTTCAGGAGAGGAGCTGCCAGCGCCTGCCTGGAGGAGTCTGCAACAGGAACAGAGCTTGGTGACATCACTGGAGTGAAACTTCCAAAGAAAAGCAACTAACAACATTCAATCTGGGTTAAAAAAAAAGGCTTTTCTGTTATCTGAGCCATGGGGAATTGAAATGCTTCTGCAGTTCTACATGTTGGTGCCTGTAACTGCAGTACAGGTAGCACAAGGATGACAGTTCCTGATTTTTTCTGGAATTTTGAAAAATCAGTTTCAAAGGACAGCAACATCTGCAGATTTGGGTGGTAAAGCAGGGGGGTTGAGGCTAAAGGATTATTGGGAAGAAGTTTTAAAGAATAGGAGTTGTTGGAGATTTTTTCAGGGATGGCCTAGAAGGCAGCTGTGAGGAGCAGGTTCTCACAGCCTGTTTCTGTGAACAGCAGAGGTTCTCAGGTTATTTTTAATTACAAGTAAAGGTGACAAACATGAAGGCCTTGAGAGCCTTGCACATCAGAGTTCTCAGGCAGCTTTCTCATAACAAGTGGATGTTCTATCTTTGGCTGTTTTGGGAAAGCAAGAATAATTTTGAGAACCCAAATCTTGGTATTGGAAACATAAGGAGGGGTTGGTGTGTAATCTCTGGCCTATTGTGAGCTCAGATTTTGCAATATGCATGAAGTGAATTAACACTGTTATAAAAGGTGCCTGATTGATCAATAAAGTGCAGTCGATGCTGACCAACGCAAGGTGGGTCGTCTCCCTTCCAACTTCAATAAGGAGTGATTTAACACCCCATATTTTTCCAGCATTTCCTATTCCCAGAGCTTGAAAACACACCCACGGAGATATTTTTAAAGAGAATCACCTTCACCTTTGTAGGCTATGATGCTGTCACAGATCTCCTTGAAGATCTGGGCCAGGCGGGCGGCTCGAGCCACCTCGAGGTTCTCCTCGGCCGCCGCCAAGCGCCGCGTCCGCACCGAGCGCGCCGTCTGCAGCGCCGAGAACTGGGTCATGAACACGTCTGGGGGAGGAGCACAGCACACAAACACCTCACAAAACTGGCTTTGTGTCAATATTAAACTGCATTTTATACGGGTGGTGTTAAAGTAACCTTGTTGTAAAGATACGGTTTTTAATTCTGTCGTTAATTAAACTTAGACATAGAAGTGAAATAGCTGATATAACTGAAATAGCTGATATGTGTTATAGATACACATTATAATATTGGATTTTGTAAATATTAAACTGGATTCTGTATGTGTGGTGTTAAAGTAACCTTGTTGTAAAGATACGGGTTTTAATTGTCATTAATTAAACTTAGACATAGAAGTGAAATAGCTGATATAACTGAAATAGCTGATATAACTGAAATAGCTGATATGTGTTATAGATACATATTATAATATTGGATTTTGTAAATATTAAACTGGATTCTGTATGTGTGGTGTTAAAGTAACTGTGTTGTAAAGATACGGTTTTTAATTCTGTCATTAATTAAACTTAGACATAGAAGTGAAATAGCTGATATAACTGAAATAGCTGATATGTGTAACAGATACATATTATAATATTGGCTTGTTGCAAATATTAAAATGGATTCTGTATGTGTGGTGTTAAAGTAACTGTTATAAAGATACAGTTTTTATTTCTGTTGCTAATTAAGCTTAGACATAGTAGTGAAATAGCTAATATATGTTATAGATACATATTATAATATTGGCTTTTTGTAGTAAATATTAAACTGGATTCTGTATGTGTGGTGTTAAAGTAACCTTGTTGTAAAGATACGGTTTTTAATTCTGTCGTTAATTAAACTTAGACATAGAAGTTGAAATAGCTGATATAACTGAAATAGCTGATATAACTGAAATAGCTGATATGTGTAAGAAATACACATTATAATATTGGCTTTTTGCAAATATTAAAATGGATTTTATATGTGTGGTGTTAAAGTAACCTTGTTGTAAAGATACGGTTTTTATTTCTGTCGTTAATTAAACTTAGACATAGAAGTTGAAATAGCTGATATAACTGAAATAGCTGATATGTGTAAGAAATACACATTACAATATTGGCTTTTTGCAAATATTAAAATGGATTTTATATGTGTGGTGTTAAAGTAACCTTGTTGTAAAGATACGGTTTTTATTTCTGTTGCTAATTAAGCTTAGACATAGTAGTGAAATAGCTAATATGTGTTATAGATACATATTATAATATTGGCTTTTTGTAAATATTAAACTGGATTCTGTATGTGTGGTGTTAAAGGAACTTTGTTGTAAAGATACGGTTTTTATTTCTGTTGCTAATTAAGCTTAGACATAATAGTGAAATAGCTGATATGTGTTACAGATACACATTATAATATTGGCTTTTTGTAAATATTAAACTGGATTTTTTATGTGTGGTGTTAAAGTAACCTTGTTGTAAAGATACGGTTTTTAATTGTCATTAATTAAACTTAGACATAGAAGTGAAATAGCTGATATAACTGAAATAGCTGATATGTGTTATAGATACATATTATAATATTGGCTTGTTGCAAATATTAAAATGGATTCTCTATGTGTGGTGTTAAAGTAACTGTTATAAAGATACAGTTTTTATTTCTGTTGCTAATTAGGCTTAGACATAATAGTGAAATAGCTGATATGTGTTATAGATACATATTATAATATTGGCTTTTTGCAAATATTAAAATGGATTTTATATGTGTGGTGTTAAAGTAACCTTGTTGTAAAGATACGGGTTTTATTTCTGTTGCTAATTAAGCTTAGACATAGAAGTGAAATAGCTAATATGTGTTATATATTATAATATTGGCTTTTTGCAAATATTAAAATGGATTCTGTATGTGTGGTGTTAAAGGAACTTTGTTGTAAATATATGGTTTTTATTTCTTTTTTCTTTTTATTTATTTTTAAGCTTAGACATAGTAGTGAAATATACCTGATATAAGTGAAATAGCTGATATGTGTTATAGATATATATTATAATATTGGCTTTTTGCAAATATTAAAATGGATTCTGTATGTGTGATATTAAAGTAACTTTGTTATAAAGATATGCTTTTTATTTCTTTTTTATTTATTTTTAAGATTAGACATAGTAGTGAAATATAGCTGATATAGGTGAAATAGCTGATATGTGTTATAGATACATATTTTAATATTGGCTTGTTGCAAATATTAAAATGGATTTTATATGTGTGATTTTAAAGTAACTTCTTTATAAAGTTATAGTTAATATAGTTTTTATTTCTGTTGCTAATTAAGCTTAGACATAGCAGCGAAATATAGCTGATATAAGTGAAATAGCTGATATAAGTATGTGTTATAGATACACATTGTAATATTGGCATTTTGTAAATATTAAAATGGATTCTGTATGTGTGATATTAAATTAACTTTGTTATAAGGATATGCTTTTTATTTCTTTTTTATTTATTTTTAAGATTAGACATAGTAGTGAAATATAGCTGATATAAGTGAAATAGCTGATATAAGTATGTGTTATAGATATATATTATAACATTGGCTTTTTGCAAATCTTAAAATGGATTTTTTATGTGTGGTGTTAAAGTAACTTTGTCATAAAGATGTAGTTTTTATTTCTGTTGCTAATTAAGCTTAGACACAGTAGTGAAATATACCTAATATAACTGAAATAGCACTGATATAAGTATGTGTTATATATTATAATATTGTAGTGAATATTATTATAGTAGTGAAATATAGCTGATATAGGTGAAATAGCTGATATGTGTTATAGATAGCTTTTTTGTACTATTACATTTGTATTTTTATTTTTCCTGCTCCCATATCTTTGCCTGAGAGACCGCCTGAATTTCAAAATTACAATAATTCACAGGGAGAGGATTTGCATTTTCCATTTCATGGGAGACTCCTGCCTTCCTTAGCAAACCAAGACAAACATACACCCAGGTTGCAAGTTACTCATTCCAAGGATGGATTTACGCCGAGTTTAACTCTTTGTGTGCCTCACCAGATTTGATGTTGCCGTCGTCGCGGCACATCCCGTTCCAGCGCGTGTACAGCGACGAGCTGTGCATGCTGTCACTGTGCTTCACCTCCTCCTGCTTCTGCCTGATCTTCTCCCAGTTCCGCACCAGGAACACGTGGTGCTTCAGCACAAAATTCCTGCAGGGATTAGGCAGCTATTCCAGAAGCTCTTTTCACTGGAAAAGTCATTTTTTAATGGAGGGAAAAGCTGGATATTCAAAGGTACAACCTGTGCATTCTCTCCTCAGTGGAGAGGAATTCCAGCCTGGCTGCTAAAGGAGAACTAAAAGATGCTTTTTACTGGAAAATTTATTTTTTAATGGAGGGAAAAGCTGGATATTCAAAGGTACAACCTGTGTCTGCTCAGTGGAGAGGAATTACCAGCCAAGATGCTTTTTACTGGAAAATTCATTTTTTAATGGAGGGAAAAGCTGGATATTCAAAGGTACAACCTGTGTCTGCTCAGTGGAGAGGAATTCCAGCCTGGCTGCTGTGGGAATCCATAAAGTCAGAGGGTTTTTAGGAAATGGTTAAAAAAGAGTATTTAGGCCTCAGGATGTGGCCCAAAGTTCTGTTACAGCAGAAAAAGTTTCCCAAGCAGTAGACGTGACAAATAATGTTATGGATTCCCACAGCTGCTAAAGGAGAACTAAAAGATGCTTTTTACTGGAAATTTTTTTTTTTTAATGGAGGGAAAAGCTGGATATTCAAAGGTACAACCTGTGTCTGCTCAGTGGAGAGGAATTCCAGCCTGGCTGCTAAAGGAGAACTAAAAGATGCTTTTTACTGGAAAATTCATTTTTTAATGGAGGGAAAAGCTGGATATTCAAAGGTACAACCTGTGCATTCTCTCCTCAGTGGAGAGGAATTCCAGCCTGGCTGCTAAAGGAGAACTAAAAGATGCTTTTTACTATTATATATAATATATATATAGTTATATAATATAATTATATAACTATAATTATTTTAAAATTCATTTTTTAATGGAGGGAAAAGCTGGATATTCAAAGGTACAACCTGTGTCTGCTCAGTGGAGAGGAATTCCAGCCTGGCTGCTAAAGGAGAACTAAAAGATGCTTTTTACTGGAAAATTCATTTTTTAATGGAGGGAAAAGCTGGATATTCAAAGGTACAACCTGTGCATTCTCTCCTCAGTGGAGAGGAATTCCAGCCTGGCTGCTGTGGGAATCCATAAAGTCAGAGGGTTTTTAGGAAATGGTTAAAAAAGAGTATTTAGGCCTCAGGATGTGGCCCGAAGTTCTGTTACAGCAGAAAAGTTTCCCAAGCAGTAGACGTGACAAATAATGTTAGGATTCCACAGCTGCTAAAGGAGAACTAAAAGATGCTTTTTACTGGAAATTTTTTTTTTTTTAATGTAGGGAAAAGCTGGATATTCAGAGGTACAACCTGTGCATTCTCTCCTCAGTGGAGAGGAATTCCAGCCTGGCTGCTAAAGGAGAACTAAAAGATGCTTTTTACTATTATATATAATATATATATAGTTATATAATATAATTATATAACTATAATTATTTTAAAATTAATTTTTTAATGGAGGGAAAAGCTGGCTATTCAGAGGTGTAACCTGTGTCTGCTCAGTGGAGAGGAATTCCAGCCTGGCTGCTAAAGGAGAACTAAAAGATGCTTTTTACTGGAAAATTCATTTTTTAATGGAGGGAAAAGCTGGATATTCAAAGGTACAACCTGTGCATTCTCTCCTCAGTGGAGAGGAATTCCAGCCTGGCTGCTAAAGGAGAACTAAAAGATGCTTTTTACTGGAAAATTCATTTTTTAATGGAGGGAAAAGCTGGATATTCAAAGGTACAACCTGTGCATTCTCTCCTCAGTGGAGAGGAATTCCAGCCTGGCTGCTGTGGGAATCCATAAAGTCAGAGGGTTTTTAGGAAATGGTTAAAAAAGAGTATTTAGGCCTCAGGATGTGGCCCGAAGTTCTGTTACAGCAGAAAAGTTTCCCAAGCAGTAGACGTGACAAATAACGTTATGGATTCCCACAGCTGCTAAAGGAGAACTAAAAGATGCTTTTTACTGGAAAATTCATTTTTTAATGGAGGGAAAAGCTGGATATTCAGAGGTGTAACCTGTGTCTGCTCAGTGGAGAGGAATTCCAGCCTGGCTGCTAAAGGAGAACTAAAAGATGCTTTTTACTATTATATATAATATATATATAGTTATATAATATAATTATATAACTATAATTATTTTAAAATTAATTTTTTAATGGAGGGAAAAGCTGGCTATTCAGAGGTGTAACCTGTGTCTGCTCAGTGGAGAGGAATTCCAGCCTGGCTGCTAAAGGAGAACTAAAAGATGCTTTTTACTATTATATATAATATATATATAGTTATATAATATAATTATATAACTATAATTATTTTAAAATTAATTTTTTAATGGAGGGAAAAGCTGGATATTCAGAGGTGTAACCTGTGTCTGCTCAGTGGAGAGGAATTCCAGCCTGGCTGCTAAAGGAGAACTAAAAGATGCTTTTTACTGGAAAATTCATTTTTTAATGGAGGGAAAAGCTGGATATTCAAAGGTACAACCTGTGCATTCTCTCCTCAGTGGAGAGGAATTCCAGCCTGGCTGCTAAAGGAGAACTAAAAGATGCTTTTTACTGGAAAATTCATTTTTTAATGGAGGGAAAAGCTGGATATTCAGAGGTGTAACCTGTGTCTGCTCAGTGGAGAGGAATTCCAGCCTGGCTGGTCAAGGAGAGCTAAAAGCTGCATCCTCAGCAATTTCAGGAACACATCAGTATTTGCACAGCACTCCATTTCTGAGGCAAATGCCCCTGAAATCAGCCCTTACCTCTCCCTGTTGGACATGGGCTTCATCTGCAGCTGAGGTGTCAGCCTGGTTGGGGCGTTCACACTTTCACTGGGCTCCTCAGGGATGTGGCCCCTCTGGAAAACAGATTGTTCTGATAGACAGGAAAAACTGTGCCAAGAACTCAGCACGGCAGCCAAAGCAGAGACAGAACCTGCAGCATTACTCTGTTGTATTTCTGTTCAAAGTTTGGGTTTCTGTTTCAAGTTTAAAATTTACTTAAATTTTAAAGTTTAATTTACTTAAATTTTAATTTAATTTATTTAAATTTCAAGTTTAAAATCTTCCAATTTTTGGTCTGGTGGCACAAACTGATTTCCCATCAACCTCACCCACCCAAACTCTGTCTTTGCTACTTACTCTCTTCTTTAGTTTGTGCTTTGACTTCCTCTTCTCTTTCGACCTCCCAGGTCTTCTGTGGGTGCTCACAGGCTGGTTGCTTTTGCTTGAGAGTCCATTCATGCGTTGGCTTTTACCCCCAATTATTCCTCTGCATTTGTCAAAGCCACATTTGCAGAGTTGCTTTGAGGAAAAAGAGAAAAATCCAATAAACCCTCTCTCAATATTAAAATGAACATTTTCTGCCTAACACAACACAATAGGTTTTATTGTTTTTACACTTTACAGAACTGTTAAGCCTTAGTGAGATTTTTCAAGGTCTCACAGTGGGGTTTTTACCTGTTTTTCAACATTAAATGAGTGGAAGTTGTAGTCATAGGTGAGCTCAGTCCCAGCAGGCATGTCCTTCAGCGCATACAGCCCGATCCGATACACGCCATTCACAGACCTGAGGGGAAAATCCATTTAAACACCCCAAAAATTCCACATAAAATCATCTTTGTGCACAGAGTGGCAGTGTTAGAGACAGGCAGCAACACCTCTGCTGTGCCCTGGCTTGTGCTTGTGCAGTTCTTCTATTTATCTCTTACAATAAACTGTGAAAGCTAAAAAGTGAACACCACATTTAACAAGAGTAGTAATGCCAGGGTCTCCCCACCCTCACAGGGAATATTTCCTCCTTCCCAATATTCCATCTAAGCTGGCAGTGGGAAGACACTGCCCCTTGTCCTGTCACTCCAGGCCCTTGTAAATGATCTCTCTCCATCTTTCCTGCAGCTCCTTCAGGTACCAGAAGGACACAATTGGGTCACTTGGAGCTCTGCTTCTCCAGGCTGAACAATCCCAATTCTCTCAGCCTTTCCTCACAGCAGAGCTGCTCCTCCTCTCTCCTCCCCAAAAATTCAACATAAAATCATATTTTGTGCACAGAGTGGCAGTGTTAGAGACAGGCAGCAACACCTCTGCTGTGCCCTGGCTTATGCTTGTGCAGTTCTTTTATTTATCTCTTACAATAAACTTGGAAAGCTAAAAAGTGAACACCACATTTAACAAGAGTAGTAATGCCAGGGTCTCCCCACCCTCACAAATATTTCCTTCCCAATATTCCATCTTTACTATTGCTTAAATCTAGAATTATCTGAGAACCATGAGCTACTCTGATGTACAGTAACTCCTGTTCCAGCATCTGCCCTTCCCCTGCAAATCACTCACTACAAATCCCTCAGCACTATTTCCTCCTAAGTGCTGGTATGACACAGGCTGTGCTGGAATCCCACAATTTCCTCTTTTCCTGCTTCAAAAAAATATTTGAATTGTCAAAACAAAGGGTTTATATACAGATAAATGATCTTAGAGCATTACCCAGGCTTCAACCTTTGCAGCAGATTAAGAGTGTGAAAACCAGCAATACTGGGAGGGAAACAGCCCAGTATAACCAGTAATGCTGGGAGGGAAACAGCCCAGTGTGACAGCCAGCAGTGCTGGATCTGCCAGCAAACCTGGATCCTGTCTCCAGAGCACCCAGCACTCACCAACACCACCCAACTTCTCCTGAGCAACGTGAGCACCTGTAAGGATCATTTCCAGCTCTGACTCCCTATTGATGCAGGGCAACCTCAGTGTAGGGAATGATGTGCTCTGATTCCATTGACTGGAGGCTGAGCAAATGCTTTATTAAGCTATACTGTATTACACTAATACTATATTGTATTAAAGAGAGAGATACTATACTAAAGAGATACTATACTAAAGAGATACTATACTAAAGAGATACTATACTAAAGAGATATTATACTAAAGAGATACTATACTAAAAAGATACTATGCTAAAGAGATACTATGCTAAAAAGATATTATACTAAAGAGATACTATACTAAAGAGATACTATACTAAAGAGATACTATACTAAAGAGATACTATGCTAAAGAGATATTATGCTAAAGAGATACTATACTAAAGAGATATTATACTAAAGAGATACTATACTAAAAAGGTATTATACTAAAGAGATACTATACTAAAGAGATACTATACTAAAGAGACACTATACTAAAGAGATACTATACTAAAAAGATACTATACTAAAGAGATATTATACTAAAGAGATACTATACTAAAGAGATACTATACTAAAGAGATACTATACTAAAGAGATACTAAAGAGATATTATACTAAAGAGATACTATACTAAAAAGATATTATACTAAAGAGATACTATACTAAAGAGATATTATACTAATGAGATACTATACTAAAAAGATACTAAAGAAAAACCCATCTGAGACAGCTTTGACCCAATTGGCCAATCAATCCAAACAACCATCACCAGTGTCTAATTAAATCACTTTTAGTAAACAATCTCCATAATATATTCCTCATTTGCCAAACAACAAGAGCAGCAAGCAGAGATAAGAATTGTTTTCTCTTCTTCTCTGAACTTCTCACTGCCTTCTCCAGGAAAAATCCTGGGAGAGAGAATTCTGTGTCTCTCTGTTCAGAGAATGCGAATAGCACAACTCCCCTCCCTATGTTTAGATCTGACTCCCTCAGCTGAAGTGGTTCTCCCTCTCCCAGGGCACACAGGCCGTGCAGGGAGCAGAACCATCCCTGTGCTCACCATTTCTGCATCTCGCAGTTGGGGTTGCAGCTGTGGTTGATGAAGCGCGCCTCGTTGCCCATGCGGTAGCTGTCGATGACCATGCCGCTGTCCAGGTTCAGGCAGTAATGGTCACTGTGGTTGTGGTACTGCTCAATCATCCTGTTCCTGTGGGGCAGCACAGGGGGAGCGCTGTCACTCTGCTTGTCCCCACCCGGGGAGTGGCACAGTGAGAGCACATTTCACATTTCAGACAGGCTTTTTGGCCTAGGTTGGAAATGGGTGTGTGTGTTCCATTCCTATCTGTGGAGCAGCTATTTTCTGTTCGCTGGGCAGTTCTCTTTATCTCTTCCACAATCAATCCTCCCTCCAGGAGAGATCTATCTGTTAATGGGCCATTAATTACTAATTATCTTCTGTCCATGGGCCAATGAGTGTCCCTGCCTGGCTGATCCAATCCCAGCATCCCATGGGGAGATGCTCCGCCCAGGGGAGGAGCCAAGCATTCCTACCTGGATCCAATCTGAGCTTTGGGACACCCCAGCAGCCTTTGCCCCCTGCATTGCCAGAGGAGCAGAATTCTAAACCTTCCTTTTGCCCCTCATCCTCCCCTTTGTTCCTGCCTCAGGATATCCCAACCACATCCACTTAGAATTTCCCAATCCAATCAACACATGCATGACCAAGAATAGAATTTATAATTACTACTAAATGCCATAAAATATGTACCAATGTTACAAGTTACTCATTGCAGGGATCTCTACACTGGATTTACAAAGAGCTTAACACTCCATGTCCTTAAAGGTGATTTGTGAGCCTTCCATGCTAAATGCATTTTGCATTTATAGGGCAGATGAGGCATTTTAAACCTTATTCACTCCTCAATACTGGACTGGGAAAAACTTGGTTAAACAAAACCCCCAGATTTCCCTTAATCCTGCTTTTTGTTCCTGCCTCAGGAAATCCCAACCACTCTAATCAACACATGGATGACCAAGAGCAGAATTTATAATTACTACTAAATGCCATAAAATATGTACCAATGTTACAAGTTACTCATTGCAGGGATCTCTACACTGGATTTACACAGAGTTTAACTCCCCATGTCCCTAAAGGTCATTTGTGAGCTTTCCGTGCTAAATGCATTTTGCATTTATAGGGCAGATGAGAAGATGATTCATTTCAAACATTAACCACCAATACTGGACTGGGAAAAACTTGGTTAACCAAAACCCCCAGAATTCTAAACCTTCCTTTTCCTCCTCATCCTCCTCATTTGTTCCTGCCTCAGGATATCCCAACCACTCTAATCAACACATGGATGACCAAGAGCAGAATTTATAATTACTACTAAATGCCATAAAATATGTATCAATGTTACAAGTTACTCATTGCAAGGATCTCTACACTGGATTTACACAGAGCTTAACACTCCATGTCCTTAAAGGTCATTTGTGAGCCTTCCATGCTAAATGCATTTTGCGTTTATAGGGCAGATGAGGCATTTTAAACCTTATTCACTCCTCAATACTGGACTGGGAAAAACTTGGTTAAATAAAACCCCCAGAATTCTAAACCTTCCTTTTCCCCCTCATCCTCCCCTTTGTTCCAGCCTGAGGATACCCCAACCACATCCACTTAGAATTTCCCAATCCAATCAACACATGCATGACCAAGAGCAGAATTTATAATTACTACTAAATGCCATAAAATATGTACCAGTGTTACAAGTTACTCATTCCAATGGTCTTTACAATGGATTTACACAGAGCTTAACACTCCATGTCCTTAAAGTGATTTGTGAGCCTTCCAAGCTAAATGCATTTTGCGTTTATAGGGCAGATGATCCATTTCAAACATTAATCACCCCTCAATACTGGACTGGGAAAAACTTGGTTAAACAAAACCCCCAGATTTCCCCCTAATCCTCCTTTTTGTTCCTGCCTCAGGAAATCCCAACCACTCAAATCAACACATGCATGACCAAGAGCAGAATTTATAATTACTACTAAATGCCATAGAATATGTATTAGTGTTACAAGTTACTCATTGCAAGGATCTCTACACTGGATTTACACAGAGTTTAACTCCCCATGTCCCTAAAGGTCATTTGTGAGCTTTCCATGCTAAATGCATTTTGCATTTATAGGGCAGATGATCCATTTCAAACATTAATCACCCCTCAATACTGGACTGGGAAAAACTTGGTTAACCAAAACCCCCAGATTTCCCCTTAATCCTCCTTTTTGTTCCTGCCTCAGGAAATCCCAACCACTCAAATGCATGCATGACCAAGAGTAGAATTTATAATTACTACTAAAGCCACAAAATATGTACCAATGTTACAAGTTACTCATGCAGGGATCTCTACACTGGATTTACACAGAGTTTAATTCCCCATGTCCCTAAAGGTCATTTGTGAGCCTTCCATGCTAAATGCATTTTGCGTTTATAGGCAGATGATTCATTTCAAACATGAACACCCTCAATACTGGACTGGGAAAAACTTGGTTAACCAAAACCCCAGAATTCTAAACCTTCCTTTTGCCCCTCATCCTCCCTTGTTCCAGCCTGAGGATACCCAACCACATCATAAATTTCCCAATCCAATCAACCATGCATGACCAAGAGTAGAATTTATAATTACTACTAAATGCCATAGAATATGTATTAGTGTTACAAGTTACTCATTCCAATGGTCTTTACACTGGATTTACACAGAGCTTAACTCCCCATGTCCTTAAAGTGATTTGTGAGCCTTCCATGCTAAATGCATTTTGCATTTATAGGGCAGATGAGAAGATGATCCATTTCAAACATTAATCATCCCTCAACACTGGACTGGGAAAAACTTGGTTAAACAAAACCCCCAGATTTCCCCTTATTCCTCCTTTTTTTCCTGCCACAGGAAATCCCAACCACTCAAATCAACACATGCATGACTACTTAATAATGCCACAAAATATGTACCAATGTTACAAGTTACTCATTGCAGGGATCTCTACACTGGATTTACACAGAGTTTCTCTCTCCATGTCCCATGCATGATCCTTCCATGCTGAAGCAGCAAATAAACACTCGTACCTGAACTCCTGCTCGCTGACAACCTCTCCCAGGTACTCGATGATGAACTGCCCAGCCTTGAGGGGCTCCTTGGTGCGGATGCCCCAGCCCTTCTCCTCGGCGCGGAAGCGCTCCAGGCACTGCACCCACTCGTGCCGCTGGATGCGCTGGTTGCAGCACTGCTCCCCGCACGGACACGTGTTGGGCGAGCACTCGGCAAAGATCATCCTGCAACAACACAGCACACGCTCAGGGGGAACGGGGCTCTGGGGTCTGGCATGCAAATAAAGTAAAATGCTAAAGGGAAAGGTAAGGATAAGATCATAAAGAAAATAATTTAAAAATCTTATTATATATTGTATTAATATACTATAATATAATATATTATATAAATGTAATTTATATTATTAATGTATATATAAATTATAATTAATATTATATAATTATTAATCATATAATTATTATTGTAATTTATTAAATATATTATGATTAATATATAAATTGAATGTATTATATTAATTAATTACATATATATTAATACATTATATCATATTACATTACATTATAGCATATTACATTATATTAAATGTATATTAAATGCATATTAAATGTATATTATATTGAATGTATATTATATTATATTGAATGTATACTATATTATATTATAATAAATTATATTATATTACATTACATTACATCAATTACATTACATTATATCATATTACATTATATTAAATGTATATATTATATTAAATGTATATTAAATGCATATTAAATGTATATTATATTGAATGTATATTATATTATATTGAATGTATACTATATTATATTATAATAATTAATTATACATTACACAATATACATTAACATTTATATTCATATTACATTATATTAAATGTATATATTATATTAAATGTATATTAAATGCATATTAAATGTATATTATATTGAATGTATATTATATTGAAGGTATATAATATTATATTGAATGTATACTATATTATATTATAATAAATTATATTATATTATGTTATATTATATTATATTACATCAATTACATTACATTATATCATATTACATTATATTAAATGTATATATTATATTAAATGTATATTATATTGAAGGTATATTATATTATACTGAATGTATACTATATTATATTACATTATAATATATTATATTACATCACATTATATTACATCATATTATATTACATTACATTAATTACATTACATTATATCATATTACATTATATTAAATGTATATATGATAGTGCATTATATTATATTGCATATAACAACAATTATCATAATAAAAATCATCATAACAAAATTACTATAATAAAATAATTATATTTACATTATAAATATAATAATGCAATATATATTATTAGATATAAAATAAAATAATAGATAAAATCATAAATCAATTTATGAAATCAAGATATAAATACGGAAATCATCTCATAAATAATAAATGAAGTAATTATTATATATAAAATATATGAATATATAATTGTAAATACATATTCATATACATATATAAAGTAATAAGTATATAAGTATATTTAAAAATATATATATATAAATATAAAATAATTTAAAATATAAAAATAATTTCTACCAAAATTGATATTTATATATAAATATAAAATAATTTAATAAAAATAAAAATTTAGAAATATAAAATTATATATAATTCTATATAATTACAAATATATTTAATAAAAATAAAAATTTAGAAATACAAAATATATAACTATATAAATCTAATTATATATAACTATAATAGATATTTATATATAAATATAAATATAAAAATAAATAAATATATAAATTATATATAATAATCTAGATTGATATAGAGATCAATAATAAATCAATAGAAAATCAATTTATAAATCAATCTAAAAATCAGTATTATATATATTATGTTTATATGAATCAATAATAAATAAATAAATAAATAAATAAATAAATAAATAAATGTATAAATGTAATTCAAGAACGAAAATGCTTCCTGTTTTCAAGGTGCAATTCACACAGTGACTCCCTGCCCAGCTCTCCCTGTTATTCAAAGGGCAAAATTGAGATTTTAATGGGATCTTCCAGCGCTGGGGCCTCACCTGGTGCAGGTGCAGCTCCTGCAGGTTGTGCCCCTGGCAGGGACCCGACCTGGCACTGCCCCTTGGCATGCCAAGGCCAGGTGGGCACTCTGAGCCCCCCAACTGAGAATTTCCCTCTAAATTACATTTACAAATAATCCATTTCTAACCTGTTCAGACAATCCTCCACACAGCCCTTCCCGCTGTCATCCTCTGGTTTCTTACAATTGCAGGTGGTGGCCTCGTAGCCAGAGAGAGGTTTGACATCCACGTACACATCTGGAGGGGAAAAAATAAATAAAATAAAAAAAGAAAAAGAAAAAACAAACCTAAATAGGGAAAAGAATTCTTTTCAGGTGAAACAATAGAACTGTTTATCTACAGTATTTTCATTCCAATCAGTAAAGTTTAAAAAAGAACAGGTGGAAGAGTCTTTGGTAGGACAAAAGCAGGACAGAAAGGAGGGTATCACATGAAAATTCCACAGTTATCACATTTTAGTAATAAGATTTTACTTACTGGAACGGATTTTTTTATAAAGTGGGACATCTGGCTTTTTATACAACTAAAAGGAAGAGAAAGACAATTTTAATACATTGCATAAGTGCATCTGTTATTCAAAAGGATCAGGGAAATTATGCTCTGTACATAGGCAACTGTTCTGTAATCATTACTAGAAATCTGTGTTCTCCTCCCTAGGCTCAGACTGCATTAACAAATAGGTCACAAAAAGGACCTGAAAAAGTGGAATTTGGGCTTGCTGAGACAGTGGAGCAGTTTGTTCACCACATTATTTATTCTGTGTGCAAATGTGGCAAACAGCTGTCCTGAGGACAGGCTCCTCTGAACAGGGCTTAGAAGAAGAGCCCTGTTTATTTATATATATTTATTTATGAATAAATTATTTATTATATTATTTATACCTACTTTGGAGAAACCATCTTTGGTGCAATCACCATGTGCCAATGCTTAAAAAAGTGAAAACAAAAAATCAAAGTGATTTATCAAAGTGAGTCGATGATCTTAAGGGGTTTTTTTGTGCAATCTAAAGGATTCTGGGATTCTCTAAGAATTGTGAGCCATGAGAAATGCAGATTCATCTTCTCTGCAGATGGAGATGATGGAAGGGAAAGGGGAGCTAACATCACAACTCATAATTTTAGATATATTCCAGCCTGTCAAACAAGCTTTGAGGAATAATTTCCAATTATTCTCTGTTTCACACACATTTCCTGCACTAAGAGCCTTCCCTCAGTGACCCTTGTGGCCCACAGGGACAACCCAGACATCTCCACAGCCCTGCACAGAGAAACTCCTCTGCAAGGGCCTCCAATATTCCAGGGAGAGCTGGAAAATGTCAAGGAAACAGAATCCATCTCTTTATTACTTATAAAATACTGAACAGATGAGACAGGCAATTGTAAATATATGGCAAGAAAGTGTCCTAGGCTGAAATGCTCCTGAGTTGAGGATCAGATTCCAGGGGTGTTGGATTTATCTGAGAGCACTTTCCCACCAAGGAGCTGAGGGAAGATTCTCCCTTAAATCCTGTGGTAAATCACTTGGTGGAAACATCCCAGACAATAAAAAAAAATTCCTATTTTTAATCCTGCACATATTTAAAGCTCTTTAAAAAAGAACGAGACTGTTAAACAGTTTCTCTCCTTTCCTCAGTATGAAAATTTCAGCTTGCAAGTGAAAAATAAATTCCACTCTGCTGGGATTGATCCAAGAAAAATAAGGGCTGAAATTTCTCGGTGCTGCTGGCAGTACATCCCAATTCTCCCGAGGCGTGTCTGAAACCAGCTCCCCACACACAGCAGCACTGCCAAAATAAAAGTCTGCAGCCAAATTAATGACTTTTGTCAGAGCACCAACTCCCAGGGTTGCTATTTTGCAGGAGCTGGAATAACGGGGATTTTCACCGTGAAACACAAACGCAAATCCCTTCTCCCCTCACGCAGCCGGGATGTGTGAACAGAATCCCCCTCAGTGCTGCTGTTTCCTTCTGATCCCCACCCTGGCAGGCCCAGCCAGCTCTCATCTCCTTCTTATCTCTTATCTCCTACCTGGTTGTGCTTCCACTGCCACAGGATGTCGTAGGGCAGCTGGAAGTCGATTCTCTTTTGTCGGAGGTACTTCCCTGGAAGCACAGAGAGCTTTGTGAGGGCACAGCGGCTCCTGAGGGAGGGAGCGGCTGCCGGGCCCGGGCAGGGCTGCGGGCGCAAAGGGGAGGGCAGAGGGCCCAGAGAATGTTCTGGATGTGAGGGCAGGCACAGGGAACGGGGCAGGAGGGGGCAGAGGGCCCAGAGAATGTTCTGGATGTGAGGGCAGGCACAGAGCGGGGAACGGGGCAGGAGGGGGCAGAGGGCCCAGGGAATGTTCTGGATGTGAGGGCAGGCACAGGGAACGGGGCAGGAGGGGGCAGAGGGCCCAGAGAATGTTCTGGATGTGAGGGCAGGCACAGAGCGGGAACGGGGCAGGAGGGGGCAGAGGGCCCAGAGAATGTTCTGGATGTGAGGACAGGCACAGGGAACGGGGCAGGAGGGGGCAGAGGGCCCAGAGAATGTTCTGGATGTGAGGGCAGGCACAGGGAACCCCCCAGGGCCCAGAGAATGTTCTGGATGTCAGGACAGGCACAGGGAACGGGGCAGGAGGGGGCAGAGGGCCCAGGGAATGTTCTGGATGTCAGGACAGGCACAGGGAACGGGGCAGGAGGGGGCAGAGGGCCCAGGGAATGTTCTGGATGTGAGGGCAGGCACAGGGAACGGGGCAGGAGGGGGCAGAGGGCCCAGGGAATGTTCTGGATGTGAGGGCAGGCACAGGGAACGGGGCAGGAGGGGGCAGAGGGCCCAGAGAATGTTCTGGATGTGAGGGCAGGCACAGGGAACGGGGCAGGAGGGGCCTCACGGGCAGGGGGCGATGGAAGGAGCTGGGTCAGAGCCTGCCATGGGCAATCCTGGACAGCACTGACCACAGCCCCAGACAGCACTGACCACAGCCTGGACAGCACTGACCACAGCACTGACCACAGCACTGACCACAGCCCTGGACAGCACTGACCACAGCACTGACCACAGCCCCGGACAGCACTGACCACAACCCTGGACGGCACTGACCACAACCCTGGACGGCACTGACCACAGCACCTCACAGCACTGACCACACCTGAAACAACTGACCACAGCACCTGAAACAACTGACCATAGCAATGACCACAGCACCTGACAGAACTGGCCACACCTGAAACAACTGACCACAGCACTGACCACTGCATTGACCACACCTGCAACAACTGACCACAGCAATGACCACAGCACTGACCACATCTGAAACAAGTGACCACAGCATTGACCACAGCACCCGACAGAACTGACCACAACTCTGTGAGAGTACCACAGCCAACCCTGGAGAGAACTGACCACAACCCTGGACAGCACTGACCACAGCACCTGACAGGACTGACCACACCTGGAACAAGTGACCACAGCACTGACCACACCTGAAACAAGTGACCACAGCACTGACCACAACACTGACCACAGTATCTGACAGGACTGACCACAACCCTGGACAGAACTGACCACTCCTGAAGCAAGTGACCACAGCACTGACCACAACCCTGTGAGGGTAAGACAGCCAACCCCAGACAGAACTGACCACAACCCTGGACAGCACTGACCACTCCTGAAACAAGTGACCACAGCACTGACCACAGCCCCTGACAGCACTGACCACAGCCCTGTCCCCCAAGCTGACATTTCTCCTGAGCTCTCCTGTGCACACCCCGACACTTTAACACCCAGGACAAGCCCTGCACTGCCCATGCAGGCTGGTAAATCACAATATTGTACTCAAAGAAATCAAATCAGCTTTGAAAAGAGTCTCCCAGCCTGTTCCCGTGACCTTTACCAGAAGAGATTTAAGAATGAATTCAGACTTGGCAAATGCATTCCCAGATTTTTTGGCAAGGCTTCAAGGGGATCTGTATTTTCAGCAATAACTGGAACTCGTTTTAGACAGGAGTTCCTGCTTTCACTGCAGATTTTGGCTCCATCCTTTCATTCCCTGTCACCCCTAAAGGACACAGACCCATTACATCACTCACACCAGTCCCCAGGGCTGACACTGCCTAGCTCCAGCCAAGATTCAGCATTCTCTGATCATTTTGCTGGAATCCTGTGTCACAAAACCACAGGCAGCAGAGTGCTTAGCATGAGGTGTCAGGCCCAAGCTGATTGTTTTTCCCCCCAGCTTTTTAAACTGTTAACAAATGCCTTTATATTCCTCCAGCAATGCTCTGTGGGTTCATATAAATTCACATGCACACCCTCACCACTGGAAAATACAAATGGTAATGTTTTCCTTACAATTTACCCCTAAATTACTTTCCATTTTCAATGCCTTATTCATCCCTAGCAGGTTCCAGGAAAGAGCTAAATCTGCTGGGAATTTGCTTTCGCTTCCATGACCTCAGCAGCCCAAACAAAAGGCTCTTTCAGGTGCCCTGGCACCGTGCCCCCAGCACAGGGCAGGTGCCCAGGGCAGGACCCCAGCCCTGCTCCTGCTCTGGGGTTCAGCCATCCCCAGGCACCCCTGGAGATGCAGCAATGTGGGCTGGGAACCTGCTGAACGTGGGTTTATATGAGCCCACTCAAAAAGGAGCTGAGCAAGGGCACATCTCACATCCTGAAGGATTCAAGGGCACATCCTGAAGGATTTCAGTTGTCACCCTCAGCTCTGAAACCTTGCTGTGGCTCCTGATTCACACAGATCTGCCCAACTGCTCTGCCTTGCTGTGCAGGCACAGGAGACAAAGCAGTGACAGCTCGTGTTTGATGGGACAAAATTCCTGAATTCCACAACCCTGCTGGGCCCCCAGCCCTCCCTGAGTGTCCCCAGGGCAGGACCCCAGCCCTGCTCATGCTCTGGGGTTCAGCCATCCCCAGGAACCCCTGGAGATGCAGCAATGTGGGTTGGGAACCTGCTGAATGTGGGTTTATATGAGCCCACTCAAACAGGAGCTGAGCAAGGGCACATCCTGAAGGATTCAAGGGCACATCTTGAAGGATTCCAATTGTCACCTTCAGCTCTGAAACCTTGCTGTGGCTCCTGATTCACACAGATCTGCCCAACTGCTCTGCCTTGATGTGCAGGTACAGTGACAGCTCGTGTTTGATGGGACAAAAATCCCTGAATTCCACAACCCTGCTGGGCCCCCAGCCCTCCCTGAGGGTCCCCAGGGCAGGACCCCAGCCCTGCTCATGCTCTGGGGTTCAGCCATCCCCAGGCACCCCTGGAGCCACAGCAGGACCAACAATGTGGGTTGGGAACCTGCTGAACGTGGTTTTATATGAGCCCACTCAAACAGGAGCTGAGCAAGGGCACATCTCACATCCTGAAGGATTCCAATTGTCACCCTCAGCTCTGAAACTGTGCTGTGGTTCCTGATTCACACAGATCTGCCCAACTGCTCTGCCTTGACGTGCAGGCACAGTGACAGCTCGTGTTTGATGGGACAAAATTCCTGAATTCCACAACCCTGCTGGGCCCCCAGCACAGGGCAGGTCCCCAGGGCAGAACCCCAGCCCTGCTCCTGCTCTGGGGCTCAACCGTCCCCAGGCATCCCTGGAGCCACAGCAGGACCAGCAATGTGGGTTGGGAACCTGCTGAACGTGGTTTTATATGAGCCCACTCAAAAAGGAGCTGAGCAAGGGCACATCCTGAAGGATTCCAATTGTCACCCTCAGCTCTGAAACCTTGCTGTGGCTCCTGATTCACACAGATCTGCCCAACTGCTCTGCCTTGCTGTGCATGGAGCCACAGAGTTCAGGTACAGGAGACAAAGCAGTGACAGCTCGTGTTTGATGGGACAAAAATTCCTGAACCATCCCCAGGCACCCCTGGAGCCACAGCAGGACCAGCAATGTGGGTTGGGAACCTGCTGAACGTGGTTTTATATGAGCCCACCCAAAAAGGAGCTGAGCAAGGGCACATCTCACATCTTGAAGGATTCCAATTGTCACCCTCAGCTCTGAAACCTTGCTGTGGTTCCTGATTCACACAGATCTGCCCAACTGCTCTGCCTTGCTGTGCAGGCACAGGAGACAAAGCAGTGACAGCTCGTGTTTGATGGGACCAAAATTCCTGAATTCCTGGGCCTGACAGGACTTGCAGCAACAATCACAGCACTTCAAAAGCTGAAACAATTCCCTGAGAATCAGGGAATTACTCAATCCTACCAGGTTTAAACTGAGCTGTGAACGGTGGAGCTCTGCCTCTCCCCCTGCCCCAGGAGAGGCATCCTGAGCTCCATCCCCTCTGAGGGGCTGGGACTGACCTGGGGTATGGGACAGGCACAGGGCTTGGAGCCACCTGGGAGCTGGAATTCCATGGAACAGGCTGGAATAAGATGATCTGAAAGGTCCCTTCCCACCCAAACCATTCCATGATTCTGTATAATCCTAAATCTCAATTTTTTTCCCTATCCAAGACCTAAAAATGGGGATGAAATCAAACCAAAGATAACAGCAAAGCTTTTAATTCTTCCACCCTTTTATCCCTGTGTAAAGACAGACACCATGAAGTGCATGGGGACATGGGGGAATTTATCATTCCAGCTTTTGGGATTTAAACGGTCATAATTGACTTTGAGGTGGAGAATATTGCTCTGCATTTCATCCAAGGACTATTACACTTAAAACAAGTTTTCAACTAGAATGGTATTTTCTGACAAAGCTATCAAAGCAAGTTTTCAACCAGAATGGTATTTTCTGACACCCAAAAAAATCAAGAGCAATGTTTTAAGCTAAAGAAAGCCTCTCAAAATAAACCTGAACACAGGGGGATGAGTTGGCAAAGTTCATGTGCCAAAAGCCACGAGTGAGCAGGCAAGGGACAAAAAGCAGAGCAAAGCAGAAGCTGTGCAGCCCCCCCAGGGCCACATTTATGTCCCAGCACTGAAAATGCAGCTGAGGTACCCACCAACGTGGATGGGGGCTGGGAAGAGCCCGTGCTCGTGCTCCCCCGGGGTGTATTCCAGCTTCTCCTTCTTCAGCTGGATCAGGCGGCTCTTGGGGCTGTGGAGGACAAGGACAGAACCAAAATGTCACCATGGGGATCAGCTGTCACTTGCAAAAATGCATTTTCTGCTTTAGGTGAGGCACAAATGGCTGGAGAATCAGGCAAGGGAGGAATAACAGAAATGGCCAAAGAAATGCTCTCCTGTCAAACACCGACCCCAGCCCTCCCACAGTTTGGGGTTTTTCTCCTAAGGCAACACCCAAGGGGACACCACTGACTGAAAATGTGATCTAAAAGTAATAACTAAAGGTACACAAATGAAAGAGGAGCAGCAGATTGTGTCTGGTGGGTTTGCTGAGGAACTGGACCCATGACCGTGCAGCCCTGCTCTCCTATGAGCAAACATTCACCTGCTGCCCTTTAGGAGGCTGTTCACCAGGAAAGGCAGAAAAAAGAACAGAAATCAGAGTTAGAAAAGCAATGAGACATCCCTTTGAAGGAATAAAAATAAGAGAATGGAATTAGAGTGGTTGTAGGGGTCAGGCAGGTGCCAGCTCTGTAATCTGGTGTTTATAAACATCTCCTCCTGGCCAACAACAAACCTTGGAAAACAGAATCTGATGTGGTTATATTTAGAACTGCACTCCTGCAACATTCAAAGGAGACTTCTAAATGTTAAATAGACCAAAGATTAAATGAAATTGAAGCCTACTGAAGTTTTTTAAGGGATTTATTTTAAGAACTGGACAAGTAACAGAAAGATGGCTCAATAAAAAAAATGTGATATCATTGTTTAAGCAGTGAAGGCAAAATGTTAAGCTGAAAACTAATTTTGTGATACAGATATCAACAACTGGAAATACTTAGGAAGAAATTCTTCCCTGTGAGGGTGGGGAGGCCCAGAGCAGCTGTGGCAGCTCATCCCAAACCCAGGGTCAGAGCAGGGAGGAACTCAGCATGTGGAGCAACAGGCAGAGGGAGCACAAACCAACCCTCTGTAAGTGATCTGTGAGCTCCTGCTGAAGTGAAGGGAGCGACCCACCTTTGCTGGTCAGCATCTGGCTCTGATTTATTGATCAACCAGGCACTTTTTATAACAGTGTTAATTCACTTCATGCATATTGCAAAACCTGAGCTCCCGATAGGCTGTAGAGAAAACTTCAGCTCCTCCTTTTGTTTACAATACCTGAAGTTTGTTTACTGAAACCAAGATCAGTGTTCTCACCATGATATGAAAACTTCTCAAAACCTTTATATCTGTTTCTAACGGCCATCTGTTCCCAGAGCAGCCAAGGACAGAATATTGCCTGTTTTTGAGGAAACGGTCTGAGAATCTTGTTTATATAAAAGGTGGCTGAGAACCTAATTATTTACAGGATCAAGCCTGGGAAAGGCTGCTTTACAGCAGGCTTCTATCTTTCCCTCAGCTGAGCACCTTCATGGCCTCTTTCTTTAAGCCATGTCTGAACCAGGCTCTCCACAACTTCCCCTGCAGAGAGAGGAGGAGCAGCTCCAATCTCTGCTCTGTGTGACAGCGACAGCGCCCCAGGGAGGCTGAGGATGGATTATCAGGGAAAGGCTCCTCCCCCAGAGGGAGCTGGCACTGCCCAGGGAGGTTGGGGATGGATTATCAGGGAAAGTTTATCCCCCAGAGGAGCTGGCACTGCCCAGGAATGCCAGGGAGGTTGGGGATGGATTATCAGGGAAAGGCTCCTCCCCCAGAGGGAGCTGGCACTGCCCAGGGAGGCTGAGGATGGATTATCAGGGAAAGGTTCATCCCCCAGAGGGAGCTGGCACTGCCCAGGGAATGGCCAGGGAGGTTGGGGATGGATTATCAGGGAAAGGCTCCTCCCCCAGAGGGAGCTGGCACTGCCCAGGGAACGGCCAGGGAGGTTGGGGATGGATTATCAGGGAAAGGCTCCTCCCCCAGAGGGAGCTGGCACTGCCCAGGGAGGTTGGGGATGGATTATCAGGGAAAGGCTCCTCCCCCAGAGGGAGCTGGCACTGCCCAGGGAATGGCCAGGGAGGTTGGGGATGGATTATCAGGGAAAGGTTCCTCCCCAGAGGGAGCTGGCACTGCCCAGGAGTTGGGATGGATTATCAGGGAAATGTTCAGAGGAGCTGGCACTGCCCAGGAAATGGCCAGGGAGGTTGGGATGGATTATCAGGAAAGGTTCATCCCCAGAGGAGCTGGCACTGCCCAGGGAGGTTGGGGATGGATTATCAGGGAAAGGCTCCTCCCACAGAGGGAGCTGGCACTGCCCAGGGGGTCGAGGATGGATTATCAGGAAAGGTTTATCCCCAGAGGAGCTGGCACTGCCAGGGAACGGCCAGGAGGTTGGGGATGGATTATCAGGAAAGGCTCCTCCCCCAGAGGGAGCTGGCACTGCCCAGGAGCTGGCACTGCCCAGGGGATGGATTATCAGGGAAAGGTTTATCCAGAGGGAGCTGGCACTGCCCAGGGAATGGCCAGGGAGGTTGGGGATGGATTATCAGGGAAAGGCTCCTCCCCCAGAGGGAGCTGGCACTGCCCAGGGAGCGGGCACAGCCCCAGCAGGGTTTGGACACAGCTCAGGCAGCACGGTGGGGCTGTTGGGGCCGGGCACTCCGTGATTTTGTGGGTCCTTTCCAACTGAGGAACACTCAAATTCCAAATATTTACATTGAAGAAAAGGAGAAGACTCTCTCAGCTCCTCCTCTGTGACAACAGATGAAACTGTGAGGTTTGAACTGTGTACAGCACTGCCTGACCATCCAAGTGGCAAAGTTTGAGCACATCTCTTTAAAAAGAAATAAAACTCAAGTGGCCTCACTTTGCTGACACTGAGATCTTTGTTTCTTCCTTAGTCTTGACCCTTCCACTGATTCTTTCACTCTCCCACAGACAGAGATCACAGCAGGAGCAGCTGATAAACTGCACTGGCAGCTTCCCAGTGGTCTCTGAAACATTTTCAAGTGGTCTGTGACATTGTGAGAAGGTGCCAAATTTTCTCTCTTTTCAATCTGTCAGATGACATTGGAACAGAAGCACAAATTCCTGACTTCGACTGCTTTGTTCACACGGCTTTAGAAAATGTGTGACTACAAAGGGAAGGAAAAAGAAAAAGGAAAGAGAAAAAGAGAAAGAAGGAAAGAGGAAAGAGGAAAGAGGAAAGAGGAAAGAGGAAAGAAAGAGGAAAGGAAAGGAAAAAGGAAAGGAAAGGAAAAAGGAAAGGAAAGGAAAGGAAAGGAAAGGAAAGGAAAGGAAAGGAAAGGAAAGGAAAGGAAAGGAAAGGAAAGGAAAGGAAAGGAAAGGAAAGGAAAGGAAAGGAAAGGAAAGGAAAGGAAAGGAAAGGAAAGGAAAGGAAAGGAAAGGAAAGGAAAGGAAAGGAAAGGAAAGGGAAAGGAAAGGAAAGGAAAGGAAAGGAAAGGAAAGGAAAGGAAAGGAAAGGAAAGGAAAGGAAAGGAAAGGAAAGGAAAGGAAAGGAAAGGAAAGGAAAGGAAAGGAAAGGAAAGGAAAGGAAAGGAAAGGGGGAGGTGTTCACATTCTAGAGGACACCAGGCTGCAAACCAAGCAGTGGGAAAAATAAAGAAATGCTGGAATTTTCTACCCTAAACATCTCAGAGAAAACAGAGATGAACTTCAGTGAGCTGTGAAATGAAGTGGGTGCATAGCTGAAATTCTTTCACACAGAAGATGAGCACTTGTCACCACTGAGCCAATGACAACAGGAACCTGCTGAGCCCTTCTCTGCACACCGTGCTCACATCCTGCACTGCCAGGACCGGTCACACTCCTGAATAAATCTCTTATCTTCTTCAAAACTGATAACCAGAAACACTTCCAGACTGCTTGAGGCTGCTCTCACATCCTCACTGGGTCAGCTTCTCACAATTACCATCACATAAATCTCCACAGGCTTCAATTAAATTGATTGTTTTAATTCACCTACTCACGAGGGGCAGCTCTTTATGGCTTTAGGTGAAAAAAAGAGTTTTGCCTGGATGATCAGAGAGCAGTTTTGCTCTGTTTCACTTACTCTGTGGTTTTGTAGACATCAGAGTAGAGCCCAGCCTTCTGGTATTTCTTCTTTGGGGGTCGAGGGGCTTTCTTCTCCCGCTGGGTCAGAGGAGGCAGAGGCTGCTCGGGGGTTTCAGCTTCAGCTGCTTTCCCAAGGGCCTCATGGGGACTGGGAGGTTCAGCTGCTGTCTCAGAGAAACTGCAAGAAAAAGCAGAGATTAAAAAATCACCTTCCCATTAAGAACATCTCACAGTATTTCATTAATCCTCTCTCAAATCTGGTCAGCAGAAGAAGTTCATGTTTCTGGATTTCTGGGTGACTCACTGATCATGATCAACCGGGGGTTAAGTGTAATCATAAGAAAAGCATGATTCTTTTTGTGACATTATTATTACAAAAAGAATGTTGTTTGTACTGCTGATGTTTATCCTTGGAGCCTCGGCTGAGTAACTCAGAAGGCAGCTCTGCTCTCTGCTCTGCACTCTGGTAACCCCTCCCTGCTCCTCCAGGAGAGCCACAGAGCGATTCCTGAACAGCACCCTCACAGCTCCCATTTCTGGAGAGCAGAGCTCCTGGCAGAGCTTGTTTATTGATGGATTTGGGATGAGTGTGAGATGATAAGAGAGATTTTTGGGGTGCACAGGGGCACCCCTTAACTCCTGCTTGCTGCTGCAGCTTTAATCTGTATCTGCTGTACCTCACTTGATCTCATTTCACATCCTGTGCCCCTACATCCCACACACAATTCCTCAGGGCTCCTTATTCCACACAGGATAAAGGAACAATCTGTGGCACCTCAGCAGCCACCAACTCCCTAAATATATCCTTCACCAACACAAGTACAGAACCAACCCTTTCAGATCACCTGAAATTCTCATTTCTGGGGGTTTTCAGTACCTGAGGAAGGACCTGAACACACTCAGGGCTCACATGCTGCTTGTGGCAGCAGCTCTCACAGACCTTCCAGGCATTTTCTGAGAAAGCTCAGAGAAAGAATTACAACAATTCTGATCATCACTTGCTACACCTGCTGCCAGACACATGTGGAATGTGTTATGGAGATTTGTTTACCAAAGAGATTCCTTCACCAAAGAGAAGTATCTGGATTAGACATTAGTAAGAGTGTTTGGGTTACTTAGCAAATTAGATCAAAGCTGTATCAGAAGAAATTAGAAGTTTCTTTAAAATACACTATAATATAGTATAGAAGAATAAAATAATAGTTCAGCCTTCTGCATCACAGAGTCAATGCTAATTATTACCTGGCTGGGGGCCTGCTGCCACAAACAGTAACTCTGAATTGACCACAGTTGGTTCCCTCTACACTGAACTCCATTATTGTATTTGCATTTCCCCCAGATGCTGGAAGGAAGGAATGATGAATCTGACTCCGTGTTTTCAGAAGGCTAATTTATTATTTTAGGATATTATATTATATTAAAGAATACTAAACTAAACTAAAGAATACAGAAAGGATATTTATCTTTCTGCAAAGATAATAGTGAAAGATAATAATGGAAAAAGATAATAATGAAAACTTGTGGCTCTTTCCAGAGTCCTGACACAGCTTGGCACTGATTGGCCTTTGAGTCAAAACAATTCACATGAAACCAATGAAACAACCACCTGTTGGATAAACAATCTCCAAACACATTCCAGAGCAGCAAAACACAGGAGAAGCAAATCAGATAATTATTGTTTTCCTTTATCTCTGAGGCTTCTCAGTTTCCTAGGAGAAAAATCCTGGGCGAAGGGATTTTTCCAGAAAACGTGAACATTGAAAACCTCAATGACTGAAACATTCTAAACCCAACTGAGGTACAAAACTGCAAGGGAATCACCTCTTATTGAAAACCTCAATGACTGAAACATTCTAAACCCAACTGAGGTACAAAACTGCAGGAATCACCTCTTATTGAAAACCTCAATGACTGAAACATTCTAAACCCAACTGAGGTACAAAACTGCAAGGGAATCACCTCTTATTGAAAACCTCAATGACTGAAACATTCTAAACCCAACTGAGGTACAAAACTGCAAGGGAATCACCTCTTATTGAAAACCTCAATGACTGAAACATTCTAAACCCAACTGAGGTACAAAACTGCAAGGAATCACCTCTTATTGAAAACCTCAATGACTGAAACATTCTAAACCCAACTGAGGTACAAAACTGCAAGGGAATCACCTCTTATTGAAAACCTCAATGACTGAAACATTCTAAACCCAACTGAGTACAAAACTGCAAGGGAATCACCTCTTATTGCTCTCCTGCTCCTCCTCGGGCAGACTCTTGTGCCTCTTCCTGGCCTGCTCCTCGGGCAGCCACCGCTTCCTCTTCCAGCCCTTGCGGTGCTCGGGGTCGAGGCTGACGCTCTGCACCACGGCCTCGATGACGTCGGTGATGGTGTCGGGCCCCAGGTGCAGGGGGCTGCTGCTGCTGGGCTCTGTGTCCTGCAGCTCCTGGCTGACCATCCTGGCGGCCTGCAGGGCCTGCATGGACACCACGGCCTGCATCGGGTACTTGCGCGGCCGCCCCGGCCGCCGCTTCACGAAGTTGTTCCCCGTCCTCGACTGCCTCTGCAGCTTTTTGGCTTTCAGGATTTTGTTGACGTGGTCCAGATTTTTTTTTGTGGCCAGGATTTTGTTGTAATTGCACATTTTCCTCGCTTGCCTCTGCATGGCCTCCACCACGCTCCTCTTGAGGTGCCGCGGCGAGTAGGAGCCGGGCAGGCGCTCCGGCAGCAGGGCGATGCCCTCGGGGCCGGGCACGCCGGCGCTGCCCAGCCCGTGCCCGTCCTGCTTGCCCAGGGCTCGCTCCCGGGAGTGGCTGCGGGCAGGGCTGGCCGAGGGGGGGCTGCCCAGGACCCCCTCCAGGCCCTTGTCCAGCGGGGGGGGCCCGTCCTGCTGCGCCATGCGCTGCAGCAGCGCGTCCACCGCGTCCTCGGCCGCCGGGGCCAGGCGGGCAGCCCGGGCTGGCACTGCCGCCCCTGAAACACACACAGGCCTGCAGCTGGTCAATCGGGGCTGGGGTTGTGGGGCTTTCGTGTGCTTGTAAAGCTGCAATTCTCAGGTGTGTAACTCTAGTAATATAGTAATTCTAATATAATAATAGGATATATTATATATAATATATATATATGATATAGTATATATATATTATATGGTATATGATATATAATATATATGATATATAATTATAATATATAATATATGATATATAATATATATTTTATAATATATTATATATAAGATATATAATATACAATATATAACATATATAATATATTATATATAATATACTAAACTAAATAATAATAATAGCAATAATAATATAATCTATGATAATATATCCAATAGTATCTAGAATAATATCTAGAATGATATCTATAATAATATCTATAATATATATAATAATATAAAAATACATTCCACTGCAAAGGATTTCTGCAGCACAGGCTGGATGGAGCATCTGCTGCAAACATCTGTTCAAAGCAGGGAGGAAATGGCACTTTGGCACATCCTTCTAGATGGAAACCATAACTTTGTCCTAAGTACCAATCCCAGGGATTTATTACATATTTGCAGTCGGTTTAGGAGTCTGAGAAATGTCTGAATTCTGGTAATGAGAGCGTTTCTGCAAATGAGCTTCTTACAAAATGGGTCAACCTGCTGGATTTTCTTCTGTCCACCCCCAGGGGGCTCACATTCCATTTTTACAGAATCCAGAATGGTCTGGGTTGGAAGGGACCTTAAAAACCATCTTGTTCCACCCAGGATTCTCACATGTGAGCTCCCAGGTGCTCACATCCCATTTTTACAGAATCCAGAATGGTCTGGGTTGGAAGAAACCTCAAAAACCATCTTGTTCCACCCAGGATTCTCACATGTGAGCTCCCATGGGAGCTCAGTGCATTTTTACAGAATCACAGAATGGTTTGGGTTGGAAGGAACCTTCAAGACCATCTTGTTCCACCCCCTGCCAAAACCTCAGGATCTCCATGAGCTGAAGTTCTCCAGCCATGATGTCCCAAAATATCAGTGGAAAACCTCAGGATCACCATGAGCTGAAGTTCTCCAGCCATGATGTCCCAAAACTCAGGATCACCATGGGTGATGTTCTCCAGCCATGATGTCCCAAAATATCAGTGGAAAACCTCAATATCTCCATGAGCTGAAGTTCTCACAGCCATGATTCCCAAAAATATTAGTGGAAAACCTCAGGATCACAATGAGTGAAGTTCTCCAGCCATGATGTCCCAAAATATCAGAGGAAAAACTCAGGATCACCATGAGCTGAAGTTTTCACAGCCATGATATCCCGAAAATATCAGTGGAAAACCTCAATATCTCCATGAGCTGAAGTTCTCCAGCCATGATGTCCCAAAATATCAGTGGGAAAACTCAGGATCACCATGAGCTGAAGTTCTCCAGCCATGATGTCCCAAAACTCAGGATCTCCATGAGCTGAAGTTCTCACAGCCATGATATCCCGAAAATATCAGTGGAAAACCTCAATATCTCCATGAGCTGAAGTTCTCCAGCCATGATGTCCCAAAACTCAGGATCACCATGAGTGATGTTCTCCAGCCATGATGTCCCAAGATATCAGTGGGAAAACTCAGGATCACCATGAGCTGAAGTTCTCCAGCCATGATGTCCCAAGATATCAATGGAAAACCTCAGGATCTCCATGAGCTGAAGTTCTCCAGCCACGCTGGGTCTCAGCACAGCCCTGAGCACCCCGGGATCCCAAAGCCAGGTTCCTGGGCAGCACTTGCCTGGAGAAGAGGTGCTCTCTGACGTGGATCTCTTCCTGGAGGGGCTGCAGTTTGTGCTCTCCGACTGCCTCTGCGAGGGCTTCTCCTGGCTGGGCAAAGGGCCTGCAAGGCAGAGCAGGGAAAGGCACAAAAAAATCATCATTTCAGGGGAAAGGGTTCAATTCAGGTTACTCTGAACACCTGTGAGCTCCCAGAATGCAGGGGAAGGAGGGAAAGGAAAAACACCAAGCAGGGATTGCCACAGGAAAGCGCAGAGCTAAACAAGGCTTGAGTAAAGACATGGAATATTAACAACCAGAATGAGGTTGTGAGTGGGAAAAGGAAAGGAAAGAAAGGGGAAGAAAGGCAAAAAAAGAAAAAGGGGAAAGGGGAAAAGGAAGGAAAAGGGGAAAGGGAAAGGGGAAAGGGAAGGAAAAGGGGAAAGGGAAAGGGGAAAGGGAAAGGAAAAGGAAAGGAAAAGGAAAGGAAAAGGGGGAAAGGAAAAGGGGAAAGGAAAAGGGGGAAAGGAAAAGGGGAAAGGAAAAGGGGGAAAGGAAAAGGGGAAAGGAAAAGGGGGAAAGGAAAAGGGGGAAAGGAAAAGGGGGAAAGGAAAAGGGGAAAGGAAAAGGGAAGGAAAAGGGGAAAGGAAAAGGGGGAAAGGAAAAGGGGGAAAGGAAAGGGGGAAAGGAAAAGGGGGAAAGGAAAAGGGGGAAAGGAAAAGGGGGAAAGGAAAAGGGGGAAAGGAAAAGGGGAAAGAAAAGGGGAAAGGAAAAGAAAGGGGGAAAGGAAAAGGGGAAAGAAAAGGGAAAGGAAAAGGGGAAAGGAAAAGGGGAAAGGAAAGGAAAAGGAAAGGAAAGGAAAGGAAAGGAAAGGAAAGGAAAGGAAAGGAAAGGAAAGGAAAGGAAAAGGAAAGGAAAGGAAAGGAAAGGAAAGGAAAGGAAAGGAAAGGAAAGGAAAGGAAAGGAAAGGAAAGGAAAGGAAAGGAAAGGAAAGGAAAGGAAAGGGAAAAGGAAAAGGAACCCCCCCACATATTCCTACTCTCAATTGAATCCAAACTCCTTGATTTTCAGAAGGGTTTGGACAAGACCTCTGCAGATCACCAAAACCAAGCACCCTGCTCTGAACAGGGTCAGCTTGCTCAGGGCCACCACATTCTGTTGTGTTTTCCACATCTCCAGGGACACAGATTCCCTGATCTGCAATTCCCCCACCCTCACTGTGAGCACTGTTTTCTTCTGCACAAACAGAATTCCCTGAACCCCAGTGGGCTCCTCACACTGGGCACCAGCAGGAACATTTTCCCTCCTTTTTCTTCATTCCCTCCCAAGTGGAACATGGACACACTGCAAGAGCTCCCTTTGTGCATCCTCTGCTCCAGGCTTGACAACCCCAGTTCTTCCAGATCCTTTGGATGAGCAATCCCAGCTCTCCCAAAATCCCTGGATGAGCAATCCCAGCTCTCCCAAAATCCCTGGATGAGCAATCCCAGCTCTCCCAAAATCTCTGGATGAGCAATCCCAGCTCTCCCAAAATCCCTGGATGAGCAATCCCAGCTCTCCCAAAATCTGGATGAGCAATCCCAGCTCTCCCAAAATCCCTGGATGAGCAATCCCAGTTTTCCCAGTCCCTCTGGATTATTGATCCATCTCTCCCAAATCTCTGGATGAGCAATCCCAGCTCTCCCAAAATCCCTGGATGAGCAATCCCAGCTCTCCCAAACTCTGGATGAGCAATCCCAGCTCTCCCAAAATCCCTGGATGAGCAATCCCAGCTCTCCCAAACTCTCTGGATGAGCAATCCCAGCTCTCCCAAACTCTGGATGAGCAATCCCAGCTCTCCCAGCCCCTCTGGATGAGCAATCCCAGCTCTCCCAAACTCTGGATGAGCAATCCCAGCTCTCCCAAACTCTCTGGATGAGCAATCCCAGCTCTCCCAAAATCCCTGGATGAGCAATCCCAGCTCTCCCAAACTCTGGATGAGCAATCCCAGCTCTCCCAAACTCTCTGGATGAGCAATCCCAGCTCTCCCAAAATCCCTGGATGAGCAATCCCAGCTCTCCCAAAATCTGGGTGAGCAATCCCAGCTCTCCCAAAATCTGGATGAGCAATCCCAGCTCTCCCAAAATCCCTGGATGAGCAATCCCAGCTCTCCCAAACTCTGGATGAGCAATCCCAGCTCTCCCAAACTCTCTGGATGAGCAATCCCAGCTCTCCAAAATCCCTGGATGAGCAATTCCAACTCTCCCAAACTCTGGATGAGCAATCCCAGCTCTCCCAAACTCTCTGGATAACAGATCCAGCTCTCCCAAAATCTCTGGATGAGCAATCCCAATTCTCCCAAAATCCCTGAATGAGCAATCCCAGCTCTCCCAAATCTCTGGATGAGCAATCCCAGCTCTCCCAAAATCCCTGGATGAGCAATCCCAGCTCTCCCAAAATCTCTGGATAACAGATCCAGCTCTCCCAAAATCCCTGGATGAGCAATCCCAGCTCTCCCAAAATCTCTGGATGAGCAATCCCAGCTCTCCCAAATCTCTGGATAACAGATCCAGCTCTCCCAAACTCTGGATGAGCAATCCCAGCTCTCCCAAAATCCCTGGATGAGCAATCCCAGCTCTCCCAGCCCCTCTGGATGAGCAATCCCAGCTCTCCCAAACTCTCTGGATGAGCAATCCCAGCTCTCCCAAAATCCCTGGATGAGCAATCCCAGCTCTCCCAAACTCTCTGGATGAGCAATCCCAGCTCTCCCAAAATCCCTGGATGAGCAATCCCAGCTCTCCCAAACTCTGGATGAGCAATCCCAGCTCTCCCAAATCTCTGGATAACAGATCCAGCTCTCCCAAACTCTGGATGAGCAATCCCAGCTCTCCCAAACTCTCTGGATGAGCAATCCCAGCTCTCCCAAACTCTCTGGATGAGCAATCCCAGCTCTCCCAAACTCTCTGGATGAGCAATCCCAGCTCTCCCAAACTCTGGATGAGCAATCCCAGCTCTCCCAAACTCTCTGGATGAGCAATCCCAGCTCTCCCAAACTCTGGATGAGCAATCCCAGCTCTCCCAAACTCTCTGGATAACAGATCCAGCTCTCCCAAACTCTCTGGATAACAGATCCAGCTCTCCCAAAATCTCTGGATGAGCAATCCCAACTCTCCCAAAATCCCTGGATGAGCAATCCCAGCTCTCCCAAACTCTGGATGAGCAATCCCAGCTCTCCCAAACTCTCTGGATAACAGATCCAGCTCTCCCAAAATCCCTGGATGAGCAATCCCAGTATTCCCAGTCCCTCTGGATTATTGATCCATCTCTCCCAAATCTCTGGATGAGCAATCCCAGCTCTCCCAAACTCTCTGGATAACAGATCCAGCTCTCCCAAACTCTCTGGGTGACTGATCCAGCTCTCAGCCCCTGTCCCACCATTCAGGCACCGGGAAGGAGGTGGAACCCTGAGTGCCTTTGTGCTGCTCATTGTGCTTTTTCACTCTGGAAAAGCATTTCCTTCCCCTCCTTGGGCAGAACTGCTCACCAGGAACTGCACAAAGGTGAAAAGCCAAAAAGAAAATTCTCAAGATTTTAAAATTCTTTCGATTTCTCCCTTGCTGTGTTGCTTTTCCTTTCCAAGACCCTGTCACAATAAAACCCACAAATTTTCCTGCTCCAGTCCATCAGGGCAAATCTGTCACAGCCCTGGGGCCTGAACCTGTGAGGATGATGATGATGATGATGATGTACACACAGAGCAGCACTGGATTTCAGTGCAGAACACATTTCACTCTGTTCCCAGGGCTTGCTGGTACTTGCTAAATCCTTGGGTGATGTCACCAGGCAGCACAATTACCATTCCTGGAGTAAAAACCAATTTTAGAAAGCTCCAGGAATCCACAGCTGCTGCAGGGTGAAGGGACAGGGCTGGGAATGGCTGAGAACACAAGTAAAGATCTATTTGTTTCCCTTTTTCTTACAGTAAACTGCTTTATTTTCCTAAAATTTCAGAGAATCCCAATTACTCTTGAAAGCAAAGGCTGTGGGAGTCATGAAAATGTCACAGAAAAACCTGGTTTTGCAGTGATGAAAATGCTGAGATATTAAAAACTCTGATCACTATAAAAGCCCAGATAAGCAAAAATGCACGTGGTAGTGCAAGAGGAGAATGTGCTTATCCTGAAAATATCTAGAAGACAAAATCCAGGATGCAAAAAAACAGATTTTTGCTGTTTTCCTTCAAAATATGGTATAGTAATGAATATTATATATTCATTATTTTGGTATTAAAAATAGCATATATTATATAATAATATATAGTATATAATGCATAATATATAATATATAGTATATAATGTATAACATATACAGTATACAATAGATAATATATGTACTCTACACTATGTATAAGAATAATACCAAAATAATAAGAATAATACCAAAATAATAATAATGATAATTATGATGATAATAATACCAAAATAATAATAATAATAATAATAATAATAATAATAATAATAATAATAATAATAATAATAATAATAATAATAATAATAATACCAAAATAATGAATCTATAATATACTATATTTTGGTATATTAATTATATTAATAATGACTATTATATATCCATTATTATACCATATTTTTGTATATCATTGATTATTTTATATGTCCCTCCCCTCCTCAAAGCTGGGGCACTGCACAGGTGCTCAGCACTGGGAAGAGCTGTCCTGGTTCCAGCTGGGACAGGCTGAATTTATCCCACTGATGCCTCAGGGTTTAGTTTTTATATTTTTCAGGCTCTGTGCTGTTTTAGTGTGTGGGTCTGGGTTCACATTATGGGATGGTGAGCTCTCCTCACAGAGCAGGGAGACAAAACAATTCCTGCTCTAGCTGGGGACCAAGGATTATTTGTCAATAATCCAGATTTCAGGCCCAGGAGCATCATTTGTGCTTCTTGGTCCTCATTTCCCTCTGTCCTTTTTCATGGCAATTATTACTACTCTTATTATTATTACATATAATTTTATTTCAATTATTAAAGAGTTCTTATCTCAACCCATGAGTTTCACTTTATTCTGGCCCACCCACCCCTCTGGGCTCAGGGAGCTGCTGTAGCAGCTCTGTCATTCCAGGCTGACTTTTCCTCCTGAGGAACTCCAAGATGCATTGAATTAAAAAAATCTACATTAACCAAGCACCCTGAGAGCTGGGATTGCAAACAGAAATTAACCAGCGGGAGTGGGGAATGGACTGTAATTCATAACAGGGGAAAAAACAAGGGGAAGGGTTTGGGGGTGGCAGGGATGGCACTGCTGGCAGGGGGTGGCACAGCCTGGGGGCTGTCACTGCAGTGTCCTGGGGGCTGTCACCATCCGTGGTCCGGTCTCCCCGCTCCGTTCGGGTCCACCCTGCCCATTCAGGTCCCCCGGGCTCGTTCAGATCCCCTCGGTCCGTTCAGGTCCCCCGGGCTCGTTCAGGTCCCCCCCTGTCCCATTCAGGTCCCCCTGCCCATTCAGGTCCCCCCGTCCCGTTCAGGTCCCCCCTGCCCACTCAGGTCCCCTCGGCCCCGTTCAGGTCCCTCCTGTCCCATTCAGATCCCCTCGGTCCGTTCGTGTCCCCCCCGTCCCGTTCGGGTCCCCTCGGTCCCGTTCAGGTCCCCCATCTCGTTCAGGTCCCCCCGGTCCGTTCGGGTCCCCTCGGTCCCATTCAGGTCCCCCCTGTCCCGTTCAGGTTCCCCCATCACGTTCAGGTCCCCCGGTCCGTTCGGGTCCCCCCGCCCCGTTCAGGTCCCTCCTGTCCCATTCAGATCCCCCCGGTCCGTTCGGGTCCCCCCCCGTCCCATTCAGGTCCCCCCTGTCCCGTTCAGGTCCCCCTGGTCCGTCCGGGTCCTCCAGTCCCGTTCGGGTCCCCCCTGTCCGTTCAGGTCCCCCCTGTCCCATTCAGGTCCCCCCGGCCCGTTCGGGTCCCCCCATACCCTGCTCAGGTCCCCCGGCCCCGTTCACGTCCCCCCAGCCCGTTCGGGTCCTCTCGGCCCCGTTCAGGTCCCCCTGCCCATTCAGGTCCCCCTGCACCGCTCGGGTCCACCCTGCCCCGTTTGAGTCCCCCTGTCCCATTCAGGTCCCCCCGGCCCCGTTCAGGTCCCCCCGGTCCGTTCGGGTCCCCCCCGCCCCACCGGGCTCGGCGGGACGCGGCAGAGGAGCGGCGGTGCCGCCAGGGGGCGCTGCTGCCCGCCGGTCCCGCAGCCCCGGGGCGGGAACGGGAACGGCGGAAACCCCTCGGGACTGGAACCGGGACCGGGACAGGGACTCCTCGGGACAGGGACCGGCACAGGGACAGGGACCGGCACAGGGATCGAGGACCGGAAAACAGGACCCCCGGAACAGGACCGGAGGAACTCTGGACAGAACCGGACACAGGACCGTCCTTCGGGCAGGGACCGACACAGGGACGAGGGACCCTCGGGACAGGGACAGCCCGACAGGGACCGGAACCCTTGGACGAAGGGACCAGACCCCGGACCCAGGGCAGGAGACACGGGAAGGGACCGGACAGGGACCGGTACCCTTGGGGACAGGGACCGAGACCCCTCAGGACAGGGACAGACACAGGGACCAGGAACCCTGGGGAAAGGGACCGGCACAGGGACCCCTCGGTCAGGGACTGACACAGGGACAGGGGGTTTTTGGGGCAGGGACTGACACACGGTCTGGGACTGCCCGGGTCAGCCCAGGAGCCCATGGTGACACCGGTTATCCCGGGATGGCACCGGCACCTCACCCACACCGGGACAGCCAGAGCAGGAGCAGCCTCACACCCGGCCCGGTGTTGGCAGAGGGAACAGAACCAGAACCGACTGCGGCTGATCCCCTTTCCTCCCTGCCTGCCTGCTGCACTCGGGCTGATCCCGTTTTTCTCTACACTCGGGCTGATCCCGTTTCCTCTGCATTCGGGCCGATCCCGTTTTTCTCCTGCACTCGGGCTGATCCCTTTTCCTCTTCACTCGCGCTGATCCCGTTTTCCCCTGCACTCGGGCTGATCCCGTTTCCTCTGCACTCGGGCTGATCCCGTTTTCCTCTGCACTCGGGCTGATCCCGTTTCCTCTGCACTCGGGCTGATCCCGTTTTCCATCTGCACTCGGGCTGATCCAGTTTTCTCTGCACTCGGGCTGATCCCGTTTCCACTGCACTCGGGCTGATCCCGTTTCGTCTGCACTCGGGCTGATCCCGTTGTCTGCACTCGGGCTGATCCCGTTTCTCTGCACTCGGGCTGATCCGTTTCTCTGCACTCGGCTGATCCCGTTTCGCTGCACTCGGGCTGATCCCGTTTCCTCTGCACTCGGGCTGATCCCCTTTCCCCCTGCACTCGGGCTGATCCCCTTTCCCCCTGCACTCGGGCTGATCCCGTTTCGTCTGCACTCGGGCGATCCCGTTTCCCCTGCATTCGGGCTGATCCCGTTTCCTCTGCACTCGGGCTGATCCCCTTTCCTCTGCACTCGGGCTGATCCCGTTTTCCCTCTGCACTCGGGCTGATCCCTTTTCCTCTGCACTCGGGCTGATCCCGTTTCCTCTGCACTCGGGCTGATCCCGTTTCCTCTGCACTCGGGCTGATCCCGTTTCCCCCTGCACTCGGGCTGATCCCGTTTCCCCTGCACTCGGGCTGATCCCGTTTTCTCCTGCACTCGGGCTGATCCCGTTTTCCTCTGCACTCGGGCTGATCCCGTTTCCTCTGCACTCGGGCTGATCCCGTTTCCTCTGCACTCGGGCTGATCCCGTTTCCTCTGCACTCGGGCTGATCCCGTTTTCCCTCTGCACTCGGGCTGATCCCGTTTTCCCCCTGCACTCGGGCTGATCCCGTTTCCCCCTGCACTCGGGCTGATCCCGTTTCCTCCTGCACTGGGGCTGATCCCGTTTCCCCCTGCATTCGGGCTGATCCCGTTTTCCTCTGCACTCGGGCTGATCCCTTTTCCCCTGCACTCGGGCTGATCCCCGTTCCCCTGCACTCGGGCTGATCCCGTTTCCTCTGCACTCGGGCGATCCCCCTTTCCTCTGCATTCGGGCTGATCCCGTTTTCTCTGCACTCGCGCTGATCCCCTTTCCTCCCGCACTCGGGCTGATCCCGTTTCCTCTGCACTCGGGCTGATCCCGTTTCCCCTGCACTCGGGCTGATCCCGTTTCCTCTGCACTCGGGCTGATCCCGTTTTCCCTCTGCACTCGGGCTGATCCCGTTTTCCTCTGCACTCGGGCTGATCCCGTTTTCCCCCTGCACTCGGGCTGATCCCGTTTCCTCTGCATTCGGGCTGATCCCATTTTCCTCTGCACTCGGGCTGATCCCGTTTTCCCCCCGCATTCGGGCTGATCCCGTTTTCCCCCTGCACTCGGGCTGATCCCGTTTTCCCCCTGCACTCGGGCTGATCCCGTTTCCTCTGCACTCGGGCTGATCCCGTTTTCCTCTGCACTCGCGCTGATCCCTTTTCCTCCTGCACTTGGCATTTCTCTTTCCTGGGGCTTTGTACCAGACGTGGTTTAAGTTTTCCGAGTGGTGTGGGGCTCCTTGGGAGTGAGCTGGCCACTGAGCCTAATGCCAACCTCACTAAATATCCCGGTTCCAGGTGGGAATGCCCTGTCTGGAAGTGACATCCCAGCGTGAGGAATCACCCCAAGTTCCAAAAAGCATCTCTGCTCTCCCCCTCCTTGGGTTATTCCTCACTCAAACCCAGGTCAGATCACTCACCCCAAAGGAAAACCCCTCTCAATTCCCAGAGCTGCACAATTCACTCCTCAGAGCCAAATTTAACCCTCTGAGTGACCCCGCACCTGCAACTTCTCTTTCCATCACTGCAGAGAAGCAATCTCGTGGTTCTGCTGCCTTCTCCACACGCCACTCACCACCTCAAGTAATTTCAGTACCAGCACAAAGAAATATGAATTTGTGCTTAAAATAAAGAAGGGAAACACAAACTCCCCAAATCAAGAGAAAATCCCAGCCCACACACAGGTGTGCAGAGCAGGGGAGGTGCCATCAGAGCAGGAGAATCCCATGGGAAGGAGCCAAGATGAGAGCCAGGAATGTGAGGAGGGATTTTTCAGTTCTTGCTCTGTGAAATATTAGTCACAAGTGGCTTTGGGAAAATGATTTAAACTCCAAGGGAGAATGCAGGCAAGAAGGGAAGGGAGAAGCAGCTCAGGCTTCCTTCACACACTGGAAGCAGGAGGAGCACAAGCCGCACTTGCCCTTTGCAGGTTTTATTTTATTTTCTTTTCTTTTCCTCAATATTATGCAAATGACAAGCTCCTGTTCCTGCTCCTCCTGTTCCAGTTTTGCTCGAGGCTGTCAGAAGCATTTCCCAACTATGAATAAATCCAAAATTTCCAGGTTTGGTCTCAGGCATCCCCAGCATCAACCCCAGCTGTTCTGAGGTGTTGCAAGAGGCCTCAAGGCAAGGATTGAAAGCTCTGTTGTAGCAGAGATTGTCAAATTACCAAAATGGAGTTACAAAAGGAATAGGAAACATTTTCTTAAATGGAAACATTACTCACAACAGGAGCAGCAACAGGTGGTCTGAACCAAACCAAGCAAACTTCAAACATGGCTTTGAAAGTATCAAAAACCGTGAGAATTTCCCTCATTTCTCCAGAAAATTAAAATTGTATGGAAAAAGCAAAGACCTTTGCATGAGAAAGCAAAGCCTTAGCGTGGAAGGAAGCAAGAGGAGTTTGTTGGGAGGGGGACAGAGGGCTGTGGGTGGCTCTGGGGGAGATGCCGTCAGTCTGTGCTGACACTGCAGGAACAGAGCTCCTGCTGAGGGCAGGGCAGGGCCCCAGAACGATCCTGCAGAGCCCAAACCTCACCTGCCATTGCTCCAGCTGGATTTGGTACAAAAGGACCCATAAAACCTCATGGAACAGAGCTCTTGGTGAGGGGCAGGGCAGGACCCCAGAACGATCCTGCAGTGCCAAAGCCTCACCTGCCCCTTGCTCCAGCTGTGTTTGGTACAACAGAAGGCAGCAAAACTCACAGGAACAGAGCTCTTGGTGAGGGCAGGACCCAAGCACCAATCCCTGCAGAGCCAAAACCTCACCTGATCATTGCTCCAGCTGTGTTTGGTAAAACAGAACCCAGCAAAACTCATGGAACAGAGCTCTTGGTGAGGGCAGGGCAGGGCCCCAGAACGATCCTGCAGAGCCCAAACCTCACCTGACCATTGCTCCAGCTGTGCTTGGTACAACAGAACCCAGCAAAACTCATGGAACAGAGCTCTTGGTGAGGGCAGGGGCAGGGCAGGACCCCAGAACTATCCTGCAGAGCCAGAGCCTCACCTGCCACTGCTCCAGCCATTTTTGGAACAACACAACCAAGCCAGACTCATGGAACAGAGCTCTTGGTGAGGGCAGGACCCAAGCACTGATCCCTGCAGAGCCAAAGCTTCACCTGGCCCCCAGATGTGTTTGGTACAACAGAACCCAGCAAAACTCATGGAACAGAGCTCCTGGTGAGGGCAGGGGCAGGGCAGGACCCCAGAATGATCCTGCAGTGCCAAAGCCTCACCTGACCATTGCTCCAGCTGTGTTTGATAAAACAGAACCCAGCAAAACTCATGGAACAGAGAGAGCTCTTGGTGAGGGCAGGACCCCAGAATGATCCTGCAGAGCCAGAGCCTCACCTGCCCCTTTCTCCAGCTGGATTTGGTACAAAAGGACCCATAAAACCTCATGGAACAGAGCTCTTGGTGAGGGCTGGACCCAAGCACCAATCCCTGCAGAGCCCAAACCTCACCTGTCATTGCTGCAGCTGTGTTTGATAAAACAGAACCCAGCAAAACTCACAGGAACAGAGCTCTTGGTGAGGGCAGGGCAGGGCAGGAGCCCAGAATGATCCTGCAGAGCCAGAGCCTCACCTGCCGCTGCTCCAGCTGTGTTTGGCACAACAGAACCCAGCAAAACTCATAAACAGAGCTCTTGGTGAGGGCTGGACCCAAGCACCAATCCCTGCAGAGCCCAAACCTCATCTGACCATTACTCCAGCTGTGCTTGGTACAATAGAAGCCAGCAAAACTCACAGGAACAGAGCTCTTGGTGAGGCAGGGGCAGGGCAGGAGCCCAGAATGATCCTGCAGAGCCAGAGCCTCACCTGCCGCTGCTCCAGCTGTGTTTGATAAAACAGAACCCAGCAAAACTCATGGAACAGAGAGAGCTCTTGGTGAGGGCAGGACCCAAGCACCAATCCCTGCAGAGCCAAAGCCACACCTGTCCCCCAGATGTGTTTGGTACAACAGAACCCAGCAAAACTCATGGAACAGAGCTCTTGGTGAGGGCAGGACCCCAGAATGATTCTGCAGTGCCAAAGCCTCACCTGCCCCTTTCTCCAGCTGGATTTGGTACAAAAGGACCCATAAAACCTCATGGAACAGAGCTCTTGGTGAGGGCTGGACCCAAGCACCAATCCCTGCAGAGCCCAAACCTCACCTGTCATTGCTGCAGCTGTGTTTGATAAAACAGAACCCAGCAAAACTCACAGGAACAGAGCTCCTGGTGAGGGCAGGGGCAGGGCAGGACCCCAGAACGATCCTGCAGAGCCCAAACCTCACCTGCCCCTTTCTCCAGCTGGATTTGGTACAAAAGGACCCATAAAACCTCATGGAACTGAGCTCTTGGTGAGGGGCAGGGCAGGACCCCAGAATGATCCTGCAGTGCCAAAGCCTCACCTGCCCCTTGCTCCAGCTGTGCTTGGTACAACAGAACCCATCAGGACTCATGGAACAGAGCTCCTGGTGAGGGCAGGGGCAGGGCAGGACCCCAGAACGATCCTGCAGAGCCCAAACCTCACCTGCCACTGCTCCAGTTGTGTTTAGTACAACAGAACCCAGCAAAACTCATGGAACAGAGCTCTTGGTGAGGGCAGAACCCCAACACTGATCCCTGCAGAGCCCAAACCTCACCTGACCATTGCTCCAGCTGTGTTTGATACAACAAAACTCAGCAAAACTCATGGAAAGCCGATCTCCCTTACCTGCCAGGGGCTGCAGGGCCTTGTCCAGGGAGGAAGGCCCGGGCTCCTTGCGGAGGGGCCGGCTCAGCGCCGTGTCCTGCCCGCCGAACAGCCCGGGGCTCTCCGGTAACTTTTTCCGTCCGTTGGTGCTGGCAGAGTTGCTGACTCTGCAGCTGCCTATTGCACTTGTGAAAAGGTTCGTGTGTTCATCGCTGCTGGCTGCCTCTGAGCTGGGAGTGAATCCCCCCAGGGACAGGGCTGGGGAATTTTCAGAGCAGTCAATCTGCAGAGGTGTCTGCAATCCCAGCGCCAAGGAATTGGGCTCCGAAGGTTCTCTCCTGACCCACTGCTCATCTCTGCTTAGCAAACCCTTGGAAGGCGACAGGTGAGGACAAGCCATGTGGCATCTGTGTTTCTCTTTGTGTTTGTACCTATCTCCAACAGCCTCCTTGCCAAACCTGTAGCGCTTCAAGGACTCCAGCACCGTTCTGGAGGAGCTGTTGGCCGTGATGGTGTCCATGGAGACCTGGGGCTGCTCGGAGGAGCGGTGCTCCCGGTGCTTGTGGCGGTGCCTGTGCTTGTGCTCCAGCATCCAGCCGTAGGCCATCTCGGGGGGGACGCTGGGGTACGTGCTCATGGACAGCAGGGGAGTCCTGCTCGTGGTGAGGAAAGCTTCCTGGCGCAAGAGTTTATGCTTCTTCTTGTGGTATTTGGTGGGGTTGAGGAGCAGGTGGCCTGTATGCATGTAGGAAGGTGGGGGTAGGGGGGTGGTGAAGGAAGGAGAGGGTGGAGGAGGGTAAAGGGTTGGAGGGTACCTTCCATAATAACCTAATCCTATGGGAGCAGCTGCCAGGGGAGAGGGCGAGTAAGGCATGCCATAGGAGGGGTAGAACCCGGTGCTGGACAGGGGGAAGCTCAGGCTATGCATGAAAGGCATTTCTGCCATAGCTTCCCGCATTTTTGGAGGCCTGCCTCTCTTTTTCTTTAAATCAGGTTTTCTTATGTAGTGCAAAGGATCTAAAGGAAAAGTAGGGTGGGTGTAGAAACTATTGAAATTTATCCTAAAAATGGTAGGCAGCAAATCCCGGGGTATAAAATGATGACTTCTGTGGGTTATCCTAATTTCACTTAATCGACTTATCAACTCCTCTAACTCAGCGAGGAAATCGGGGTCCTGCCTCCCTCGCAGCTGAGGGTACTTCTTTTTCCTTTTTCTCTTCTGCCTCTTCATCTTGTCGTAGCTGAGGTAATCGTGGCCGCGGCGCTTGCACTTGTGCTTGTGCTTCTCCTTCAGGCTGCCGAGCACGGCGGACGTCTCGCTGGGCATGAGGGACACGTGGTCGAACGAGTGCCTCTTCTTCTTCTGCCCGCACAACTTCTCGGCGCGGTCCGAGGTGCTGTTGTTGTCGGTGCCGATGCCGCTGTCGCTGGGGATGGTCTCGTCGCTGTGCGACTCGCTCACGGGCGACGGCGTCGCCTCCTTGAGCGCCGTCAGCTCGCTCAGGTGCGACGGCGAGTTGGGCAGCAGCGTGGGTGGGGACAACCTCCTCCGGCCCTTGGCCGCCTTCTTCATGGCGAGGGTCTGCACCACGCTGCCCTGCCGGGGGTGCAGGTGCAGGTAGGGCACCGGGCTGGGCTCGATGAAGCCGGCGTCGCTGCTGACGGGGCTCTGCCCCCCGCTCACGGCCGACGACTGCGAGCACGCCGGGGACGGCAGGATCTCCGAGGGGGCGGCTGCCGAGGGCAGCAGGTGGGGCAGGACCTGTCCCAGGGACGAGCCAGGAGCTTGCTGGGCAGATTTCTCCAGAACGGTCAGACTGGCGGCGCTGCTGGCTAAAAGGCCGTTCAGGACGGCTTTAGGTTTCCTCCCTCTCCTTTTTCCTATGTAAATCGTTCCTTTCTTGCTGACGTTGATTTGCTGGCCCAGTTTTGAACCGAAGGTGGCAGCAAGAGTTGACACGGTGTTGTGGAGCTTGGATTGCATCTTCCCTTTGGTATTTGGTTCCACTGTACTGGACAGAATCTGATTCAGGAGTTTCTTGCGCTTCAGAGTTTTCATTTTATTTATTTTTCGAATAATTGTTTTCATTAACTGGCCATTATTTCTCTTGGCAACTTTTCTGTCTGAGTCTACTTCCAAATCACTCATGCTACAAATACTGGGGCTTTGGACTTCCTCTGGCCCTCGGAGCTGCTCCTTCCTCTCAAAGAACTCCCCGGGTCGGTGCTGTTCACTTTCAGGCCCCATCTTGCTCGAGTTCTCCGTTCCAACAAAAGGTGCCACAGACAGAATAGGCGGTTTCATTTTTATTGATGACCGGATCTGCCTTTTAGGTCTCCCCCTCTTTTTAGGAAAAGCTTGTCCTGATAAGCTTTGTTTTAGCGAGGGAATTTCAACTTCAGGCTGCAAAATCGGAGGTTCTTGCTCTTCTTTTGACTGCACTGAGAAGACTTTTGATGCTGGGATCTTAAGAGTTCTTTTGGGGGGACCTTCGAGTTCTGGCATTTCCTTGGATTTTGGTCTTCCTCTCTTGGGTTTGTAAATGTCAGGTAAGAAATCATCCGACATACACAAGCTGGAGGGCTGTTTGTGAGAGCTGTAGAACTTTGGAGTTTGTTTGTCAGTCTCAGCCAGCAGTGCCAGGGACTGTCCATTAGCTTCGTTCAGCTTTGGCAACTGATGTTTGACAAATTCATGCTCCACAAACGAGGACGATCCGATGTTTTTCAGGAATTTGGCCTGCTCCAAATTACTGCTCGATAGTGCACTGTATGAAATGTTTTTAAAAAGCTCGGACCTTTCCAGCTCCAGACCCTTCGGAGGTCGGCACGCGCTCCTCGACACCACCTTAGTCCATCGTGGCTTCCTCCCTTTCCTTTTCTTTAAAGGCTTTGATTGCTGAGTGCTGCTCAGGTTTTTTGCTCCTTGGCAGGATTTCTCAGATGCAGCTATTGCACCGATCTTGAGGAACTGCTTGCTCCCAAACAAGCTGGTAAAACTAACAACCGAAGGGGTGACAGTAGCGTGGATGCCTGTCTCAGCTGCCAAAATGGGCTTCTTCCCTGTGGGAGGACTTGTTCTCGAAGTTTCCACGTAAGACGCTTTTGAATCACTTAAATCCTTCTCAGCACCTTTAAAATCAGTGCTGAGGGTGTGGTTCAGTGTCCTGTTCAGGCCCAGCAGGGAGCTGTCCGAGGAGAAGGGCGTTTTGCCCATGGGGTCTGAAATGCCTTCCAGGAGCTCTGCCGTGGAGCTTAAGTGCAATGAGCTGGACGCCAGCTGGGAGGAGGCTGTGGAGAGGCTCCTGCTGAGGGTGGGCACGGACACGGTGGGGGAAGGAGATGGGAGATTCCCCTCTCCCACCGCGCTGAACGGGGACTTGGCCGTCGACACCTCCGAGGCACCTCCTGTCCTGAAGTCTGGCGAAGTGCAATAAACCGGAGGCTGCTTCTCGTGCTTTGATGTTTCATAAATCCCTTTCTCACTGGATGAGTAGGCATCCTGTGGAACACACATTCCTTCACTGAACATCTCCTTGCCTACGTCAGCAATTTCTTTCCGAATTGAAAACTTGTCCAAGATGCTTTCTTTGCTCTGTCTCATAATGTGCTTCTCAAAGGTTTTGCTGGTTGTGTTTTCCTTCAGTAAATCCGCAGGCTCGTGGCTTTCAAGGCTGCTGAGGTTTGAATTGCAAGGAAGCTTAAAGGGCTCTGAGGAGGGCACGAGGGAATCTGCTTTCAGACTCCCAGAGTCCTTGGTAGCCAAACCAGCTGGGCTGCCAATCCCTGCTGGCTTCTTCCCACACTCCTTGCTCACCAATCCCACAGCACTGCTCATTCCTGGCACCTTCCTCCCAGGCTCCTTGCTCACCAGTCCCATGGGGCTGCCAATCCCCGGGGTCTTCCTCCCAGAGTCTTTGTTAACCAGAGCTGTGCTGTTCCCAGGGCCTGGCACCTTCCTTCCACAATCCTTGCTAAGCAGACCTGCGGGATTATTTATTCCCAACAACTTCTTGCCAGCATCCTTGTTCACCAATCCTGCTGGAGTGCTGATCCCTACCGGCTTCTTGAGAGGCTCCTTGCTGGGCAGGGCACTTGGAGTGCTGATCCCTGCAAGTTTCCTCCCCACATCTTTGCTGACCAACCCAACTGCAGAGCTGCTGCCCACGGGCTGCTTCTTTCCTGCATCCTTGTGGACTAACCCTGTTGGAGTGCTGATCCCTGGGGGCCTCTTCCCAGAGTCTTTGTTAACCAATCCAATCAAGGGGCTGATTGCTTGGGGCTTCTTCCCAGAGTCTTTGTTCACCAATATGGCAGCGCTGCCAATGCCCAATGGCTTCTTCCCTGAGTCCTTGTTCACCAAGCCAACAGCAATGCCAGAGCCCGGCAGCTTCTTCACCAAATCTCTGCTAACCAACCCACTGGCACTCACAGCTCCCGGCAGCTTCTTCCCAGAGTCTTTCACCAAACCAGATGGAGCTCCATTTCCACTCCCAGGCTTCTTCTGCTTGGTTTTGGAAGACTTGGAAGGAGGACAAGTTGCAATAAGCTGAGCCAATTTTTCTGTGACAGTTGTTGCTCCGTTAATTTCTGTTCTATCCTTTAAATCAGAGTTATGGCTACTGATCAGGGTCGGAGGAGATGATTTGATATAATCTGTCATTTCAGAATGCAATGGGGAAACTTTCTTAGATAAAGGGGTTGTTTCTACTTCGATACCTTCTTCCACGTGTAACTCAACAGGGGCAACTTCTCCAGCTTTCTTGTAAGACTTGGAAGGGTCCTAAAAGTTAATAAACAAAAAAAGTCTTTAGGGACAGGGTACAAAGTTTCACTTTGAGTAACACAGTATTTTTTAATGTTGATGTGATTAACACTTGCTCTGGTATCAGGGTTACTGCATAAACAGAGGCTTCATGATCCAATTAATTTCAAAACAAACAATAGTAATATCAGTAATTTAAATAATGGCATAATAAAATAAACACATTCAGCAAATAATAGTGATAACTCACATTGAAACCAAAATGTTTTAATGGACACGCTGAGGCTTTGCTGATGTTAACAAAACCCAAACTCCCTCCTAGTCCGGAAATAAAAACCATTTAGTCTGTCCCCCGATTATTAAAAATATCCTCCAAAAATACTGTTGATGTTTATTAATAAAAACTCACTACCAACAAAGTGCTGGGCTATTTATAGTGTGAGAGCACTTGAAGAGCTCACGTGGTGCTGAGCAGCAGCTGAGCAGGGCCCTGGCAGGGCAGGGCTGGCACTGCCACCCTGCCCCTGCTCCTCCCTGCCCAACTCTGACCATCAAAAATACAAACTAAATAAAATAAGTCAAATTATTCTGTTTGCATAAAGGAGAAGGGGGTGATAATGTGCACAAATGGAATAACTGAAACTCACCACCTCACCAAACTTGAACTTTATTCTGTAAAGGTTAAAATCAAAACTGCAACACATCATAAATCTTACTGAGAGCACGTCAATAAATTCATATTTCATTTTGGAAGGACATTCTTTACACACATCTCTGCAGTGCAGGGGCTGGGGATGGAAGGAAATAATGATGACAATTCTATGATAATTCTGCCCATAGTTGTGATGTCCCCAGCATCAGGAGGACACGGGGCTGTTGGAGCAGGTCCAGAGGAAGCCATGATGGAGCACTGGGATGGCTTCAAACTGACAGAGAGGAAATTTAGGTTGGATAAACGGGAGAAATTCCTCCCTGTGAGGGTGGGCAGGCCCTGGCACAGGTGCCCAGAGCAGCTGTGGCTGCCCCTGGATCCCTGGCAGTGCCCAATGCCAGGCTGGGACAGTGCACGGTGTCCCTGCCATGGCTGGGTGTGGAATAAGCTGGGCTTTAAGCTCCCTCCCAGCCCAAAGTCACAATGAATGTGATTTCATTCCCAATTTGAAATCTCCTGGGACCTCTCAGAACAAACACAAAATATGGAGAGAAAGACACCAATGCCACAGCTCTGCATCCCTCTGCCATAAAAGCTGATAAGGCAATGGCACTTCCAGCACCTGATCCCAGATGGATGTTCTATGGGATGGAACCATCCTATGGATGCTGAAGGAAGGGACAGCCTGGATTCCTCTGGAACACCAATTTTGGTGCTGATCATGAAGGATTTGTTCACTCAGCTGCACTTAACAGGAATTTGCAGCCTGGATCCAGCTGGACACTGCTGAGATGAAAAGCAGCTCTGCACCCCAAATCCAGGGCACAGGGGGCTCTCTGTGCCCACCTCCAGGCCTGGCACTCACAGGAAGCCCCTGAGTCAGCGTGGCACCGCCCTGAGCCTGCAATCCAACGCCCCTGGATCCCTGGCAGTGCCCAATGCCAGGCTGGCACAGTGCACGGTGTCCCTGCCATGGCAGGGTGTGGAATAAGCTGGGCTTTAAGCTCCCTCCCAGCCCAAAGTCACAATGAATGTGATTTCATTCCCAATTTGAAACCTCCTGGGACCTCCCAGAACAAACACAAAATATGGAGAGAAAGACACCAATGCCACAGCTCTGCATCCAGCACCTGATCCCATAAAAGCTGGTATGGCAAAGGCACTTCCAGCACCTGATCCCAGAGCTGTTCCTATGGATGCTGAAGGAAGGGACAGCCTGGATTCCTCTGGAACACCAATTTTGGTGCTGATCATGAAGGATTTGTTCACTCAGCTGCACTTAAGCAGGAATTTGCAGCCTGGATCCAGCTGGGCACTGCTGAGATGAAAAGCAGCTGTGTGGGGAATGGGGGAGCCTCTGCACCCCAAATCCAGGGCACAGGGGGCTCTCTGTGCCCACCTCCAGGCCTGGCACTCACAGGAACCCCCTGAGCCTGCCATCCAACGCTCCTGGAATTCCCTGGGGCAGGCTCTGAGTGCCAGAGAATCACCAATGACTGCTAAAGCCTTCAGAGAGCTTCCTCCTCCTCCTCCTCCTCCAGCCTGAAATTCTGACAGGAACTTCGGAAGAAAAATCTCCTTTGTTCAGCAGACTTCAAAAAAACCACCTAAATATTGACTTGGGAATTCAGCTCCTCATGCCTGTATTTACATTGCACATTATTTATTCTTTTTTTTCCTGCTCCTCCTGGGTGCTGTGCCACCCCTGGGCCAGGTTCTGTGGTGCCCTCACTGGGTACCCAACACTTCTTGGCAGGCTCTGCTTTTCCCTGCTCACCTCCATTTCCAAACAAAGGCCTGGCAAGTTTGAACAGACACTTCAATAATAAATACACAACTAACAAAACCCTTCCAAACAGCAGCTTTGATCTGAGCAAGACGCCAGGATTCTGAAAACAAGGCTTTAGCATCAAACACAGATCCTTTGAAAGCTGAACGAGTGTGCCCTGGAAAGTTTTCTCATCTAAGGGTGAGTGAGCTTTCCAAGCACACTGAGAATTATTTCAAAGAACATGAAGCATCTAGTGAGATGTCAGACAAGAAGTCAAAAAAGTCTGTCATTTTTAAACCCAAAATTCTTATTGGGGAATTTTTTTCCCCTATAAATCTACTTAATAATCAGCATGATTAAGAGAAACATTTTGGAGGGAAATTTTGAAGAACAAAATTTTATACAGTAACTTTTAACAAAAACATCTTGAGATGTTTCCTTTGGAAAAGGTTGCAGTGGCTGCAGAAACATGAAAATAATTCACAACATCAGCCAGAGAGTCAAAACTTCTTATTGCAATTCTGTATCAGTAAAAATTTCAGATTTTTGGTTGAAGAGAAGAGCAGGTACTCCACTAAGGAGGAGTAAGAGTATTAGAGACACCAAAACCAAACTGCAATCATGCACAGCCCCAAACTTCAGGAATAAAAAGGAAATTTTCTGTGCAGAGGCAACAGTGGAAGAACTGGACCCCACTGCCCATACACTGAGGGAATCAGGAAAATCAACTTCAGCCACATCAGCCCAGATGTGCCAGCACTGACCCTGCCCTGGACACCAATGGGAAACACAACCAGGAACAAACCCCAGGAACAAACCCCAAAAAACCCCAGGAACAAACCCCAAAACACCCCAGGAACAAACCCCAAAAACCCCGAGGAACAAACCCCAAAATACCCCAGGAACAAACCCCAAAATACCCCAGGAAAAAACCCCAAATAACCCTGGAACAAACCCCAAAAACCCCAGGAACAAACCCCAAAATACCCCAGGAACAAACCCCAAACACCCCAGGAACAAACCCCAAAATACCCCAGGAACAAACCCCAGGAACAAACCCCAAAACACCCCAGGAACAAACCCCAAAAACCCCCAGGAACAAACCCCAAAAACACCCCAGGAACAAACCCCAAAACACCTCTGGAACAAACCCCAAAAACACCCCAGGAACAAACCCCAAAACACCCCAGGAACAAACCCCAAAAACCCCCAGGAACAAACCCCAAAATACCCCAGGAAAAAACCCCAAATAACCCTGGAACAAACTCCAAAATACCCTGGAACAAACTCCAAAATACCCTGGAACAAACCCCAAAAACCCCGAGGAACAAACCCCAAAATACCCCAGGAACAAACCCCAAAATACCCCAGGAACAAACCCCAAAACACCCCCGGAACAAACCCCAAAACACCCCAGGAACAAACCCCAAAATACCCCAGGAATAAACCCCAAATAACCCTGGAACAAACCCCAAAAACCCCCAGGAACAAACCCCAAAAACCCCCAGGAACAAACCCCAAAAACCCCAGGAACAAACCCCAGGAACAAACCCCAAAAACCCCCAGGAACAAACCCCAAAAACCCCCAGGAACAAACCCCAGGAACAAACCCCAAAATACCCCAGGAACAAACCCCAAAAAACCCCAGGAACAAACCCCAAAACACCCCCAGGAACAAACCCCAAAAAACCCAGGAACAAACCCCAAAACACCCCAGGAACAAACCCCAAAAACCCCCAGAACAAACCCCAAATAACCCTGGAACAAACCCCAAAACACCTCTGGAACAAACTCCAAAATACCCCAGGAATAAACCCAAATAACCCCGGAACAAACCCCAAAAACCCCAGGAACAAACCCCAAAAACCCCCAGGAACAAACCCAAAATACCCCAGGAATAAACCCCAAAACACCCCAGGAACAAACCCCAAAACACCCCTGGAATAAACCCCAAATAACTCTGGAACAAACCCCAAAAACCCTGAGGAACAAACCCCAAAACAACCCCAGGAACAAACCCCAAAAACATCCAGGAACAAACCCCAGGAACAAACCCCAAAACACCCCTGGAACAAACCCCAAAAACACCCCAGGAATAAACCCAAAACACCCCAGGAACAAACCCCAAAACACCCAGGAACAAACCCAAAACAACCCCAGGAACAAAGCCCAAAACAACCCCAGGAACAAACCCCAAAAACACCCCAGGAATAAACCCCAAAACTCCCCAGGAACAAACCCCAAAAACCCAGGAACAAACCCCAAAACACCCCAGGAACAAACCCCAAAATAACCCTGGAACAAACCCCAAAATACCCCAGGAATAAACCCCAAAAACCCCCAGGAACAAACCCCAAAATACCCCAGGAATAAATCCCAAATAACTCTGGAACAAACCCCAGGAACAAACCCCAAAAACCCCCAGAACAAACCCCAAAAACCCCAGGAACAAACCCCAAAACACCCCAGGAACAAACCCCAAAATACCCCAGGAACAAACCCCAAAACACCCCTGGAACAAACCCCAGGAATAAACCCCAAAATACCCCAGGAATAAACCCCAAATAACCCTGGAATAAATCCCAAAAAACCCCAGGAACAAACCCCAGATCCCAGCTGGGCACAGCCAGCACTGTCACCTGCACAAAATAATATATAACATTATAACAATATACTATATATATAATTATGTATATTATATAGTATATACTACTATTCATTATTGTTAGAATTATCATAAATTATTATAAAATAGTATTATTGCAAACTAGTAACTAATAATATAACTTTCTAAACAAATATCACTCTCTAAACCAATATATAACTTTCTGAACTAATACAAATTTCTAAACTAATACAAATTTCTAAATTAACATATATCCTTCTAAACAAGGAAGGAATTCAGAAATACAAATTTCTAAACCAATATAATTTTCCAAACAAATATCATTTTCCAAACCAACGTATAACTTTCTAAACCAACAGGCAGTTGCCACAGAATTTATTTTACTTTTCTAAGTTATCACCTTTACTTCTGCTGCACTGAGGATGCTTTTGTCTAATTTGTACACATATGTTTCTGTTATAACTTCCAAACTCTTAATTTATAAATCCTTCACCATCTTAATTAAAGTATATTTTTACTTACAGCTACAGAAATATAAATTTATTATTTTCTGTTTAATATCTGTGTGCTATATTTTTGCTCTATAGTTTCTCACATATTTAAAGCATATTTTTACTTACAACCACAGAAATAGAAATTTATTATTTTCTGTTTAATATCTGGGTGCTGCATTTTTACATCAATCCAAGCTTCTCCTAAGGCTGCAAATCAAACCCTTCTGTGCCTCTGGAAGTTTCTGTTTTTCTGATTCCCACATGCTCATCCAGCCCTTCATTCCTTCCTCAGCCCTGCTTCCCCTGCAGAAATGCAGTTTTATATTTATAAAAATATTTATTTTATATATATATTAAATATATTTATATTTATGCTATATTAAGATTTTATATATATTTATATTTATACTATGTTTACATTACATTTATATTATATTAATATAATTAATATATATATATAATATAATATATATAAAATACTAATATATATAATAATTTAATTACATTAATTATATGTATATATATTTATAGACTATATAAATATAATTTATTTATATAAAATTACTTATATTTATCTTTTACATATTTATATTATCATTCTATATTATTTTATATTATATTGATATTTATAATGATTATGGTTAGTTATTTATATTTATAATGATTATGGTATAATATAATATATAATATAATTATCTTATAAATATATACTCTATATTTGTAGACTATATAATTTATTTTTTAAAAAAATTACTAATATTTATTTGATATATTTATATTATTATTCTACATTATATTATTTTATATTATATTTATAATTATTATGGTTAGTTATTTATATTTATATTTATGATAATTATGTTGCAATATAATATAGAATTATATTATAAATATATATTGTATATTAATAGACTATATAAATTATTTATACAAAATCACTTCTATTTATCTTTTATATATTTATATTATTATTCTATATTAATTTATATCATATTTATATTCATAACTATTATTGTTAGTTATTTATATTTATACTTATGATGATTATGTTGTAATATAAAATAGCAATATTATATATATTTATAGACTTTATAAATATAATTTATTTACACAAATTACTTATACTTATTTTTATATATTTATATTATACATTGTATATTGTATACTATATATTGTATACTACATATAATATAGTATATAGTATATATTGTATACTACATATTATATACTATATATTATATACTATATATTATATATAATATATAATATACTATAAATAATATATAATACATAATATATAATATATAATATAATAATATTATATATTTTATATATTTATATTATACATTGTATATTGTATACTACATATTATATACTATATATTATATACTACATATAATATAGTATATATAATATACTATATATATTATACATTATATGTTATATATTATATGTTATACATTATATATTTTACATTATATATTATACGTTATACACTTTATATATCAATATCAATAATATTCCTCCCCTGAATAAGAGATTTTCAGCTGCAGGAGCCACCTCAATCCAGACCTCAAGAGAAATCAGTGCTTGGATATTCCACTGTTCCAAAGCTCAACTCATTGCAACAGAGTATTGTCAAAAAAAAGCCAAAAAAGAAAGAAAAAGTTACAAAAAATAAAAGAAAACCATCAGCGTAATAACAAACTGCCATCAACTCTTCTGGTGTTTTCAAGCCAAAGTTAGAAACATCATTAGAAATAATAAGCTTGTTCTGAAATGGAAGAATGTGAAATAAAGACATTTATTTCAGAGTTTTGTGTTCACTGGGCTGGATGCAAACACTGCTGGCAGTGCAGGAACCCAATGGGAGAGCAGTGCAGAGTCTGAAAATGCAATTCCAGCCCTCACACACCACATCCAGCACACTCGTTCTGTAAGCACATCAGGAATTGCTCAGAATCCCAGACTGCTCTGGGCTAAAAGGGATTTTAAAGATTTCATTCCCCACTTTCCACCATCCCAGGCTGCTCCAAACTGTCCAGCCTGGCCCTGGGCACTGCCAGGGATGCAGGGGCAGCCACAGCTGCTCTGGGAAATCTGATTTAATGGATTTAATCCCAAATATCCAAATATTGGGGAGCTCAGGAGTTTCAGCTCCTCACCCCCTCAGTTTAGGTGCAAGGGGATTTTTGGGCAATGTGCTCATGGAACCATGGAATGGTTTGGGTTAAAATAACTCAAAAATTAAAACCGTGCCATAGCAGGGACATTTTCCACCATCCCAGCCCTGTCCAACCTGGCATTAGGAGCACTGCCAGGATGCAGGACCACAACTGCTCTGGGAAATCTGTTTAATGTGTTTATCCCAAATATCCAAAGATTGGGAGCTCAGGAGTTTCAGCTCCCACCCCCAGTTTGGGTGCAAGGGGATTTTTGGGCAATGTGCTCATGGAACCATGGAATGGTTTGGGTTAAAATAGACTCAAAATTAAACCGTGCCATGGCAGGGACCCTTTCCACCATCCCACCCTGTCCAACCTGGCATTAAACACTTCCAGGGATGCAGGGGCAGCCACAGCTGCTCTGGGAAATTTGTTTTAATGTGTTTATTCCCAAATATCCAAAGATTTCTGAGCTCAGGAGTTTCAGCTCCTCACCCCCTCAAGTTTAGGTGCAAGGGGATTTTTGGTGGGAGCAATGTTCTCATGGAACCATGGAATGGTTTGGGTTAAAATAGACCCAAAAATTAAAACAGTGCCATGGCAGGGACCCTTTCCACCATCCCAGCCCTGTCCAACCTGGCCCTGGGCACTCCCAGGCATCCAGGGGCGGCCACAACTTCTCTGGGAAATCTGTTTTCATGTATTTAATCCTCAGCATCCAAAGATTGGTGAGCTCAGGAGTTTCAGCTCCTCAGCCCCCCAGTTTAGGTGCAAGGGGATTTTTGGGCAATGTGCTCATGGAACCATGGAAGGGTTTGGGTTGAAATAGATTTTAAAATTCTTCCAGTGCCATGGCAGGGACATTTTCCACCATCCCAGCCCTGTCCAACCTGGCCTTGGGCATTTCCAGGAGCAGCCACAGCTGCTCTGGGAAATCTGATTTAATGAATTTAATCCCAAATATCCAAAGATTGGGGAGCTCAGGAGTTTCAGCTCCTCACCCCCCCAGTTTAGGTGCAAGGGGATTTTTGGGCAATGTTCTCATAGAACCATGGAATGGTTTGGGTTAAAATAGACTCAAAAATTAAAACAGTGCCATGGCAGGGACCCTTTCCATCATCCCAGCCCTGTCCAACCTGGCCTTGAGCACTCCCAGAAACAGCCACAGCTGCTCTGGGAAATCTGATTTAATGGATTTAATCCCAAATATCCAAAGATTGGTGAACTCAGGAGTTTCAGCTCTGCACCCCCCCAGTTTAGGTGCAAGGGGATTTTTAGTGAGGGGAATTTTTCTGGGTGATGTGCTCATGGAACCATGGAATGGTTTGGGTTAAAATAGATTTTAAAATTCATCCAGTGCCATGGGCAGAGACCCTTTCTACCTTCCCAGCCCTGTCCAGCCTGGCCCTGGGCACTTCAGGGATGCAGGGGCAGCCACAGCTGCTCTGGGAAATCTGTTTAATGTGTTTATTCCCAAATATCCAAAGATTGGGGAGCTCAGGAGTTTCAGGTCCTCACCCCTCAGTTTAGGTGCAAGGGGATTTTTAGTGGGGGCAATGTTCTCATGGAACCATGGAATGGTTTGGGTTAAAATAAACCCAAAAATTAAAACAGTGCCATAGCAGGGACCTTTTCCACCATCCCAGCCCTGTCCAACCTGGCCCTGGGCACTACCAGGGGCAGCCACAGCTTCTCTGGGAAATCTGTTTTCATGTATTTAATCCCAAACATCCAAAGATTGGTGAACTCAGGAGTTTCATCTCCATTTGCAGCTTCTCACTCCTTCAGTTCTGGTGCAAGGGATTTTCAGTGAGGGGAATTTTTCTGGGTGATGTGCTCATAGAACCATGGAATAGTTTGGGTTTAAATAAACCTTAAAATTCATCCAGTGCCATGGACAAACACCTTCCACCTTCCCAGCCCTGTCCAACCTGGCATTAAACATTTCCAGGGATGCAGGGGCAGCCACAGCTGCTCTGGGAAATCTTTTAATGTGTTTATTCCCAAATATCCAAAGATTGGGGAGCTCAGGAGTTTCAGCTCCTCACCCCCCAAGTTTAGGTGTAAGGGGATTTTTGGGTGGGGAGAATTCTGAGCAATGTTCTCATAGAACCATGGAATGGTTTGGGTTAAAATAGACTAAAATTCTTCCAGTGCCATGGCAGGGACCCTTTCCACCATCCCAGCCCTGTCCAACCTGGCCCTGGGCACTTCCAGGGATCCAGGGGCAGCCACAGCTTCTCTGGGAAATCTGTTTTCATGTATTTAATCCTCAGCATCCAAAGATTGGTGAACTCAGGAGTTTCAGCTCCTCAGCCCCCCAGTTCAGGTGCAAGGGGATTTCTGGGCAATGTTCTCATAGAACCATGGAATGGTTTGGGTTAAAATAGACTAAAATCCTTCCAGTGCCATGGCAAGGACATTTTCCACCATGCCAGCCCAGTCCAGCCTGGCCCTGGGCACTGCCAGGGATCCAGGGGCACCCACACCTGTGCCAGGGCCTGCCCACCCTCCCAGAGAACAATTCCTAATTCCCAAAATCCCATCCAGCCCTGCCCTCTGGCAGGGTAAAGCCATTCCCCCTGCCCTGGCACTCCAGGCCATTGTTCAAATTCTCTCCCTGGCATTGGAAGGCCACGATGAGATCATGCCCAAATTTCCCTTCTCTTTAGGGTGATTCTTCCTCAAGGGCAATTCCAGCCAGGGAGTGCCAGGGGAAAGGAAAAAAGGGTTTGGGTATGGAAGGGGAAAGGGGTCTGAGTATGGCAGAGGAAAGGAAAAGGGAATGCCAGGGGAATGGAAAAAGTCTGGGTAAGTCAGGGGACAGGAAAGGGTCTGGGTATGCCAGGGGAAAGGGAAAGATCTGGGTATGCCAGGGGACAGGAAAAGGGAATGCCAGGGGAAAGGAAAAGGTCTGGGTATGCCAGGGGAGAGCAAAAAGGTATGGCAGGGGAAAGGAAAAGATCTGGGTATGCCAGGGGAGAGCAAAAAGGTATGGCAGGGGAAAGGAAAAGGTCTGGGTATGGCAGAGGAAAGGGTCTGGGAATGTCAGGGGAGAGGAAAAGGGTCTGGGTATGCCAGGGAACAGGAAGAGGTCTGGGTATGCCAAGGGAAAGGGTCTGGGTATGGCAGGGGACAGGAAAAGGGAATGCCAGGGGACAGGAAAAGATCTGGGTATGCCAGGAAAAAGGAAAATATTTGGGAATGTCAGGGGAGAGGAAAAGGGTCTGGGTATGGCAGGGGAGAAGGAAAAAGGTCTGGGTATGCTGGGGGAAAGGAAAAAGTCTGGGTATGCCAGGGGAAAGGAAAAGGGAATGCCAGGGGAAAGGAAAAGGTCTGGGTATGTCAGGGGAAAGGGTCTGGGTATGTCAGGGGAAAGGGTCTGGGTATGGCAGGGGACAGGAAAATGTTTGGGTATGGCAGGGGACAGGAAAAGGTCTGGGTATGCCAGGGGAAAGGGTTTGAGTATGCCAGGGGAAAGGGTTTGAGTATGCCAGGGGACAGGAAAAAGGTTTGGGAATGTCAGGGAAAGGAAATGGGTATGCCAGGAGAAAGGAAAAGATCTGGGTATGCCAGGGGAGAGCAAAAAGGTATGGCAGGGGAAAGGAAAAGGGTCTGGGTATGGCAAGGGACAGGAAAATGTTTGAGTATGGCAGGGGAAAGGAAAAGGTTTGGGAATGTCAGGGGACAGGAAAAGGTCTGGGTATGCCAGGGGAAAGGAAAAGATCTGGGTATGGCAGGGGAAAGGGTCTGGGTATGCCAGGGGAAAGGAAGAGGGAATGCCAGGGGACAGGAAAAGATCTGGGTATGCCAGGGGAAAGGAAAAGGTTTGGGAATGTCAGGGGAAAGGAAAAAGGTCTGGGTATGCTGGGGGAAAGGAAAAGGGTATGCCAGGGGAAAGGAAAAGGTCTGGGTATGCCAGGGGAAAGGGTCTGGGTATGCCAAGGAACAGGAAAATGGAATGCCAGGGGACAGGAAGAGGTCTGGGTATGCCAAGGGAAAGAGTTTGACTATGCCAGGGGAAAGGGTCTGGGTATGTCAAGGGACAGGAAAAAGGTTTGGGAATGTCAGGGGAAAGGAAATGGGTATGCCAGGAGAAAGGAAAAGATCTGGGTATGCCAGGGGAGAGCAAAAAGGTATGGCAGGGGAAAGGAAAAGGGTCTGGGTATGGCAAGGGACAGGAAAACGTCTGAGTATGCCAGGGGAAAGGAAGAGGGAATGCCAAGGGACAAGAAAAGATCTGGGTATGCCAGGGAAAAGGAAAAGTTTTGGGAATGCCAGGGGACAGGAAAAGGTTTGGGTATGGCAGGGGAGAAGGAAAAGGGAATGCCAGGGGAAAGGAAAAGGTCTGGGTATGTCAGGGGACAGGAAAATGTCTGGGTATGGCAGGGGACAGGAAAGGGTCTGGGTATACCAGAGAATAGGAAAAGTTTTGGGAATGTCAGGGGAAAGGAAAAGTTTTGGGAATGTCAGGGGAGAGGAAAAAGGTCTGGGTATGCCAGGGGACAGGAAAAGGGAATGCCAGGGGACAGGAAAAGGGAATGCCAGGGGACAGGAAAAGGTCTGGGTATGCCAGGGGAAAGGAAAAGAACTGGGTATGGCAGGGGAAAGGAAATGGGAATGCCAAGGGACAGGAAAAGGTCTGGGTATGCCAAGTGAAAGGGTCTGGGTATGGCAGGGTGCAAGAAAAGGGAATGCCAGGGGACAGGAAGAGGGAATGCCAGGGGACAGGAAAAGGGAATGCCAGGGGACAGGAAAAGGGAATGCCAGGGGACAGGAAGAGGGAATGCCAGGGGACAGGAAGAGGTCTGGGCATGGCAGGCACACACCACCTCAGCACAAGGTGAGGAATTTCCTGCCCTGGGCAGGCTCTGCCAGGCCAGGTGGATGCAGGGAGCCCTGGGAACAGGACACAGCTGGAGAAATGGAAACGCTTCAGCCTTGGGAAGCTCTGGAGCAGGAACAGAAATCCCTGCAAAGGGAGGACTCCGACTTGCAGGAGTTCCAACCTTAATATTCCAAACCTTAATTACCAAAAATTTTATGTTTATGGGAAAAAAAAGAGCAGGCTGTAACCAAACCCTTCAAAAATTCAGCATCTATGCAATTATATTTGTAATCCTTGCCATTTATCCTGCTTTCCCTATCTGCTCTGATTACATCATGGAGATCACAAAAACAAATCCTCAAGGCAGGGCTGCTTGCTGCTGTTTGGAAGAGCCCTGGCACATCTCTGCAGCCACTGATTTACAATCAGTTATCACCAGGCTGGTTTTTAATTCATTTGGAAAAGTCTGGGTTACTTTTCAGCCCCTGCCTGAGCAGTGACAGGGGAGACACAGCAAAACAAGTGCTGGGAACAGGTAGGAAAAAAAGAAATTCAAGCACAGCACATCCAGAGCCCCATCCCAAGAGAGACAAGACATCCCAACCTCTCCACTTTGCTCCAGAAAAGAGACTGAAAATCTCCCCAGCACTTTTCAGCAATGACAAATGCTGAAGGTGGGAATCATCTTTCACTGCTGTTGAAACAACAAACTGGCACGCTGTCAAAGAGCATTTTTTCCTCCTAATGGCCACAAAATCAAACCATTTCAACCTCCTGCCACCTCAGCATCAGAGGTTACACAGAACAGCAGCAGAGATGAGGAAAGCACAAAGTGCTGCAGGGATGAGGAAGCTTTGAAACCCAAGTTGAAATGTCCCATGAGTTGCAAACCACCCCAGAGCCACAACACTCACTTGCTTTGCAGGACAGTGCTCGTTCTTCTCCTCTGTCATCTTCCCAGCCTTGGGAGCCCTCCGTGGCTGCTTGATGCTGGTTTTTATGGCAGGCCTGCAGACATAATTCTCCAGGTTCTTGGGAGGCTTCTTTGTCCTCTTGGCTTGCAGGCCAATCTTCAGTTTGAGGTTTCCCTCGGAGAAGTTGGTTTCCTTCACGGAGAATTGCTGCTGCTGCTGCTGCTGCTGCTGCTGCTGGGCATCGCCCTCGCCCTCCCTGCTCTTCCTCCTCCCCTCCTCCTCCTCCTTGCTGCAGCCCTCGAGCTCCGCTTCCCCCGTGCCCACCGAGGTGCCAACGTTTGCCACCGAGGGGCTTTTGCCAGCAAACCCTTCAGAGTCAGCACCCAAGCCTAACATAGCAGTGCTGCGAGGGTCCATCACACAGGATTGGCCTGCTGGTGGGTTTGGGTTGGTTTTAGGGAGGATTTACAGAGATCGGTTCCTCAGGAGAGCTGGGCCCTGCGGGCAGTCGGCATCTTCCACTCTGGGGAGGAAAGGACAGAGAGCATCAACTTGGGTTTTCTAGCAGAAATTAAATTAATGTGAAATAAAAACAACAGAGAAATAGAAAACCAATGCAGAACTATTATTATTATTATTATCATCATTATCATCATTATCATTATTATCATTATCATTACCAATGCAGAACTATATTATTATTATTATTATTATTATTATTATTATTATTATTATTATTATTATTATTATTATTATTATTATTATTTTATAATAATTTTATAATAATTATATATATTTTTAATATATAATTTTATATTATAATTTTATAATAATTTTTATAATTGGTTTTATATTATTATTATTATTAATAATAATAATAATATAAAACCAATATATAACATATAAAACCAATATATAATAATCTATAAAACCAATATATATATAATATAAAACAAATATATATAATATAAACAAATATTTAAATAATATATATAAAACAATATATAACAGATATAAAACCAATATATAATATATAAAACAAATATATAAATAAAATATAAAACCAATATATATACCCAAAATTATATATATATAAAACCAATATATAATAATATATAAACCCAATATATATATATATAATATATAAAACAAATATATATAATATATAAAACAAATATTTAAATAATATATATAAAACAAATATATAATATATAAAACCAATATATAACATATAAAACCAATATATAAATAATATATATAAAACTAATATATAAATAAAATATACAATCAATATATATACCCAAAATTATATATATATATATATATGTATATGTGTGTATATATATATGTATATGTGTGTATATATATATATATAAAACCAATATATAATAATATATAAACCCTATATATATATATACCAAAAATTATGTATTGGTTTCATAATAGATAAAACCAATACATAATATATAAAACCAATATATAAATAATATATATAAAACCAATGTATAATAATATATAAAACTAATATATAAATAATATATAAAACTAATTTATAAATAAAATATAAAACCAATATATAATAACATATAAAACCAATATATAATATATAAACCAAATATATATAATATATAAAACCAATATATAAATAATATATATAAAACCAATATATAATATATATAAAATCAATATATAATAATATATATTGGTTTCATATATGATATGTATTTGGTTTTATATAAATAATAATATATAAACAAATGTATAATAATATATAATCAATATAGAAATAATAAGATATATAAATAATAGATATAAACCCAATAGATATAATAATATACACAGCCAATATTAAGATAATAACACATAAGACCAATAAATAAATAATATTATCTAAACCTATATATAATATATAACCCCTATATATAAATAATAATATATAAAGCCTATAAATAATATATAAAACCAATGTATAAATACTAATATATAAACCCTATATATAATATATAAAACCAATATATAAATAATATCTACCCCAAATATATAAATAATAATATATAAACCCTATATATAATATATAAAACCAATATATAAATAATATCTACCCCAAATATATAAATAATATATAAAGCCTATAAATAATATATAAAACCAATGTATAAATAGTAATATATAAACCCTATATATAATATATAGAACCAATATATAAATAACATCTATCCCAAATATATAAATAATAATATAGAAACCCTTCATATGATATATAAAACCAAAATATAAATAATATCTAACCCAAATATATAAATAATAATATAGAAACCTACATATAATATATAAAACCAATATATAAATAATATCTAACCCAAATATATAAATATTAATATATAAACCCTATATATAATATATAAAACCAATATATAAATAATATCTAACCCAAATATATAAATATTAATATATAAACCCTATATATAATATATAAAACCAATATATAAATAATATCTAACCCAAATATATAAATAACATAGAAACCCTTCATATGATATATAAAGCCAAAATAAAAATAATATCTATCCCAAATATATAATAATATAGAAACCTACATATAATATATAAAACCAATATATAAATAATATATAACCCAAATCTATAAATATTAATGTATAAACCCTATATATAATATATAAAACCAAAATATAAATAATATCTACCCCAAATATATAAATAATAATATATAAAGCCTGTATATAATATATAAAACCAATGTATAAATAATAATATATAAACCCTATATATAATATATAAAACCAATATATAAATAATATCTACCCCAATATATAAATAATAATATATAAACCCTATATATAATATATAAAACTAATATATAAATAATATCTACCCCAATATATAAATAATAATATAGAAACCCTTCATATGATATATAAAGCCAATGTATAAATAATAATATATAAACACTATATATAATATATAAAACTAATATATAAATAATATCTATCCCAAATATATAATAATATAGAAACCTACATATAATATATAAAACCAATATATAAATAATAATATATAAACCCTATATATAATATATAAAACCAATATATAAATAATAATATATAAAGCCTATATATAATATATAAAACCAATATATAAATAATATATAAACCCTATATATAATATATAAAACTAATATATAAATAATATCTACCCCAAATATATAAATAATAATATATAAAGCCTATATATAATATATAAAACCAATGTATAAATAATAATATATAAACCCTATATATAATATATAAAACCAATATATAAATAATATCTAACCCAAATATATAAATATTAATATATAAACCCTATATATAATATATAAAACCAATGTATAAATAATAATATATAAACCCTATATATACTATATAAAACCAATATATAAATAATATATAAAGCCTATATATAACACATAAAACCAATATATAAATAATAATACAGAAACCCAAACAATGGCACTTCAGCCAAGCACAGCAGCTGATTTTCCACAACACCAACACCTCCATTCACCTCCTTCAAAACCACAATTTATCTGTCAAACTCTTTTAAATATAAATTATTATAATTTCCAAATTATCCACGTGCCATTTCAAATGATGGCTACAGATTTTAATGTCGACCATCAAATTAATTTATTTTTTTATTTATAACCAGAGCCCGGTTAGCCCTTGCAGGTTGTGGATTCACTGGGAGAGCTGCAGGCAAATGGAAGCCATGGCAAATCCCAGCGATATTCTGCATTTCATTCTCTGAGGAACAGAATTAATTGATTATTGATTTGGAGGAAAAGAATTTCATTTTTTTTCCACCAGGAAAGCGGAGCCGGAGCCAGTGGGCATCAGTTCACAAACACAGCTGGGGAAAAGGAACATTCACACAGGTTGTGCTTGCTGGGGCAGGGCAGGAGGGAAGGCCACACTTCCACCAGCACAGAAAATTCATTTATTTGGCACAAAATAACAGAGGGAATCATCTTAACTACAGCAAATTAAAATCAGCTCTGAGGGTGTGAGGGTGCCCAGACCCTGAGCTTCCCTCCCTGCCAGAAAACAAACCAAACCTGTGATAATAATATTATTAAACCTGTGCTGCTTGGCATTTTACCATGCAGACAAAAATCCCAAAAATTCCAAAATCCCAGAAGTGTTTGGGCTTTGAAGATCATCTCATCCCATCCCTGCCACCTTCCACTACCCCAGCCTGGAATCCTACCAAGGATGGGCACCCTGTGCCAGGGTCTCAGCACAAAACAATTCCCCCCATCCTGTCCCCAAACTTTTCTAAATTCTCTCTCCATTTTTCTTGCAGGCTTCCTTAGGGTCAGTAAGAAAGATGGAGAGAGAATCTTTCTTACAGGCCTTAAGGGAGCCTGAAAAATTATTTGTTATGAGGATGCCCAGACCCTTGTGCAGAACTGACCCTGAGCCCTCCCTGCCACAGAACAAACCAAACCTGTAATAATAATGTTATTAAACCTGTGCTCCTTGGCATTTTAGCATGCAGACAAAAATCACAAAAATTCCAAAATCCCAGAAGTGTTTGGGCTTTGAAGATCATCTCATCCCACCCCTGTCACCTTCCACTACCCCAAGCTGCTCCAAGCCCTGTCCTGGATGGGCACACCCTGTGCCAGGGTCTCAGCACAAAACAATTCCTCCCATCCTGTCCCCAAACCTTTCCAAATTCTCTCTCCATTTTCCTTACAGGCTCCCTTAAGGCACTGAAAAATTATTTGTTATGAGGATGCCCAGACCCTTGTGCAGAACTGACCCTGAGCCCTCCCTGCCACAGAACAAACCAAATTAATAATATTAATATTATAATATTAATAATATTATTAAACCTGTGCTCCTTGGCATTTTAGCATGCAGACAAAAATCCCAAAAATCCCAAAATCCCAGAAGTGTTTGGGCTTTGAAGATCATCTCATCCCACCCCTGCCACCTTCCACTACCCCAAATTGCTCCAAGCCCTGTCCTGGATGGGGGACCACAAAACAATTCCTCCCATCCTGTCCCCAAACCTTTCCAAATTCTCTCTCCATCTTTCTTGCAGCCTCCTGAAAATTTATTTGTTGTGAGGGCATTCTAAGGAGAAAATGTTTAAATATCTTCAACACTTAAATACCTTTATTACTTTTGAAATTAAATGGATCAGCAACAGGTGTGAAAAACCCTAAAGTGCATCACAGGCACCAAACCAGCCTGAACCTTCTGTCCTCACCTTGCCTACAGCCAGGAAATCATTTATTAAGTGATTAATTGTGAGCAATGGCATGGGAAGGTGTCGTGAGCTCAAAATGAGAACCAAGATTTGTGGGGACACAGAAATGCAGCCAGTCCCAAAGCCAGGCTGAGTCCTGACAGAAAATAAACTGATTTCCATTTACATTTTGTAGCTGCAGCTCTGCATTTCCAACTCCACACATCCTCAGCAAGCAAACCTGCAATTATTACTCATAAGAGCAGAGGTAATTAGATCAAATCTCCATTTTACAAGGAGGAAAAAAAGGGCAGAGCAGGGTGACACGAACACAAAGTGACTCAGTGCAATGGCAGTCCATGGCACTAAAAATGGGATTTTCATGCACATCAATGTGCAAGGAAAAGTGGCCAGCAGGTAAATAACCCTGAGCTAAAGCCTGAATTGGTTTTATTCAAGTTCAAGAAATAGAAAAGGAGCCCCACAAGCCATCAAACCTGTGCTCACACAACTCTTTCCTCCTCTGGTGACTGCAGTGCCAATAATCCAGGCATTTCCTCACAAATAAATTAATTAATCTGTGCTCACACAACTCTTTCCTCCTCCAGTGACTACAGTGCCAATAATCCAGATATTTCCTCACAAATAAATTAATTAATCTGTGCTCACACAACTCTTTCCTCCTCTAGTGCACAGCAGTGCCAATAATCCAGGCATTTCCTCACAAATAAATTAATTAATCTGTGCTCACACAACTCTTTCCTCCTCTGGTGCACAGCAGTGTCAATAATCCAGGCATTTCCTCACAAATAAATTAATTAATCTGTGCTCACACAACTCTTTCCTCCTCTGGTGCACAGCAGTGTCAATAATCCAGGCATTTCCTCACAAATAAATTAATTCATCAGCTTCAAACACAAAACCATTTTGTCAGACAAAACCATTATAAATATATTGTAGTCAAGAAACAGTTAATTTCTGATTATAATTATAATCCAAGCCTTGTTCTGAGTTATCCCTCACGGTGGTGTCAGATTAAACCATTATAATACACTGTAGTTAAGAAATAGTTAATTTCTGATTATAATTAAAAAACTTATATTCCAAGTTTGTTCTGAATTATCACCCATCCATGCTGTCAGATTAAATAATATAATATACTGTAGTTAAGAAATAGTTAATTTATGATTATAATTATATTCCAAGTCTTGTTCTGAGTTATCCCTCATCCATGGTGTCAGATTAAATAACAGAATATACTGTAGTTAAGAAATAGTTAAATCATAACATTTATATTCCAAGTCTTGCTCTGAATTATCCCTCATCCAAAGTGTCAGATTAAATCATATAATATATTGTAGTTAAGAAATAGTTAATTTCTGATTATAATTATATTCCAAATCTTGTCTTGACTTATCCCTCATCCATGGAGTCAGATTAAACCACTATAATATACTGTAGCTAAGAAATAGTTAATTTCTGATTATAATAATATTCCAAGTCTTGTTCTGAATTATCCCTCATCCATGGTGTCAGATTAAACCATTATAATACATTGTAGTTAAGAAATAGTTAATTTCTGATTATAACATTTATATTCCAAGTCTTGTTCTGAATTATCCCTCATCCAAAGTGTCAGATTAAATCATATAATATATTGTAGCTAAGAAATAGTTAATTTCTGATTATAATTATATTCCAAGTCTTGTTCTGAGTTATCCCTCATCCATGGTGTCAGATTAAACCATTATAATAAATTGTGGTTAAGAAATAGTTAATTTCTGATTATATTTATAACACTTCTATTCCAAGTCTTGTTCTGAGTTATCCCTCATGGTGCTGTCAGATTAAATCATATAATATATTGTAGTTAAGAAATAGTTAATTTCTGATTATAACATTTATATTCCAAGTCTTGTTCTGAATTATTCCTCATCCATGCTGTCAGATTAAATAATAGAATATACTGTAGTTAAGAAATAGTTAATTTCTGATTATAATTATATTCCAAGTCTTGTTCTGAGTTATCCCTCATCCATGGTGTCAGATTAAACCATTATAATAAATTGTGGTTAAGAAATAGTTAATTTATGATTATAATTATAATCCAAGTCTTGCTCTGAATTATCACCCATCCATTGTGCCAGATTAAACCACTATAATATACTGTAGCTAAGAAATAGTTAATTTCTGATTATATTTATAACACTTCTATTCCAAGTCTTGTTCTGAGTTTTCCCTCATGGTGGTGTCAGATTAAATCATATAATATATTGTAGTTAAGAAATAGTTAATTTCTGATTATAATTATATTCCAAATCTTGTTTTGACTTATCCCTCATGGTGGTGTCAGATTAAACCATTATAATATATTGTAGTTATATATATTCTGATTATAATTATATTCCAAGTCTTGTTCTGAGTTATCCCTCATCCATGGTGTCAGATTAAACCATTATAAAAAATTGTAGTTAAGAAATAGTTAATTTCTGATTATAATAATATTCCAAGTCTTGTTCTGAGTTATCCCTCATGGTGCTGTCAGATTAAAACACTATAATATATTGTAATTAAGAAATAGTTAACTTCTGATTATAACACTTATATTCCAAGTCTTGTTCTGAATTATCACCCATCCATGCTGTCAGATTAAATAATATAATATACTGTAGTTAAGAAATAGTTAATTTCTGATTATAATTATATTCCAAGTCTTCTTCTGAGTTATCCCTCATCCATGGTGTCAGATTAAATAATAGAATATACTGTAGCTAAGAAATAGTTAATTTATAACATTTATATTCCAAGTCTTGCTCTGAATTATCCCTCATCCAAAGTGTCAGATTAAATCATATAATATATTGTAGCTAAGAAATAGTTAATTTCTGATTATAATTATATTCCAAATCTTGTTTGATTATCCCTCATCCATGGGTTACACCATTAATAATATATTGTAGCTAAGAAATAGTTAATTTCTGATATAATTATAACATTTCTATTCCAAGTCTTGTTCTGAGTTATCCCTCATCCATGGTGTCAGATTAAACCATTATAATACACTGTAGTTAAGAAATAGTTAATTTCTGATTATAGTAATTATATTCCAAGTCTTGTTCTGAACTATCCTCCATCCAGAGTGTCATTCCTCTGCTGCTTTTCCTGATGAAATCTCATTATCAAGGCATCTTTGGAAGGTGAAAATTTTTCTTTTGGATTTTTTCATTGCTTCAGCTCCGAGGACAGAAAACCACTATACTGTGTAGAAATCCAAATAATTTGCTGACTGTCAGATATTAGTTGACTCTGGGCTCCACACCCCTCTCAGATCCCTTGTCTGCTTTGCTTTGCTAAAAATACAAATCACACTCAGAAAAGAGAAATAAAAAGTGGAATAAATTATTGTAATTGATTTTTTACATTTACATCCTGAAAAGGGAAACAGAGCTCAAGGCACTCACAAGATCTTTAAAATGTTTAGAAATGATCAATATTTCTCAGGAATAAAGTTCCTCTCCCGTCTCAAATTCCTGCTTTTCCTTGCTAAAGAAGACAAACCACACTCAAAACAGAGAAATAAAAAGCGGAATAAATTATTTTAAATTATTTCTTTACATCACAATCCCTGAAAAGGAGAAACAGGAGCTCAAGGCACCTGCACAAGCATCTTTAAAATGTTTAGAAATAAAAACATTTCTCAGGAGTAAAGTTCCTGTCCCATCCCAAATTCCTGCTTTTCCTTGCTAAAGAAGACAAAACCACACTAAAAAATGGAATAAAGCTTTATAGCATTTACCTACAATCTCTGAACAGGAGAAACAGGAGCTCAAGGCACCTGCACAAGCATCTTTAAAATGTTTAGAAATGAAAATATTTCTCAGGAATAAAGTTCCTGTCCCCTCTCAAATTCCTCTCTTCTTTTCTTGGCAAAGAAGACAAACACACTCAAAAGGAAATAAAAAGTGACATAATTTTAAAATATCTACATCACAATCCTGAATAGGAGAAACAGGAACTCAAAGCCCTGGATCACCTGCACAAGCATCCTCAAAAGTTTAGAAACGAAAACATTTCTCAGGAATAAAGTTCCTCTCCCTCTTAAATTCCTTCTCTTCTTTTCTTGCTAAAGAAGACAAAACCACACTCAAAAAAGAGAAATAAAAAGTGAAAATTAAATTTAATAAATATTTACATCACAATCCCTGAACAGGGGAAACAGGAGCTCAAGGTACCTGCACAAGCACCCTGAAAATTTTAGAAATGAAAACTTTTCTAGGATAAAGTTCCTGTCCCCTCTTAAATTCCTTCCTTCTTTTCCCTTTTCTAAAGAAGACAAAACCACACTCAAAAAAGAGAAATAAAAGTGAAATAATGTCTTATCTACATCACAATCTCTGAACAGGAGAAACAGGAGCTCAAGGCACCTGCACAAGAATCTTTAAAGTGTTTAGAAATAAAAACATTTCTCAGGAATAAAGTTCCTGTCCCCTCTCAAATTCCTTGTCCTCTTGTTTTGGATAAAGAAGACAAACTACACTCAGAAAAGAGAAATAAAAAGTAGAATAAACCCTTAAAATATTTATCTATATCACAATTCCTGAAAAGGGGAAACAGGAGCTCAAGGCACCTGCACAAGCATCTTTAAAGTGTTTAGAAATGGAAATATTTCTCAGGAATAAAGTTCCTGTCCCCTCTCAAATTCCTTCCCTTCTTTTCTTTGCTAAAGAAGACAAAACCACACTAAAAAACTTGAATAATTAAAGTATTTCTCTACAATCTCTGAAAAGGGGAAACAGGAGCTCAAGGCACCTGCACAAGCATCCTTAAAATGTTTAGAAATGAAAACATTTCTCAGGAATAAAGTTCCTGTCCCCTCTCAAATTCCTTGTCCTCTTGTTTTGGATAAAGAAGACAAACTACACTCAGAAAGAGAAATAAAAATTGAATAATTGTAATATTTCTCTATATCACAATCCCTGAACAGGGGAAACAGGAGCTCAAGGCACCTGCACAAGCATCCTGAAAATGTTTAGAAATGAAAATATTTCTCAGGAATAAAGTTCCTGTCCCATCCCAAATTCCTTCTCTTCTTTTCTTTGCTAAAGAAGACAAAACCACACTCAAAAAAAGAGAAATAAAAAGTGAAATAATGTATATATCTACATCACAATCCCTGAATAGGAGAAATAGGAGCTCAAAGCCCTTGGATCACCTGCACAAGAATCCTCAAAAAGTTTAGAAATAAAAACATTTCTCAGGAATAAAGTTCCAGTCCCCTCTTAAATTCCTTCCCTTCTTTTCCTTGCTAAAGAAGACAAAACCACACTCAGAAAAGAGAAATAAAAAGTGGAATAAACTTGTAAATTATTTCTCTATATCACAATCCCTGAACAGGAGAAACAGGAGCTCAAGGCACCTGCACAAGCATCCTGAAAATTTAGAAATGAAAACTTTTCTTAGGAGTAAAGTTCCTGTCCCCTCTTAAATTCCTTGTCTTCTTGTTTTGGATAAAGAAGACAAACCACACTCAAAAAAAAAATAAATTAAAGGTGGAATAAACCCTTAAAATATTTATCTATATCACAATCCCTGAACAGGAGAAACAGGAGCTCAAGGCACCTGCACAAGCATCTTTAAAATGTTTAGAAATGAAAACATTTCTCAGGAATAAAGTTCCTCTCCCGTCTCAAATTCCTGCTTTTCCTTGCTAAAGAAGACAGAACCACACTCAAAAACAAGAAATAAAATATGGAATAAATCCTTAAAATATTTCTCTATATCACAATCCCTGAACAGGAGAAACAGGAGCTCAAGGCACCTGCACAAGCATCCTTCAAATTTTAGAAATAAAAACATTTCTCAGGAATAAAGTTCCTGTCCCATCCCAAATTCCTCCTCTTCTTTTCCTTGCTAAAGAAGACAAAACCACACTAAAAAACTTGAATAATTAAAGTATTTCTCTACAATCCCTGAATAGGAGAAACAGGAGCTCAAAGCCCTTGGATCACCTGCACAAGCATCCTGAAAATGTTTAGAAATAAAAACATTTCTCAGGAATAAAGTTCCTGTCCCATCCCAAATTCCTTCTCTTCTTTTCTTTGCTAAAGAAGACAAAACCCTACTCAGAAAAGAGAAATAAAAAGTAGAATAAACCCTTAAAATATTTCTCTATATCACAATCCCTGAACAGGGGAAACAGGAGCTCAAGGCACCTGCACAAGCATCTTTAAAGTGTTTAGAAATGAAAACTTTTCTTAGGAATAAAGTTTTCCTGACAGGAGGTAACAAATAAAACCCTTTCCAACCAGCAGGTTTTTATTTCTGACAGACACAAATCCCAGGGGAGCTGCCCTGTCAGGATGAATATTGCACAGGAGCAGAGCTGAAGCACCTGGACACGGAATTTTTGGGGGAGAAAAGCAGAGGATCGGTACAAAAACCCCCTGGAAAATGTTCCAAAAGGAGGAAAATTGGGCAGCAGATCTCAGAGTTCCTCCTGGTTTTTAACCTGGCCTCAGGTTTAATCTCAGGGCTGGATTTGGAGGTGCAGGGTGGTTCTGTTGGTTCCTTATTCATATGGAAATAAAGGCAAAATTGCTGAAATCTGCATCAAAAATGTGTGTGGAGCAAAGTTCCTCCACCCTCAGGCTGTGAGTGCCAGCAGCAGTTTGGGAATTCTCCTAAGATGTTATCCCAGGGGATTTTTCTGGATAAAATCCATTTATTTCTACCCATCCAGTAAAAGATCAGGGTCACAACAAAGCAGAACTTCCCTTGGAAATCCTTTGGTTATTCCCAAGCCACCTGTGCACAGGTAAAGGACACAAAACCAGGGACAAACACAAATTTTGCTTTCTCAGAACAATCCCAAAAAGTCTTTTTTTTCCCTTTGCAAGCTGGAGATGGGACTCAAAACCTCATTGGAGGGGGAGAACGTGGTCACAACAGCAATTAAATTAAATTAATTTAATTTTAAAACAGCCAACAATCCCATAGACAACAACATCTATTTTAAAATAACTTTAATTCATAATAATTTAATTCAGTGACTCTATGTGCTGTTGCCACTTTAATTCATAATAATTTAATTAAGTGACTCTATGTGCTGTTGCCACTTTAATTCATAATAATTTAATTAAGTGACTCTATGTGCTGTTGCCACTTTTCTCTTGCCATTTTTACCAATATGTCTGTCTCTTCCACCAAGGAAAAAAATTTTATATCCTTTTTATATCCTTTTTTATATCATTTTTATATCCTCAGGGACACTTTAAACTTTTGAAAACAACTTAAAAAAAAAAAATGTAACTCAAATTTTGTCACTGGTTATTATCACTCAAACCTTTCTAGGAGACTGCAGCAATGAATTCAAGTCCAAAAAGAAACTGCGGTAATTTTGTCTTTTAAACCAAAATGTTTCAGACTTAGAACTGTTTCAAATGATTAAAAAAAAAGGGAAAAGCATCTTTTTTATACTCTCAGCCAGCTGAGAAAAGCTTTGGGTAAGAACTCCAGCAGGCAGACAGATGATGATTTTAGAGCCCATCTCTCCCCATATGCTCAAGCAGCTGCCAGAATTTCCCTGCTTCCCACAGAGGCACCAGGGATGATCCCAAAATTCTCAAAATGACCACAGGATTCACCCCAAACCCCTGGAAAACAGGTGGAATTTGAATTACTTAGCAAGGAAAATAGCTGAAACAAAGCAGGGAAAAAGGGGCTGGAAATGAAAATTACTGAGATTTGATGGGATGGGGGCAAAGCCACAGGTTCTGTTGAGGACAGCTGAAAAAAAGCAGGGAAAAAAGTGCTGGAAATGAAAATTGAGGAGATTTGAAGGGATGGGGGTAAAGCCACAGGTTCTGTCCCTGCTCCCAGGGATGATCCCAAAGTTCTCAAAATGACCACAGGATTCACCCCAAACAAGTGCAGGTGGAATTGAAATTACTTAGCAAGGAAAATAGCTGAAACAAAGCAGGGAAAAGGGGCTGGAAATGAAAATTGAGATTTGATGGGATGGGGGTAAAGCCACAGGTTCTGTCAAGGACAGCTGAAACAAAGCAGGGAAAAAGGGGCTGAAAATGAAAATTGAGATTTGATGGGATGGGGGTGAAGCCACAGGTTCTGTCGAGGACAGCTGAAACAAAGCAGGGAAAAAGGGGCTGAAAATGAAAATTGAGGAGATTTGAAGGGATGGGGGTAAAGCCACAGGTTCTGTCCCTGCTCCCAGGGATGATCCCAAAGTTCTCAAAATGACCACAGGATTCACCCCAAACCCCTGGAAAACAGGTGGAATTTGAATTACTTAGCAAGGAAAATAGCTGAAACAAAGCAGGGAAAAGGGGCTGGAAATGAAAATTGAGATTTGATGGGATGGGGGTGAAGCCACAGGTTCTGTCCCTGCTCCCACGGATGATCCCAAAGTTCTCAAGATGACCACAGGATTCACCCCAAACAAGTGCAGGTGGAATTGAAATTACTCAGCAAGGAGGACAGCTGAAAGAAAGCAGGGAAAAAGGGGCTGAAAATGAAAATTGAGATTTGATGGGATGGGGGCAAAGCCACAGGTTCTGTCCCTGCTCCCAGGGATGATCCCAAAGTTCTCAAGATGACCAAACAAGTGCAGGTGGAATTTGAATTACTTAGCAAGGAAAATAGCTGAAACAAAGCAGGAAAAATAAGCTGGAAATGAAAATTGAGATTTGATGGGATGGGGATGAAGCCACAGGTTCTGTCCCTGCTCCCAGCAGCTCCTGGGATGATCCCAAGATTCCCAAAATGACCACAGGATTCACCCCAAATCCCTGGAAAACAGGTGGAATTGAAATTACTTAGCAAGGAAAATAGCTGAAACAAAGCAGGGAAAAAGGGGCTGGAAATGAAAATTACTGAGATTTGATGGGATGGGGGCAAAGCCACAGGTTCTGTCCCTGATCCCAGAGATGATCCCAAAGTTCTCAAAATGACCACAGGATTCACCCCAAACAAGTGCAGGTGGAATTTGAATTACTTAGCAAGGAAAATAGCTGAAACAAAGCAGGGAAAAGGGGCTGAAAATGAAAATTACTGAGATTTGATGGGATGGGGCAAAGCCACAGGTTCTGTCAAGGACAGCTGAAACAAAGCAGGAAAAATAAGCTGGAAATGAAAATTGAGATTTGATGGGATGGGGGTGAAGCCACAGGTTCTGTCCCTGCTCCCAGGGATGATCCCAAAGTTCTCAAGATGACCAAACAAGTGCAGGTGGAATTGAAATTACTTAGCAAGGAAAATAGCTGAAACAAAGCAGGGAAAAGGGGCTGAAAATGAAAATTGAGATTTGATGGGATGGGGGTGAAGCCACAGGTTCTGTCCCTGCTCCCAGGGATGATCCCAAAGTTCTCAAAATGACCACAGGATTCACCCCAAACCCCTGGAAAACAGGTGGAATTTGAATTACTTAGCAAGGAGGACAGCTGAAACAAAGCAGGGAAAAGGGGCTGGAAATGAAAATTGAGGAGATTTGATGGGATGGGGGTAAAGCCACAGGTTCTGTTGAGGACAGCTGAAAGAAAGCAGGGAAAAAGTGCTGGAAATGAAAATTGAGGAGATTTGAAGGGATGGGGGTGAAGCCACAGGTTCTGTCCCTGCTCCCAAAGATGATCCCAAAGTTCTCAAGATGACCAAACAAGTGCAGGTGGAATTGAAATTACTTAGCAAGGAGGACAGCTGAAACAAAGCAGAGAAAAAGGGGCTGGAAATGAAAATTACTGAGATTTGATGGGATGGGGGCAAAGCCACAGGTTCTGTCCCTGCTCCCAGCAGCTCCAGTTTTCCCCAGTGGCTCTGACACCACAGAAAGTGAATTCGTGTCCCCAGGCCATGGGATGCAAAGCCACATTCCAGGCAGCTCCCAGCTCCCTGCTCCGTAATTAACAGCGTGCAGAACCACAAACCAAGGGCCAAAGCAGGAGTTAGGAAGTCAAGAGACCAAGGAAGAGAGGGACAAGGATGGGAGCGCGTTTTGGATTTGATGGGAAATGCCAAGATAAGGCTCAACCACCTGAAGCCAAATCACCGCCAATAAAGCTAAAATAGGATTAAAATCGCAATGAAATAATAAATAAAACGGAATAAACTTCAGAAGCAGCATTTTGGACAAGGAAGATCACAAAGCCTACAAGGCAATGCCCCAATAAACCAACCGATATCCCAAAAAAACCCCAAAAAACGCAAAAACACCACATCAATATCTGGCAGCGAGATCCGCCCGTCACTCGGGGCAGGACCGCGCCGTGCCCGGGGAAACTTCGGGGATGCGCAGCCCCGGGCACGGCCCCGCTCCGCAGGGAACCGGCACCCACGAGAGGCTCCCGGGGCTGCCCCCGGTGCCACCGGAGCCGCCGGGCCCGGCCGAGCGCGGCTCCCGCAGCCCCGCCGCTGTCAGCGGGCCCGGCCGCCGGCGGGGATCCCCCGCCCCTCGCCGCGGTGCCTGTCAGGGCTCCCCGGTGCCTCCCGGTGCCTCCCGGTGCGGGGACTCCCCGGGCCAGCCCCGGCCGCCGGGGACCCCCCGCGCCGCTCCCGCTCCGGTTCCACGCCGCGCTCCGGGCCCTGCCGGGGATCCCCCCCCGCCGCCGCCCCCAGGGACCGCCCGCCCTCAGCGGGGATCCCCCGCGGCCGCCGCCGCGGCCGGAGCGGGGCTGCGGAGCGCGGGGGATACCGGGGAGATGCGGGGGGGGTGCGAGGCGGCCCCGCGGCGGAGCCCAGCGCGCCTCCCCTCCCCCCGGGCCGCGGGCCTGAGGCGGTCCCAGTCCCCGCCCGCTCCTCACCGTGTCAGCGGCAGCGCGGCCGGGGCCGAGCACGGGCTGCTCCGCGCCGCATCCCCGCGGCCGCCCGGGCGCGGACGGGGCCGGGGCGGGACCGGGACCGAGCGGCCGCCGCGGCGGGGCCTGAGCCGAGCGAGGCGGCGGAACCAAAATGGCGGCGGCTTCTGCTCCGCCGCGAGCGAGCGCACGGACACGCCCCCGCCGCCGGACACGCCCCCTCCGCGCCCGGCCACGCCCCCAGCGCGGCCACACCCCCGCGGGGCAGAGGGCGCGGCGGCCACGCCCCGTCTTGACCACGCCCCCAAATAGGTAAACATATCGCTAAGCCACGCCCTTCATTATTCAGGTCACGCCCACTGGGAAAGGGGGTATGGAAAGGGAAAAAAAGGGAAAAAGAGAGGAAGAAAAGGAGGGGAAGGAAAAGGGGAATTTTTGCCCCAAAATGATGCAGGTGGTTTTTTCATCCCCAAAGCCATCTTTACCTGAATGCCACACCCACGTGCTTGCCGGTTGTGGGTTGTTAAATTCTTTGAGTGAATGTGGAATCGTATGATCTTCAGGGGTTGGGATGGACCTTGAAGGATATTTAAGGCACAACCTTCCTGCCCTGGGCAGAGACGTCTCCCTCCACACCAGATCACTCAAGGCTTGTCCAGCCAGGGCTCCCCACCCTCACAAGGAAGAATTTCTTCCTAATACATGACCTAACTTCTCCCTCTGTCAATTTGCACCCATTACCCTTTTTCTATCACTACAGTTCCTGATGAAGAGTCCTTCTCCACCTTCCTGGAGCCCCTTTTAGATCCGGCTCCTCTCCAGGCTGAATATTCCCAACTCTCCCAGCCCTTTTAGTGACATTGTTGTCCCCACTAGAATTCCTCCAACAATTCCATATCCTTCATATTTTGGAAACGATGCTCACAATATCTGATGGGAATTTCTACAGCCATTTGTAATTGCTGTTAAATAGTGTTTTACTTAGTGAAATGGTGTTTTATTTAGCTAAATAGTGTTTTATTTGCTGCCAGAAATAGGAGAAATTAATTTAAAAATGTATTTTTAAACATATTTTTAGGCATACATATTAAGCAATATGTATATGTATATGTATATGTATATGCATATGTATACATAAAATTCAAATGAACAAAAATCCCTGGGACTAAACAGCAAAAAGAAAAGTGAATTCTTTGCAGAAGCAGAGATTTAAGTTGTCAATACCTGAAAACCTGGCAGTGAAACCATGAACAGCAAATTGCTCCTGCACTACGCATGCAAAATTCAATCCTGAGGACCCAGATGACCCCTCAGAAATGAAAAACAGCCTGTCCCTGAGCCAGCACTGTGACCTGGAGGCAAAACAAAATCCTGGGCTGGGTGAGGAAGAGCATTCCCAGCAGGTCAGGGAGGGCTGCAGGCAGTGCTGACCCTCTGCAGGGCTGTGCCCAGCCCTGGCACCCTCAGCACAGCAGGGACAGGGAGCTCCTGCAGGGTGACAAAGGTGCTGAAGGGCCTGGAGGGTCCCTGCCCAGGAGAGGCTGAGGGAGCTGGGGCTGCTCAGCCTGGAGAGGAGCCCCGGGGAGAGGGAGCTCAGCCCTGGGGGTGCCTGGGTGTCCCTGGCTGTCTCTGAGTGTCCCTGGGTGTTCCTGTCTGTTCCTGGGTGTTCCCAGGTGTCCCTGACTGTCTCCAGGTGTCCCTGTGTCAGTCCCTGGCTGTCTCTGAGTGTCCCCAGGTGTCCCTGTCTGTCCCTGTCTGTCCATGGTTGTCCCTGGGGGTCTCTGGGTGTCCCTGTCTGTCCGTGAATGTCCCTGAATGTCTCTGAGTGTTCCTGGCTGTCCCCAGGTGTCCTGTGTGTGTCCCTGGGTGTCTCTGAATGTACCTGAGTTTCCCTATCTGTCCCTGTGTCTGTCCCTGTGTCTGTCCCTGTCTGTCCCAGTCAGTCCCTGTGTCTGTCCCAGTCTGTCCCAGTGTCTGTCCCTGTGTCTGTCCCAGTCTGTCCCAGTTCCATCCCAGTGCAGAGCAAGGTCAGGGCAGCCCCAGGCTCTGCTCCAGGCCCAGCAATGGCCCCAGAGCCACGGGCAGGGCCTGAGCCCAGGAGCTGCCCCTGCCCAGGAGGCAGAACTGCTGCCCTGGGCAGTGCCAGCCCTGAGCAGAGCCCAGAGAGGCTGTGGGGGCTCCGTGCCTGGGGACCCCAGACCCACCTGGAGCAGCCCTGAGCCCTGGGGTGTCCCTGTTTGGGGACCCCAGACCCACCTGGCCCCTGGCCCTGGGGTGTCCTGCCTCCACAGAGCCTACCTGTGCCCTTAGGGCCCAGACCCCTGCGCCCTCCCTGCCCTGTTTCACTGCCCATCTGGCCTGGTTTTGACCCCAGAACCCGACTCTGTCGCCCGCCAACCGGCCGGATGTGCCCACACACATACAATCAATTACACCTCCCCATCCGCCCCATTCCAGCGCTCTGATTTCATTTCCCCATTCCTGCAAAGCTCCCCACAAACCCGCTCTGTCCCTGCCGAACGCGGCGCGGAGGGACGAAATCAGTTAAATCAATTAACAGCGCTCCCTCAGGAACGCAGGCAGCGAGGCCACGCCCCTGACCACGCCCACACGACCACGCCCTTCGTGACCACGCCTCTTTTGTCCCTCTGCGCTTCCCGTAGCGGCGCCGTCAGCGCGGCGGGAGCGGCCCCGGCGGGCCCGGTGAGTGCGGGGACACCGCGGGGACACTGTGAGGGCACCGCGGGCGCTTCGGTCACACCGCGGCTCCCTCGGGGGCTCGACCGCGCCCTCCTGCTCCCCCCGGGGCTGCACCCGAACGGCGGCGGCGCTCCGGCCCCCGGTGTGACCGGGAATGGGGAGCGGAGCCCGGCGGGCAGCACGTGGGGGGCACCGGGGGGACCGGGCCGCGCTCGGTTGGTTTTGTTTGATTGGGACAAACGGTGGCTGTAAAGGCACCTTTGGGGTGCGTTGTTTGTAATTTTTGGTGGTTAACCCACGGAAATCCACGCGTGGCGCTCCCGGTGCTCTCCCGGTGCACCGGGGCTGTTCTAACCCGGCCCCGGTGCGCTCAGGGCCGTGATTTCCGTTCCTTCCCCCGGTACTGAGTCCCAAAGCTGCGCTGGTCGTTCAGGGATTCTGTCAGAATTTGACAGAATTCTGTCAGAATGCTCAAAATTAACCGCGGGTTTTAAAAGGAGTCAGCAGCAAATTTTAAAAAATCAAATTTAAAAAAAATCAAGTATTAATATAATTCAGGATTTGTGACGCCTCAATTTTCCTGGCTGTGTCTGGGAAATAAGATTTTCCATCCCTGCTTTCTTTGCAGCTAAAACTGCTGTGAATTCAATGGGATCTGTAGGATTTCTCCTTGCTGTGCAAGACCAAAATTCCCTCTTTGCTCACTGCTGAAATAGCAGGATTGGGTTTTTATTTTTTTTTTCCCCATGTTTATTTGAGCTGGAGGTATGAAAATTCTCATTTTGAGCGTTCACAGCCTGCCCTGTGGGGTTGTTTTCCGGCTCCCTGCAGTAACAGTGCAAATGTTCTTTTGTGCAGGTGAACCAGCTTGGTTTGCTCTCCAATTCCACCGAGGCAGCAGCTCCTGCTGAGCAAAATTCAGGTAATTTATTCTCCCTCTGGGTGCAAATTACTGCACCCAAGAACTCTCAAAGCATCATAGGCAATATCAGCATTTTCTCCTTGGGAGGTTCTGGGAAAAAGTCCCTGATAAAGGGGGTTTAAAAAAAATTAAGATTTTATTTTCCATTAAACTGTTTATTTTCTATTAAGCTATTCCATTAAAATTTTAAAATTTAATTTTAAATTTTTTTAAATTTCAATTTTTAAAATTTAAAACTATCTGTAACTTTTATTTTAATGGCATGCTATTATTATTATTATTATTATTATTATTATTATTATTATTACTATTATTGTTATTATTATTATTATTGTTATTATTATTATTTCATTTTATTAATAGCTTTTCCTAAGCAAGCGGTGCTGATCACCATTCTGTGTTATTGCAGAGCATTAAATTATTTATTCTCTGTTAAACTATTCCATTAAAATTTTAAAATTTAATTTTCAAATTAAAAAAAAATCGAATATTTTTCATGTACAATTATTTATAATTTTTATTTTAATGGCATGGGATTATATTATATTATATTATTATATAGGTTATATTAAATAATTATATTTATTATATTATATATATTATATTATATTATATTATATTATATTATATTACATTAATTATATTATTTTTTATTATATTTATTATATTCATTTTATTATTTTTATTTCATTTTATTAATAGTTTTTCCTAAGCAAGGGGTGCTGACCACCACTCTGTGTTACTGCAGAGCACCTGACACTTGCTCTGAATTATTTCTGTGCTTTGTCATGAAGGTCTTTCAACACAAGCAGTTCTCTCTCAGCATAAAATAATCAGAATATTATCATAATTATCATAAAATAAATAAAAAAAAAAGTAAAAATCCACTTCTTTTCCTTCAGGAAAATGCTGAGGAGCCTGAAAGGACTCGTGTGCCATTCTCTGAAGGTAAGCCCTGTAAGAGTCTGGTGCTATTTCCAATATTTCTGATTTCCTGTGGCCTGGAATGACAATTTTCAGCATAGAAAATGAGTGAATTCCCACTGTGGGCTGAGGGAAGAGCAGCTCCAGCATTCCCACATTTCCCTGAGGAGTCTGGGGAGAGGGAGCCTGGCTGGAGCCAGTTCTGAGATCCTGCACCTTCCATTCAGGTGTTTCTCAGGAAATAGGGATTATTCCACAGCTCTGCATGGCTGGGATGTCCAGAGGAACAACCCAGCAGCCTTGCACAGATGATGTGGGAAGGGTTTTGCCAAAAATCACAGAATTTTGGGATATTCCCAGCTGGAAGGATCCTGGCCCTGCAATCCCCCCACCCTGTGCTGGCATCTCCCAATGCCCTGGAGCTCTGGCAGCCTCTGGGACAAAAACCTTTTATTTTTCCTTCATTTTCTGTGCCAAAAATGGCTCAATGCTTTGGGTGAGTGTGGTGATGCACTCTGCCCCAGCTCAGAGCATCCCTGTGCCATCCAAGAGCCTCCTTAAACCCTAAACAGCATCAGGAGTTCATGGAGCTGGAATTTTTTCCTGATGGAGAAGAGCTCCAGCTGCGTGGTTTGCTGCTGCCTTTTCCAGGCTTTTCCCCTCCAGCACAGCCAGGTGGCTGCAGCTGTGGCTGTGCTGTGCTTCCCTTCCTGGGCAGGCTGTGGGAACAGCCCAGAATTCCTGGGACATTGGGAAGAGCCCAGAATTCCCAGAGATTCCTGGGACATTTGGAACAGCCCAGAATTCCTGGGACATTGGGAAGAGCCCAGAATTCCCAGAGATTCCTGGGACATTTGGAACAGCCCAGGATTCCTGGGACATTGGGAAGAGCCCAGAATTCCTGGGACATTGGGAAGAGCCCAGAATTCCCAGAGATTCCTGGGACATTTGGAACAGCCCAGGATTCCCCAGCCTGGGATCCCTGGAAGGTGCAGGACCAGCCTGGGATCTGTGGAACACGAAGGAAGAGCCCGGGGTCCGTGGGACAAGTGGGACCAGCCCGGCATTTCCTGAGATTTTCCTTTCCAGGGATCCCAGCATTTCATTTCCAGGGATCCCAGCATTTCCAGCCTGGGATCCCTGGATCATGCGGGAGCAGCCTGGCATTCCCCAGCCTGAGATCCCTGGGACATTGGGACCAGCCTGGGATCCCTGGAAGATGTGGGGACAGCCCAGGATCTCTGGAACATAGGGGACCAACCCAGCATTCCCAGAACCTGGGATCCCTGGAACATGCAGGAACAGCCCGGGATTTGTGGGACTTTGGGAACAGCCTGGGGTGGAACATGCAGGACCAGCCCGGGATTCCTGAGCCTGGGATCCATGGGACATTGGGAACAGCCTGGGATCCATGGGACATGAGGGAACAGCCTGGGATCCATGGGACATCAGGAACAGCCCGGGATCCATGGGACATCTGGAACAGCCCGGGATCCATGGGACATCAGGAACAGCCTGGGATCCATGGGACATCAGGAACAGCCCGGGATCCATGGGACATCAGGAACAGCCCGGGATCCATGGGACATGAGGGAACAGCCTGGGATCCATGGGACATCAGGAACAGCCTGGGATCCATGGGACATCAGGAACAGCCCGGGATCCATGGGATATCAGGAACAGCCTGGGATCCATGGGACATCAGGAACAGCCCGGGATCCATGGGACATCAGGAACAGCCCGGGATCCATGGGACATCAGGAACAGCCTGGGATCCATGGGACATTAAGAACAGCCTGGATCCATGGGACATGAGGGAACAGCCTGGGATCCATGGGACATTGGGAACAGCCTGGGATCCATGGGACATTGGGAACAGCCCGGGATCCATGGGACATCAGGAACAGCCTGGGATCCATGGGATATCAGGAACAGCCCGGGATCCATGGGATATACGGAACAGCCTGGGATCCATGGGACATCCGGAACAGCCTGGGATCCATGGGACATCCGGAACAGCCTGGGATCCGTGGGACATCAGGAACAGCCTGGGATTCCCGAGCCTGGGATCCATGGGACATCAGGAACAGCCCGGGATCCATGGGACATCAGGAACAGCCCGGGATCCATGGGACATGAGGGAACAGCCCGGGATCCATGGGACATCAGGAACAGCCCGGGATCCGTGGGACATCTGGAACAGCCTGGGATCCATGGGACATCAGGAACAGCCCGGGATCCATGGGACATCAAGAACAGCCCGGGATCCATGGGACATCAGGAACAGCCTGGGATCCATGGGACATGAGGGAACAGCCTGGGATCCATGGGACATCAGGAACAGCCCGGGATCCATGGGACATCAGGAACAGCCCGGGATCCATGGGACATCAGGAACAGCCCGGGATCCATGGGACATCAGGAACAGCCCGGGATCCATGGGACATCAGGAACAGCCCGGGATCCATGGGACATCCGGAACAGCCTGGGATCCATGGGATATCAGGAACAGCCTGGGATCCATGGGACATCAGGAACAGCCTGGGATCCATGGGACATCAGGAACAGCCCGGGATCCATGGGACATCAGGAACAGCCCGGGATCCATGGGACATCAGGAACAGCCCGGGATCCATGGGACATCAGGAACAGCCCGGGATCCATGGGACATTCGGAACAGCCTGGGATCCATGGGACATGAGGGAACAGCCCAGCATTCCCAAGCCGGGGACCCCTGGAACGTGTGGGACCAGCCCGGGACCCCTGGAACATGTTGGACCACCCTGGGACCCCTGGAAGATGCAGGACCAGCCCAGAATCCGTGGAACATGGAGGAAGAGCCCGGGATCTGTGGGACAGGCGGAACCAGAGCCAGAATTCCCTGAGCCTGGAATCCCTGGAAGGTGCAGGAGCAGCCCGGCTTTCCCAGAGCCCTGGATCCCTGGGACATCGGGAACAGCCCGGGATCCCTGGGATATTGGGACCAGCCCGGCATTCCCAGAGCCCGGGGTCCTTGGAACATGAGGGAAGAGTCTGGAATCCCTGGAAGGTTCGGGAGCAGCCCAGGATCTGTGGGAGATGTGGGACTAGCCCGGCATTCCCGGAGCTCGGGATGCATGGGACATCGGGAACAGCCCGGGATCCCTGGAAGATGCAGGACCAGGCCAGGATCCGTGGAACATGAAGGAAGAGCCCGGGATCCGTGGGACAAGTGGGACCAGCCTGGCATTCCTGAGCTCAGGATCCCTGGGACATGGGGAACAGCCCGGCATTCCCAGAGATCCCTGGAAGATGTGGGAACAGCCCGGCATTCCCCAGCCCGGGATCCCTGGATCGTGCGGGACCAGCCCAGGATCCGTGGAACATGAAGGAACAGCCCGGGATCTGTGGGACAAATGGAACCAGCCTCGCATTCCCAGAGCCCGGGATCCCGGGAAGATGCGGGAACAGCCCGGGATTCCCGGGAGATGCAGGAGCAGCCCGCGATCCCCGAAGATTCGGGAGCAGCCCGGTATTCCCCAGCCCGGGATCCCTGGATCGTGTGGGAGCAGCTCGAGATCCCGGGGAGATGTGGGAACATCCCGGGAAGGTGCGAGAACACCTCGGGAAGATGCGGGAACACCCCGGGATGCCGGGAAGATGCAGGAACAGCCGAGGATACCGGGAACATGTGGGAACTCCCCGGGATATGCGGGAGCAGCCCGGGATCCCGGGAAGATGCGGGAACACTCCGGGAAGGTGCGGGAACACTCCGGGATCCCGGGGAGATGCGGGAACACCCCGGGAAGATGCGGGAACACCCCGGGATCCCGGAAGGTGCGGGAACACCCCGGGATCCCGGGAAGATGCGGGAACACCCCGGGATCCCGGGAAGATGCGGGAACACCCCGGGATCCCGGGAAGATGCAGGAACACTCCGGGATCCCGGAATGTGCGGGAACAGCTCCCCCTCCCGGCTCGGCGCTCCCGGTTCAGCTCGGGCACCACGTGATGGTTTCGCTGCCATTTCAGGGATCCCGGAGAGGCGGCTCCTGCCCTTGGGCAGATGGAAACTCAGCCCCAAATCCGCTCCCTGCTCGGGGAAAACGGCGCTGGGGAGGCTGTGGGGATGGGCATGGCTGTGCAGGGCTGCAGGGGAGCTCTGTGGATGTTCTGACATTCCAAATCCCAGGGATGTGCTGGAGATGGCTGTGCAGGGCTCTGTGGATGTTCCAAAGCCCAGGGATGGCTGTGCAGGGCTCTGTGGATGTTCTGACATTCCAAATCCCAGGGATGGCTGTGCAGGGCTCTGTGGATGTTCCAAAGCCCAGGGATGGCTGTGCAGGGCTCTGTGGATTTTCCAAATCCCAGGGATGGCTGTGCAGGGCTCTGTGGATGTTCCTGATGTTCCAAAGCCCAGGGATGGCTGTGCAGGGCTCTGTGGATATTCCATAAGCCCAGGGATGGCTTGCAGGGCTCTGTGGATGTTCCAAATCCCAGATGGGATGGCTGTGCAGGCTCTGTGGATGTTCCAAAGCCCAGGGATGTGCTGTGGATGCTGTGCTGGGGCTCCGTGGATGTTCTGACATTCCAAATCTCCACGGATGGCTTGCAGGGCTCTGTGGATTTGTTCCAAATCTCAGGGATGGCTGTGCAGAGCTCTGTGGATGTCTACATTAAAGCCCAGGGATGGCTGTGAGATGCTGTGGATGTTCAAGCGGATGGTTCCTGTGTTTCCAAATCCCAGGGATGGCTGCTGCAGGGCTCTGTGGATGTTCCAAATTCATGGATGGCTGTGCAGGCTCTGTGGATGTTCCTGGTTCCAAAGCCCAGGGATGGCTGTGCAGGGCTCTGTGGATGTTCCAAAGCCCAGGGATGGCTGTGCAGGGCTCTGTGGATTTTCCAAATCTCAGGGATGGCTGTGCAGGGCTCTGTGGATGTTCCAAATCCCAGGGATGGCTGTGCAGGGCTCTGTGGATGTTCCAAAGCCCAGGGATGGCTGTGCAGGGCTCTGTGGATGTTCCAAAGCCCAGGGATGGCTGTGCAGGGCTCTGTGGATGTTCCTGGTGTTCCAAAGCCCAGGGATGGTGCTGGGTTTTGTTCTGAAATCCAAGCAGACTGCAGAGCTCTGTGGATGTTCCTGATGTTCCAAATCCCAGGGATGGCTGTGCAGGGCTCTGTGGATGTTCCAAATCTCAGGGATGGCTGTGCAGGGCTCTGTGGATGTTCCTGATGTTCCAAATCCCAGGGATGGCTGTGCAGGGCTCTGTGGATGTTCCTGATGTTCCAAATCCCAGGGATGGCTGTGCAGGGCTCTGTGGATGTTCTGACATTCCAAATCCCAGGGATGGCTGTGCAGGGCTCTGTGGATGTTCCTGATGTTCCAAATCTCAGGGATGGCTGTGCAGGCTCTGTGGATGTTCCTGGTGTTCCAAAGCCCAGGGATGGCTGTGCAGAGCTCTGTGGATGTTCCTGGTGTTCCAAAGCCCAGGGATGGCTGTGCAGGGCTCTGTGGATGTTCTGACATTCCAAAGCCCAGGGATGGCTGTGCAGGGCTCTGTGGATGTTCCAAAGCCCAGGGATGTGCTGGAGATGGCTGTGCAGGGCTCTGTGGATGTTCCTGGTGTTCCAAAGCCCAGGGATGGCTGTGCAGGGCTCTGTGGATGTTCCAAAGCCCAGGGATGGCTGTGCAGGGCTCTGTGGATGTTCCTGATGTTCCAAAGCCCAGGGATGGCTGTGCAGGGCTCTGTGGATGTTCCTGGTTGTTCCAAAGCCCGGGGATGGATGCTGAGTTTTTGTTCAGGAGGAGGGACCAAGCACCTCGGTGCTCTAAACTCAGGATGTAATATTAATTTATAAACTCAGGGTATATTCCAAACTCAGGGCTGGCATTTTCTGGGTGATCAGGTGGCAAGAGTCACCTTCTGTATTTATTCATGTGTTAAACTGGCATCTTTGTGCCTTGCTCAAGGCTGTAAATCGTCACCTCCGTGGATTTTCAACTATAATAAGCCATCCTAAAGGATAATTTGTATTTGAGGAGGAAAAGGGCAACGTGGGAACAAGATGTGCTGGGTGATCTCCCTGTTTGCACTGCAGCTGTTTGTCCCAGAGGCTCCAGGCTGGTTTCATTCCTTCCCTAACAGGAGGCCAAGTGCCCAAATGCTGATTCAGGCATCTGGAATGTGCCTGATCCCGCTTTTCCCCGGAGCCCTGGTGGCTTTGCAGTGGCTCCCTGAGGTGGCAGCAGAGCTGTGTCACACCACAGCTGTCCCTGCTCTGAGCTCTGCCTTCTGCTGCTCTCACCCACACGCACAAAACAAGAAACTGCTGCCTCTGTTGAGCCCTGTCAGTGCTGCTGAGGGGCTCTCAGAGCCTGTCTGGAGGATGCACTTTGCAAATCGTTGACAAATGTTTGTGTTTTCTTTCAGCACAGCATAATAAAATGCTTGTCCTGCCTCGCCTGTTTTGGCTGGGCTTGCAGGCAGGCTTCAGCAGTCTGGCTGGGGGAAAAAAAATGAATTAATCAGCTTAGCTGGCTTGGTTTGGTGTCTCAGCCACGTCTGGGTCCTCTTGCCAGAGTCTGGATGCAGGGAAATCAGTGTGGGGAGTGTGATTATAAATATCAGATAGTGGGCAGAGCTGCACTAATTAATCCCTGGGTAATTGAGGTGATTATGGATTGTTAGACAGGATGAATTTTCAGGGTGCTGCCACTCCTCAGTGTGCAGTGAGGCCTTCATGGTTTCATGTGGCATCTTAAGGAATTTTGTGTAAATTGGGTGAAAAAACCTCAAATTTTGTGTTTTGGGTAAAAATCAGGGTTTGGCTCAGTGAGGTGGAATATCAAATAGTGGGCAGAGCTGCACTAATTAATCCCTGGGTAATTGATTATGGATTGTCTAGACGTCTGGGTCCTCTGCCAATGCTCTGTGATGAGGGCATTCAGGTTTGGATGGGGCATTTATAAATTTATGTAAATTGGGAAGCTGCAAATTTTGGTAATAGTGGTGATTATGGATTGTTAGACAGGATGAATTTTCAGGGTGCTGCAACTCCTCAGTGTGCAGTGAGGCCTTCATGGTTTCGTGTGGCATCTTAAGGAATTTTGTGTAAATTGGGTGAAAATACCTCAAATTTTGGGTAAAACTCAGGTGCAGGGTTTGGCTCAGTGAGGTGGAATATCAAATAGTGGGCAGAGCTGCACTAATTAATCCCTGGGTAATTGATTATGGATTGTTAGACTGAATTTTCAGGGTGCTGCAACTCCTCAGTGTGCAGTGAGGCCTTCATGGTTTCATGTGGCATCTTAAGGAATTTTGTGTAAATTGGGTGAAAAAACCTCAAATTTTGTGATTTGGGTTGTGCAGGGCTTGGCTCAGTGAGGTGGAATATCAAATAGTGGGCAGAGCTGCACTAATTAATCCCTGGGTAATTGAGTTATGGTTGTTAGACAGGATGAATTTTCAGGGTGCTGTCACTCCTCAGTGTGCAGTGAGGCCTTCATGGTTTCGTGTGGCATCTTAAGGAATTTTGTGTAAATTGGGTAAAAAAACTCAAATTTTGTGTTTTGGGTAAAAAATCAGGGTTTGGCTCAGTGAGGTGGAATATCAAATAGTGGGCAGAGCTGCACTAATTAACCCCTGGGTAATTGATTATGGATTGTTAGACAGGATGAATTTTCAGGGTGCTGCCACTCCTCAGTGTGCAGTGAGGCCTTCATGGTTTCGTGTGGCATCTTAAGGAATTTTGTGTAAATTGGGTGAAAAAACTCAAATTTTGTGCTTTGGGTGGTGCAGGGCTTGGCTCAGTGAGGTGGAATATCAAATAGTGGGCAGAGCTGCACTAATTAACCCCTGGGTAATTGATTATGGATTGTTAGACTGAATTTTCAGGGTGCTGCCACTCCTCAGTGTGGGCACTTCCAGCAGTGAGGCTCCATGTGGGATCTTAAGGAATTTTGTGTAAATTGGGTGAAAAAACCTCAAATTTTGTGTTTTGGGTAAAAATCAGGTGCAGGGTTTGTGAACATAAAAATTATTAATGTTTAACATTATAGCACAGTTTCTATTTTAACATGTTATGAACTAAAACTATATTAAACACACTACTTAAGAAAATTAATACATGTTTAACATAGTACATGCTTATGTATTATGTAAACATATGTGAACATAAAAATTAATAATGTTTAACATTATAGAACAGTTTCTATTTTAACATTATGTTATAACCTAAAACTGTATTTAACACATGACTTAAGAAATTTAATACATGTTTATGTATTGTGTAAACATAATACATGTGAACATAAAAATTAATAATGTTTAACATTATAGAACAGTTTCTATTTTAACATTGTTATAAAGTAAAACTGTATTTAACACATTCCTTAAGAAAATTGATACATGTTTAACATGATACATGTTTATTATTATGTGAACATAAAAATTAATAATGTTTAACATTATAGCATGATTTCTATTTTAACATTATGTTGTAACTAAAATTATTTAAAATTATTTAAAATATATTAATACTTACTGTAATGTAAATATAATATATAATGTATATGTAAATAAATACATTAAACCCATAAAATTATTATGTTTAACTTTATAGCACGTTTCTATTTTAACATTATTATAACTAAAACTGTATTTAACACATTCCTTAAGAAAATTGATACATGTTTAACATGATACATGTTTATTATTATGTGAACATAAAAATTAATAATGTTTAACATTATAGCATAGATTCTCTTTTAACATTATGTTGTAACCTAAAACTATATTTAACACATTACTTAAGAAAATTAATATGTTTATGTAATAATGTTAAATATGTAACATAAAATTAATATAATACTTTAACATTATAAATCTATTAATCGTTTAACATTATAGTCTATCAGTTCTATTTTAACATTATGTTATAAACTAAAACTATATTTAACACACTACTTAGGAAAATTAATGCATGTTTAACATAATACATGTTTATGAATTGTGTAAACATAAAATTAATAATGTTAACATTATAGCATAATTTGTATTTTAACATTGTTATAACCCAAAACTACATTTCACACACTACTTAAGAAAATTGATACATGTTTAATATAATACATGTTTATGAATTGTGTAAACATAAAATTAATAATGTTTAACATTATAGCATAGTTTCTATTTTAACATTATGTTATAATCTAATTTTAGATTATGTTACAATCTAAAACTATATTTCACACACTACTTAAGAAAATTAATACATGGTTATGTATTATGTAAACATAATACATGTGAACATAAAAATTAATAATGTTTAACATTATAGCATCGTTTCTATTTTAACATTATGTTATAAACTAAAACTATATTTAACACACTACTTAGGAAAATTAATACATGTTTAACATAATACATGTTTATGAATTGTGTAAACATAAAATTAATAATGTTTAACATTATAGCATCGTTTCTATTTTAACATTCTAACCTAAAGCTCTATTTCACACGCTAGCTAAGGAATGAGTACAGGATAATTTCCAGCACAACCCGTGTGACACTGATTAATCCCTGTCCCCCTGGTGTCCCCAGCTGGAGCGAGGCTGTGCCCTGCCCACTGCCAGGGCTGCCCTGAGCTCGGTGCCCGGCCCGGCTGTGCCCGCAGCAGCGCCCGCAGCAGCGCCCGCAGCCATCTTCCACACCGGCGAGAGCGACCCGGTGAGTGACGGCCAGCACCGTGTGCCCTGGGTGCCACCACTGTCCCCTGCCTGCCACCCTGTGCCCTGGGTGCCACCGCTGTGCCCTGGGTGCCATCACTGTGCCCTGGGTGCCACCGTGTGCCCTGGGTGCCACCAGGGCCATCCTGCCACCGTGTGCCCATCCTGCCACCGTGTGCCCTGCCTGCCATCACTGTGCCCTGGGGCCACCGCTGTGCCCTGGGTGCCACCACTGTCCCCTGCCTGCCACCGCTGTGCCCTGGGTGCCATCACTGTGCCCATCCTGCCACCAGGGCCATCCTGCCACCATTGTCCCCATCCTGCCACCACTGTCCCCTGCCTGCCACCGCTGTGCCCTGGGTGCCATCACTGTGCCCATCCTGCCACCAGAGCTATCCTGCCACCATTGTCCCCATCCTGCCACCAGTGTCCCCTGCCTGCCACCGCTGTGCCCTGGGTGCCACCAGGGCCATCCTGCCACCATTGTCCCCTGGGTGCCACCATTGTCCCCTGGGTGCCACCAGTGTCCCCTGCCTGCCACCATTGTGCCCTGGGGTCACCAGTGTCCCCTGGGTGCCACCAGGGCCATCCTGCAACCACTGGGGCCATCCCGGCACCACTGTCCCTGCACACAGCCAGCTCTGTCTGCCACCAGGGCCATCCTGCCACCCCTGTCCCCAGGGTGCCACCAGGGCCATCCTGCCACCGGGGGCCATCCTGGCTGCCACCCCTGTCCCCGGGCTGCCACCAAAGCCATCCTGCCTCTACTGTCCCCTGGATGCCAACAGGGCCATCCTGGCTGCCACCACTGTCCCTGCCACAGCCAGCCCTGGCTGTCACCCCTGTTCTGGCACACACCAGCCCTGCCTGCCACCAGGGCCATCCTGCCACCACTGTCCCTGCACACAGCCCTGGGACCATCCTGCCACCCACCCCTGTCCCCAGGCTGTCACCACTGTCCCCTGCCTTCCACCAGGGCCGTCCTGCCACCCCTGTCCCTGCACAGAGTCCTGGGACCATCCTGCCACCCACCACTGTCCCCAGGGTGCCACCACTGTCCCCTGCCTGCCACCAGGGCCATCCTGCCACCACTGTCCCTGCACAGAGTCCTGGGACCATCCTGCCACCCACCACTGTCCCCAGGGTGCCACCACTGTCCCCTGCTGCCACCCAGGGCCTGCCGGGGACAGTCACACTGCCCTGACAGAGCCTGGGACCATCCTGCCACCCACCACTGTCCCAGGGTGCCACCACTGTCCCCTGCCTGCCCACCAGGGCCATCCCTGCCACCACTGTCCCGCACAGAGTCCTGGACCATCCTGCCACCACACCCCTGTCCCCAGGCTGCCACCAGGGCCATCCTGGCTGCCATCAGTGCTGCCTGGGACTGTGCTGGGGGTACAGGGAGTGCACACACCCCTACACCAGGGTTACACACACACACACACACACACACCCCTACACCAGGGTTACACACACACCTACACCAGGGTACACACACCCCCACACCAGGGTTACACACACACACACAACACACACACACACACCAGGGTTACACACACACACCTACACACAACACCAGGGTACACACATACCTACACCAGGATTACACACACGCACACACATCTACACCAGGGTTAGACACGCACACACCTACACCAGGGTTACACACACACTCACAGGGTTACACACACAACACCAGGGTTACACACACACACCAGGGTTACACACACACACACACACACACCCACACCAGGGGCACACACACACCTATACCAGGGTTACACACACACACACACACACACACACCACACCAGGGTTAGAACACACACCACACTACACACCAGGGTTACACCACACATCACAGGGTTACACACACACACACCCCTACACCAGGGTTACACACACACCAGGGTTACACACACACCAGGGTTACACACACACGCACACACACCAGGGTTACACACACACCCTACACCAGGGTTACACACACACACACCAGGGGCCTACACCAGGGTTACACACACACACACACACACACACACACACCCCTACACCGGGTTACACACACACACACCCTACACAGGGTTACACACTCCACACACTCCCCCTTACACCGGGGTGTACACACACACACACCCCTACGCCAGGGTTACACACACACACACACACCACCACACCAGGGTCACACACACACCCCTACACCAGGGGTACACACACACCAGGGTTACACCACACACACACACCATGGTTACACCCACACACACACACACACACACCAGGGGTACACACACACACCCCTACACCAGGGTTACACACACACCAGGGTTACACACACACACCCACCACACCCACACCAGGGTTACACACACACACACACACACACACACACACACCTACACCAGGGTTACACACACACCAGGGTTACACACACACACACACACCTACACCAGGGTTACACACACACATGCACACACACACACACCATGGGCACACACACACCAGGGTTACACACACACACACACACCCACCAGGGTTACACACACACACACACCAGGGTTACACACACACACACACACACACCAGGGTTACACACACACACACACACACACACCTACACCAGGGTTACACACACACACACACACACACACACACCAGGGTTACACACACACACACACACACCCCTACACCAGGGTTACACACACACACACACACACACAGCAGGGATCAGCTCCCTGAACGGGCTGTGCCTCTGTGCCTGTGCAGGGCCCCCGCTCCCGCTGCAGCCTGGCAGCTCCTGGCACCAGGGCTTGATCCCCTCTCCAGCGCTGCCCAGGTGAGGCTGCACAGCTGGGACAGGCTCAGCTTCTCATCAGACACCTTCAATCTCAACCCCAGGCTTATTCCTCCCTGGACAACCCTCCCTGGGCTGGCTGTGAAGGGATAAAATCACAAAACCCACAGCCCAGATGGCCTGAGCACAGCTCTGCAGCATCACAGCTGCAGCCTCGTGTGTCTGGAGCACAAAATGAAGGGCAGGGAATGAATGGAATGAGCTCGGAGGTGCTGCTGTGTAATTGGAGCCTCTGGGATTCCTCGGGGGTCTCTATGGAAACAGCAGCAGGAGATGATCTCACACGTGACCCCAGGATTGCACAGCACAGGCCAGATGGCCGCCATTGTCCCCTCTGTCCCCTCTGTCCCCTCTGTCCTGGGCCTCCTTTTGGGTTGCCAGGCAGCTGGCTCTGCCCTTGTGCCCTGTGCAAAGCCTTGGCTGGGGCACCCTGCAGAGGAGGGCATATGTGGCCCGAAGTTTAGAGTCCGGCTAGCTGAGGGCGAAAGGCCGACGCCCCTCTGCAATTCCTGGCCAGCGCCCTTCGGCGTCTGAGGGCCTCGGGCTGTGCTGGCTGCGGACTGGCTCACACCGCTGGTATTGGGGAGGAACGGAGCTGACCATTTCCCGGGGGTTAAACATCGGTTTATTGAAGGTGTTGCGGGATCCAAACACGGGGAAACCAACCGGGAAGAAGTTTCTCCATAGGGGGTGAAACAGGATTATAAAGGAGGGGTGCAGAGGGGGGCATATGTGGCTCGAAGTTTAGAGTCCGGCTCACTGAGGGCGAAAGGCCGACGCCCCTCTGCAATTCCCGGCCGAGGCGTCTGAGGGCCTCGGGCTGTGCTGGCTGCGGACTGGCTCACACCGCTGGTATAGGGGAGGAACGGAGCTGACCATTTCCCGGGGGTTAAACATCGGTTTATTGAAGGTGTTGTGGGATCCAAACATGGGCAAACCAACCGGGAAAAAGTTTCTCCATAGGGGGTGAAACAGGATTATAAAGGAGGGGGGTGGGTACAGGCGGAGCCAATTGGGAAAGGTGAGGGGATGAACTTCACAGAACTGACACTCCATGGAGACCAATAATCAAAAGGTAAAGGAGGTGTCCTGGGACCCCAGCCAGCCACCATCTCCAGAGAGGAGAAGGTTCTCAAAACCTGGGAGGAGAAAGGGAGTGATTGACTGGACAGGGAGGAAACAACTTTCACTTATAAGGGAAACCAGGGGAGGAGCAATTACATATCGGCAACTATGAATAGCGGTTGCTATAGCAACTTAGCTGACAGGCTAGCAGTGGCGGGAAAAACTGGGGAACGAAACCATTTTACACATAATAGGGGAGAACAATACATAAATTGGGGGAATAACACAAGAAACTTAACAACACACTACAACAGCACCCCAGCCCCTGCACCCCACAGTCCCCTTGAAACGGGGCTGAGAAAGCCACGAAAAATCACATTTTTCATCAAAGTCTGTGTACCCTGCCGTTAGCAAAGCTCCAAGTGAGGAAACACGAGGATAAAGGACCCACATTGTGCAGGAGAGTGAAGGAATTTGCCCCAAAGTCATGCAGCAAGTCAGGGATGGAGCTGAGAATGAAAATGGGGTCCTGCTCTTCTGGAAAACCTCAGGTGCTGTGTCCAGGAGAACTCCAGGAAATCCAGTTGGAAATGAGCTTGGGAAAAAGAAGTTTGTGACACCTCCTTCTGTTGGAATCCATGAAGTTAGAGGGTTTTTAGGAAATGGTTAAAAAAGTGTAGGCCTCAGACTGAAGTTTTGTTAGCATTGCAAATATTTCCCCTATAGATTTCATTTCCCCTAAATACCTGAATCCCACACCTTCCAGCAGGGCACCTCTAGAACAGCCAGGATTTAACATTTCCCCCTGTTCCAAAGATTTCCTGACTATTGAACCCCCAATTTGGCAGCTCCAGCAGGTGGCACCTCTAGAACAGCCAGGATTTAACATTTCCCCCTGTTCCAAAGATTTCCTGAATATTGAACCCCCAATTTGGCATCTCCAGCAGGTGGCACCTCTAGAACAGCCAGGATTTAACATTTCCCCCTGTTCCAAAGATTTCCTGACCATTGAACCCCCAATTTGGCATCTCCAGCAGGTGGCACCTCCCTTCAGCCAGGATTTAACATTTCCTCCTGTTCCAAAGATTTCCTGACATTGAACCCCAATTTGGCAGCTCCAGCAGGTGACACCTCCTTTCAGCCAGGATTTAACATTTCCCCCTGTTCCAAAGATTTCCTGACTATTGAACCCCCCAATTTGGCAGCTCCAGCTTTTGCTGAAGTTCCCAAATTTCCTAAAAATCATTCCTTGGATCAGGAATTCCTCAAATGCTGCAGCTGTGCCAAGGTAAAACCACAAGTCCAGGACACCCTGGCCTGTCCTGTGTGTCCCAGGGAGGGTGGAACAGGGGTGGCTGCTGAGTAAAAGGGGCAGAAAATGTGAATTTTGGGCTGAAAATCTGTCCTGGAGAAGGGAAGGGAGACTTAACAATAACCCTGGGAGCAGAAAATTCATGGATATGCAGCAGAGCTTCCATGAAAAGTCCATCAAAAACTGGGAAAAGCCAAATATTCCTGGCCAAGCATGCAGAAGAAACCTGCTGGCACATAAAATAAAGAAAAGAAGGGAATTGTTGTATTTGTTGTTGTGCATGGCAGTTTTTATATATAGCAGGAATGATGGTTTTGCTATAAATCCATGGAAAAAAAAATGCAGAAAGCAGAGCAGGACAAGATCCAAGCTTCAAAGATTAACACAAAACTGCTGAGACTCACACAGGAAGGGCTGCAGAGCAGTCTCTGCTCGCTGTCCTCATTAAACAAGACACAAAAAACGAATTATTTGAGAAGAGGAAATAAGTAAAGGCTTTGCAGGTATTGCATGGCAGGAAAAGAGAATAATAAAGGGGAAAAAATCATAAAATTCCCAGATCCCAGGGACAGCAGCTTCTTGCTGGCATTATGGTGAGACCTGCAGGGGAAACACAGGAATGAATGCAGCAGGATTCCAGTCCAGCCCTGATCACTGAGGTCACCACAAGGGACTGGAAATTATTGCCCCAAAAAAGAAATTCGGAGTTTTTAAGCCTCCAGCCCCAGTAACCAAATGGCTCAGTGGGAATCACTGCTGGGAGGCAGCAGCCCAAGGCAGAAAATGTCATTTTGTCACAGAAAAAAGGGAGTGTGACAGCAGCAGGAGGTGCCACAGCTCTGCCAGGGTTTGGGGGACTGGTGGAAGGTGAGGGAAATCCATGGTGCCCCCCAAAACAATTGACCAGTGTCCCAATTCCCATTTTCTCTTCCATGATGTCCAATTCCCATTTTCTCTCCCTGGGTGCCAATTGTCCTTTTCCAGGGTCCCAATTCCCTTTTCCAGGATCCCAATTCCCATTTCCAGGGTACCAATTCCCATTTCCATGGTGCCAATTCCCATTTCCAGGGTGCCAATTCCCATTTCCAGGGTCCCAATTCCCATTTCCAGGGTGCCAATTCCCATTTTCTCTCCCAGCATCCCAATTCCCATTTCCAGGGTGCCAATTCCCATTTCCATGGTGCCAATTCCCATTTCCAGGGTGCCAATTCCCATTTCCAGGGTCCCAATTCCCATTTCCAGGATGCCAATTCCCATTTCCATGGTGCCAATTCCCATTTCCAGGGTCCCAATTCCCATTTCCAGGGTCCCAATTCCCATTTCCAGGTCCCAATTGCATTTCCAGGGTGCCAATTCCCATTTCCATGGTGCCAATTCCCATTTTCCAGGGTCCCAATTGCCCTTTTCCAGGGTGCCAATTCCTATTTTCTCTTCCAGAATGCCAATTCCCATTTTCCAGGATCCCAATTCCCATTTTCTCTTCCCTGATGCCCAATTCCCATTTTCTCTCCCAGGATGCCAGTTGCCATTTTCCATGGTCCTAATTGCCATTTTCTTTTCCATGGTGCCAATTCTCATTTCCCAGAGTCCCAATTCCCATTTCCAGTGTCCCAATTCCCATTTCCAGTGTCCCAATTCCCATTTCCAGTGTCCCAATTCCCATTTCCATGGTCCCAATTCCCATTTCCAGGGTCCCAATTCCCATTTCTGTTGCAGGCCAAGCACACGGAGCAGCACGAGGGCCGCCTGTACCCCATCCCCCTGGAGGAGCTGCGGGCTGTGTTCCCCCATGGGCTGCCCCGGCGTTTCCAGCAGCAGGTATTCCAGCTTTTGGGCAATTCCTGAATCCCTGGACGTGCCCAAGGCCAGGCTGGGGCGGGTTTGGAACCCCCTGGGATCCCTCAAGGATCTCCCATCCAGCCCAGTTCCATGGCTGTGTGTGGGAAGAGCCAGATCTTTTTCTGTTGGATATTTTTTTGTGATATTTTCCTGTTGGAATGAGGGAGAGCAGTCATTCCTTGCCCTTTTTGTTGTTTTCAACATCTAAAAGAGGTGAGTGAACCACCCAGAGCAGCAGAGTTTGAGGGCTCCACCTCAGGCAGCTTTTCTTCCAGTGTTTTTCATCTCCAACATCCAAGCACAAAATGAATTGCAGAAATATTTTCTACAAATTTTCTCCCATTTTCAGAAGGCTTCAAACCTGGTTTTATTCCAGCGTGGATGCTTTTATGCATTTTTACAAAACTCAGAAGTTTACATTTACTCATTGGTCAGGAAAGACAAACAAAATGCTTATTGGAATAATTGCAGGTTTCTTTTATTTCTCCTCCTTTCTTTCTTGGTTTCTGTGTCAACAACCTTGGTAGAAAATTCTGATTTGTGTGAGGCAGATGGGGCTGTGCCAGAATGCAAAGTTGTTTTTCTTCACCTTCTTTCTTCTTCATGGGTTTGGGTGATGGTTTGTAATTGGACAGAAAAATCCACATTGTGGTATTGGAGGGATCAGTGATTGGGTTAAAAGGAAATAATCTAAGTGTCATTTCTTAATTGGATAGTTTGGTCTTAAAAGACCTTGCAACAAGAGCTATTGAACCATTTTGTGCCTGGTTAAGGAAAGGCTGCAGAACTCACGGTTGTGGGGCCGTAACACAGCTAAGAAATAATAATAAAACACCAGAGTGACCATGAACAACCATCTCAGGTGCCTTCAGTGCCCACCTGGAGAAGAGCTGGCAGCCTGCAGCAGGTTGGCAGCAGGGCTGGCACAGCTGGTTGGTGGCACTTTGGTGACTCTGTCCCTCCTCAGGTCCGGACCTTCAACGAGGCGCGGGTGATGGTGCGGCGGCCGGCGCTGGAGATCCTCAGCTACCTCAGGGGCGCCAACCTGGCCCACCCTGCTGTCAGATACGTCATCTGTATCCTTCACCTGGGGTGGAACAGAGAAACACCAGGAATTCCTGCAGGAGAGAGGGTGCTCTGCTCTCCAGGAGGTGGGGACTTTCATTCCCCAAGCACAAAATGCATTGCAGAAATATTTTCAGAATTTACAGGAATATTTTCAGAATTTACAGGAATATTTGGCTGTGTTGTAGTTGAGACACAGACAGTACTGAGACAGTAGAAAGCTGCACTCCATTTTCAGAAGGCAGATCTGTGATCTGTATCCTTCAACTGGGGTGGAATGAGGAGAAACACAAGGAATTCCTGCAGGGGAGAGGGTGCTCTGGTCTCCAGGAGTGGGGACTTTCATTCCCCAAGCACAAAATGAATTGCAGAAATATTTTCAGAATTTACAGAAATATTTTCAGAATTTACAGGAATATTTTCAGAATTTACAGGAATATTTTCAGAATTTACAGGAATATTTACAGAAATATTTTCAGAATTTACAGAAATATTTTCAGAATTTACAGGAATATTTTCAGAATTTACAGGAATATTTACAGAAATATTTTCAGAATTTACAGAAATATTTTTAGAATTTACAGGAACACTTTCAGAATTTACAGAAATATTTCCAGAATTTACAGGAATATTTCCAGAATTTACAGGAACAATTTCAGAATTTACAGGAATATTTTCAGAATTTACAGAAATATTTCCAGAATTTACAGAAATATTTTCAGAATTTACAGGAATATTTTTAGAATTTACAGGAACACTTTCAGAATATACAGGAATATTTCCAGAATTTACAGGAATATTTCCAGAATTTACAGGAATATTTACAGAAATATTTCCAGAATTTACAGGAATATTTTCAGAATTTACAGAAATATTTACAGAAATATTTTCAGAATATACAGGAATATTTCCAGAATTTACGGGAATATTTCCAGAATTTACAGGAATATTTCCAGAATTTACAGGAATATTTTCAGAATATACAGGAATATTTCCAGAATTTACGGGAATATTTTCAGAATTTACAGAAATATTTTCAGAATTTACAGGAATATTTGGCTTTGTTGTAGTTGAAAGCTTCACTCCATTTTCAGAAGGCAGATCTGTATCCTTCAACTGGGGTGGAACAAGAGAAACACAAGGAATTCCTGCAGGAGAGAGGGTGGTTGTGAGTCTGAGCTGTCTAACATCCAAGCACAAAATGAAATATTTTCAGAATTTACAGGAATATTTTCAGAATTTACAGGAATATTTTCAGAATTTACAGGAATATTTGGCTGTATTGTAGTTGAGACACAGACAATGCAAAGCAATACACTCCATTTTCAGAAGGCAGATCTGTGATCTGTATCCTTCCACTGCAATGGAATGAGGAGAAACACAAGGAATTCCTGCAGGAGAGAGGGTGGTTTGGTCTCCAGGAGGTGGGGACGTTCATTCCCCAAGCACAAAATGAATTGCAGAAATATTTTCAGAATTTACAGGAATATTTTCAGAATTTACAGAAATTCTGTGTTGTAGTTGAGACAGAGACAAAGCAACACACTCCATTTTCAGAAGGCAGATCTGTGATCTGTATCCTTCACCTGGGGTGGAACGAGAGAAACACAAGGAATTCCTGCAGGAGAGAGGGTGCTCTGGTCTCCAGGAGGTGGGGACTTTCATTCCAGTCCAACATCCAAGCACAAAATGAATTACAGAAATATTTTCAGAATTTACAGGAATATTTTCAGAATTTACAGAAATATTTACAGAAATATTTTCAGAATTTACAGGAATATTTTCAGAATTTACAGGAATATTTTCAGAATTTACAGAAATTCTGTTTGTAGTTGAGACAGAGACAAAGCAACACACTCCATTTTCAGAAGGAGATCTTATCGTATCCTTCAACTGGATGAACAAGAGAAACACCAGGAATTCTGCAGGGACAGGGTGCTCTGGTCTCCAGAGTTGGGACTTTCATTCCCCAAGCACAAAATGCATTACAGAAATATTTTCAGAATTTACAGAAATATTTACAGAAATATTTTCAGAATTTACAGGAATATTTTCAGAATTTACAGAAATATTTTCAGAATTTACAGAAATATTTACAGAAATATTTTCAGAATTTACAGGAATATTTTCAGAATTCACAGGAATATTTACAGAATTTACAGGAATATTTGGCTGTGTTGCAGCTGAGACAGAGACAAAGCAACACACTCCATTTTCAGAAGGCTCCAAACCTGGTTTTATTTTAGGATTCATGTTTTTCATTCATTCCTGTGCCGCGTGGTCACCTCAGGGAGCTCAGAGCTTGGGTGTCTTTAATTTCAACCCCTAATTTCAATTTGAACTCTTTCGTTTTAACCCCCTAATTTCAATTTGAACTCTAATTTTAACTCCTAATTTTAATTGTTTCATTTTAACCCCTAATTTCAATTTGAACTCTTTCATTTTAACCCCTAATTTCAATTTGAACTCTTTAACTCCTAATTTTAATTTTAACTCTTTAATTTTAACCCCTAATTTCAATTTGAACTCTTTAACTCCTAATTTACAATTTATTTAACCTATTTAATTTTAACTCTTAAATTTTAACCCCTAATTTCAATTTGAACTCTTTACTTTTAACTCCTAATTTTAACTGTTTAATTTTAACCCCTAATTTCAATTTGAACTCTTTAATTTTAACTGTTTAATTTTAACCCCTAATTTCAATTTGAACTCTTTAATTTTAACCCCTAATTTCAATTTGAACTCTTTCATTTTAACCCCTAATTTCAATTTGAACTCTTTACTTTTAACCCCTAATTTCAATTTGAACTCTTTCATTTTAACCCCTAATTTCAATTTGAACTCTTTAACCCCTGATTTCAGTTTGAACTCTTTCATTCCCCCAGACTCAGCAGCTCAGCACGCGGGCAGGCCGTGCGTGTGAACTCTTTCATTGCACGGGAGCTCTGTGTGTGCCGGTGCCACCCTCGCCCTGAGCCCGCTCTCTGCAGCAACCCCAGCCCACACAAACCCCAGTGGTTTTTCCAGAGCTTTCCTTGACAGCCCTTGGTGCAGACGGCGAGAGGGGCACGGGCAAGACGCTGACGCTGTGCCACGTGGTGCACTACTGCTGCCGGCAGGGCTGGCTGCTGCTGCACGTCCCTGACGGTGAGGAATCGGTGATGGTGCCACCCAACACACACACAGGGGCTGCAGCAGCTCCAGGGTACCCCAGCACAATCTGTCCGGGTTTTTCTGTAGTGGAAAAGGCTCAGAAAACACAAAAAACCCAAATTAAGTAAAGCATATTTTTATACCTGCTCACATGTCCTTGGGGGCCAGTTTGGTTTTCTCCATTGTAATGAGCATGGGAAGAGATTGTTTGGGAGTTGTAGGATATCCCAGCACAATCTACCCTTGTTTTTCCATAATGGAAAAGGCTCAGAAAACACAAAAAAAACAAATAAAATGGAGCATAATTAGTAATTTTCACCTGCTCATCCTTTGGGCCACTTTGGTTTTCTGCATTGTTAATGAGCATGGGAAGAGATTGTTTAGGAGCTGTAGGATATCCCAGCACAATCTATCCCTGTTTTTCCATAGTGGAAAAGGCTCATAAAACACAAAAAAACCAAATAAAATAGAACATAATTAGTTATTTTTACCTGCTCACACATCCTTTAGGCCAGTCTGATTTTCTCCATTGTTAATGAGCATGGGAAGAGATTGTCTGGGAGCTCTAGGACATCCCACCACAATCTATCCGTGTTTTTCTGTGGTGGAAAAGGCTCATAAAACACAAAACATAAAGCACAAAAAAAAACCAAATAAAGTAAAGCATAATTAGTTATTTTCACTTGCTCATCATTTGGGCCACTTTGGTTTTCTCCATTGTAATGAGCATGGGAAGAGATTGTTTGGGAGTTGTAGGATATCCCAGCACAATCTATCCTTGTTTTTCCATAGTGGAAAAGGCTCATAAAACACAAAAAAACCAAATAAAGTAGAGCATAATTAGTGATTTTCACTTGCTCATCCTTTGGGCCACTTTGGTTTTCTCCATTGTAATGAGCATGGGAAGAGATTGTTTGGGAGCTCTAGGATATCCCAGCACAATCTATCCTTGTTTTTCCATAGTGGAAAAGGCTCATAAAACACAAAAAAAACCAAATAAAATGGAGCATAATTAGTAATTTTCACTTGCTCATCATTTGGGCCACTTTGGTTTTCTCCATTGTTAATGAGCATGGGAAGAGATTGTTTGGGAGCTGTAGGATATCCCAGCACAATCTACCCTTGTTTTTCCATAGTGGAAAAGGCTCATAAAACATAAAACATAAAACACAAAAAAACCCCCAAATAAATCAGAGCATAATTAGTAATTTTCTCCTGCTCACACATCCTTTGGGCCAGTTTGGTTTTCTCCATTTTTAGTGAGCATGGGAAGAGATTGTTTGGGAGCTCTAGGATATCCCACCACAATCTACCCTTGTTTTTCCATAGTGGAAAAGGCTCATAAAACACAAAAAAACCAAATTAAGTAAAGCATAATTAGTGATTTTCACCTGCTCACACGTCCTTTGGGCCAGTTTGGTTTTCTCCATTGTTACCAAGCATGGGAAGAGATTGTCTGGGAGCTCTAGGATATCCCACCACAATCTATCCGTGTTTTTAAATAGTGGAAAAGGCTCATAAAACACAAAATATAAAACATAAAACACAAAAAACCCCAAATCAAAGCATAATTAGTTATTTTCACTTGCTCATCTTTTGGGCCACTTTGGTTTTCTCCATTTTTAATGAGCATGGGAAGAGATTGTTTGGGAGCTGTAGGATATCCCACCACAAACTTTGTTTTTCTGTGGTGGAAAAGGCTCATAAAACACAAAAACCCCCAAATAAAATAGAGCATTGCACCAACACCCCACCTCATACCATTATTTTGCCTAAAGAAAAAAAACCAAAATAAAATCCAAACCAACAGTTTGTTTTTTTTTTTTGTTTTTGCTGACAGCTCATCTGTGGGTGAAGAACTGCAAGGAGCTTTTTCCGTCCTCCTACAAGAAGGGCCGGCTGGATCAGCCCCTGCAGGCCTCGCTGTGGCTCAAGAACTTCAAAACCTCCAACGAGCGTTTTCTGGACGAGGTTTGTGGCTGCAAACCCCAACCCTGCCCTGGGCTGCTGCAGGAAAAGCACTCCAGATCCCCCTGGTGCTGCTCCACATTCTGCAATCCAGCCTTTCCCATCGTTGTGTTCTTCCCAACAGATAAAAACGCAAAAAAAATACATTTGGGGCAAAAGGGAAAGCACAGAGGAGGGCAGACCTTTGAGGGAAGTGGTGGAGCAGGTAAGGAGCAAACTCTGCTGCTGGCGTGGCCTCACCTTGGGGCACGAGATCCTGGGTTTGTGGGAGATTTCACCTAAAAATCCTAAAAATCTGAGTCCTGGGAAATAGCTGGTGTCTCCCTATGCACAAAAGATGATGTGGTGGATCTGGAAAGAAAATTGTACAGAGAATTTGGATAGATGGCAAAGCTAGAATTTGAAATTTCCATGTTTTGATGCTCAGGCTGCTCTTGGGAGAGGCTGTTTTTCAAACTGAATTTCAGTTTGTCTTCTCTTGGAGGAGCTGCCCAAAAGTCACCCCCAGAAGAAATCCTCTCCCTCTGAATTATTGTAATTATTTACTGCAGATAACTGCCCCACATGGTTTTAACAGTGTTAAACAGGGTTAATTTTAATTTACAGCAGATAAGTGCTCCACCTGGCTTTAGCAGTGTTAATTTTAATTAATAGCAGCTAACTGCCCCAACCTGGTTATAACAGTGTTAAACAGGGTTAATTATAATTAACAGCCCTAACTGCCCCAACCTGGTTATAACAGTGTTAATTTTAATTAACAGCAGCTAACTGCCCCACATGGTTTTATTTAACAGGGTTAAACAGTGTTAATTTTAATTAACAGCAGATAACTGCCCCACATGGTTTTAACAATATTAAACAGTGTTAATTTTAATTAATAGCAGCTAACTGCCCCAACCTGGTTATAACAGTGTTAATTTTAATTAACAGCAGGTAACTGCCCAACCTGGTTTTAGCAGTGTTAATTTTAATTAATAGCAGCTAACTGCCCCAACCTGGTTATAACAGTGTTAAATTAACAATTAACAGCAGATAACTGCCCCAACATGGTTTTAATAGTGTTGAATAGGGTTAATTTTAACAATTAACAGCAGATCACTGCTCCACTTGGTTTTAACAGCGTTAACATTAAGAATTAACAGCAGCTAACTGCCCCAACCTGGTTATAACAGTGTTAATTAAAATTTACAGCAGATAACTGCCCCAACCTGGTTTTAACAGTGTTAAACAGTGTTAATTTTAATTAATAGCAGCTAACTGCCCCACCTGGTTTTAACAGTATTAAACAGTGTTAATTTTAATTAATAGCAGCTAACTGCCCCACCTGGTTTTAACAGTGTTAAACAGTGTTAATATTTACAATTAACAGCCCTAACTGCCCCAACCTGGTTATAACAGTGTTAATTTTAATTAATAGCAGCTAACTGCCCCACCTGATTGTAACAGTGTTAAACAGGGTTAATTTTAATTAACAGCAGCTAACTGCCCCACCTGGTTTTAACAGTGTTGAACAGTGTTAATTGTAATTAACAGGAGATAACTGCCCCACATGGTTTTAACAGTGTTAATTTAACAATTAACAGCAGCTAACTGCCCCAACCTGGTTATAACAGTGTTAATTATAATTAACAGCAGATAACTGCCCCACATGGTTTTAACAGTGTCGAATCGGGTTAACGTTAACAATGAAGATAACCGCCCTGTCTCTAACAGATGACAAACAGAACACAACCTAAGGCAGAAGCACCTGAGCTGTGCCTCGTCTCCCTGTTTTAACAGTGTTGAATAATGTTAATTTTAACAATTAAGAGAGGATAACCGCCCTATCTCTAAAGAGGGCAAACAGAGCCCAGCCCAGGACAGAAGCAGCTGAGCTGTGCCTCGTCTCCCCGTTTTAACAGTGTTGAATAGCGTTAATTTTAACAATTAAGATAAATGCCCTGTCTCTACAGAGGGCAAACAGACCCCTAGCTAAGACAGAGGCGGCTGAGCCGTGTCTGTGTCCCTGTTTAACAGTGTCGAATCGGGTTAACGTTAACAGTGACGATAACCGCCCTGTCTCTAACAGATGACAAACAGAACACAACCTAAGGCAGAAGCACCTGAGCTGTGCCTCATCCCCATGTTTTAACAGTGTTGAATAATGTTAATTTTAACAACTAAGAGAAGATAACCGCCCTATCTCTAAAGAGGGCAAACAGAGCCCAACCTAGGACAGAAGCGGCTGAGCCGTGTTTGTGTCCCTGTTCTAACAGTGTTGAATAGTGTTAATTTTAACAATTAAGAGAGGATAACCGCCCTGTCTCTAACAGATGACGAACAGAGCCCAGGCCAGGGCAGAGGCGGCTGAGCTGTGCCTGATCTCCATGTTTTAACAGTGTTGAATAGTGTTAATTTTAACAATTAAGAGAAGATAACCGCCCTGTCTCTAACAGATGCCCAACCCCAAGCTCTCGGTTTGTCCCGCAGGGGCTGGCGCGGGCCCGCAGCGCCAGCGATGCCGTGGGGGCGCTGCTGCGGGAGCTGCGGCTGCAGGGCCGGCGCGGGCCCCGGCCCGTCCTGGTGGCCGTGGACGGCGCCAACGCGCTCTGGGGCAGGACCACGCTGAGCAAGGAGGACAAGAGCGCCGTGAGGATGGGCCGGGGGGCTGGGACGCCAAAAACACCCCATTGCTGAAGGCTTCTCTTCAAAAAAACTGGTTTTGTTCTAGCATGCATGCTTTTTATACGTATATATATATATATATATATATATTATATATATATAGTGTATATATATATATAATATATATAGTGTATATATATACTATACTATATATATACTATATAGCATGCGTGCTTTTTATACATATATAATATATATTATATATTATATATATTATATATATAGTGTGTATATATATAATATATATAGTGTATATATATACTATATATACTATATATATAGTATAGTATAACATATAATATATGTTATACTATATATATATCATATATATATATACTCTATATATAGTATAACATATTATATAGTTCTTACAAAACTCAGAAGTTGGCGCTTTACTCATTCTCACGAGAGACAAAGTGCTCATAGTTTCTTTTATTTCTCCTCTTTTCTGTCTTGGTTTCTGTGTCAACAACCTTGGTAGAAAATTCTCTCAGGTTTCTTTTATTTCTCCTCCTTTCTTTCTTGGTTTCTGTGTCAACTACCTTGGCAGAAAATTCTCTCAGGTTTCTTTTATTTCTCCTCTTTTCTGTCTTGGTTTCTGTGTCAACACCCTTGACAGAAAATTCTTTCTGGTGTAAACACGGATCCTCTTCTCAAACTTCTCTCTGGCTCACAGAAGTCACTGTAAAACCTCTTCCACAGGTGCCTTTTTGGGTTACCTAAAAACAAACAAAACTTAAAAGTTTGGGGTTTTAGAATATAGAAAGAAATATGAAGCAAGATAGAAGTTTTAGAGCAAAGTTGTTCTTCTTTAGGCCAGACAAAATGAAGAGAATAAAAGCAGTTCTTTTTATTGAGGGGCCTTCAGGTACATTTTGGGCAGACAAAGGCCCCAGGGGCTGCACACAAAATAGACAACACAGGTTTCACACTTTTAGAAATTTGGTTCATTTCTATTTTGGGGGTTAATGTTCCAATTGCAGCTCCAGGTAATGAAATAATTGACCCCAAATTTGCTCCCCACAACTCACTTTTATTTTACATTTCTCAAGGCCTGAGGCACTGAGGTGTCCTTGATTGCCAGGCCTGGAGAGGAATTGTTGTGTCTGCCCAAAATGGGAGAGCTGGAGCTAACACTGTACATGGAGTTGAGAGTTATACACCAAAGAATTGCAGGATTACAGATATAGAAAATTTATAAAATATAAATTTATTTACATAATATTTTAAAATTATGAATATATTTAAAAATTATATATATGATGTTTTAAAATTATAAAAGCTAAAATCCTGAGGCATCATTTCCCCAGAGCTCTGCCCTGGGGGATTCCTGTGCAGGGGGAGCTGTTTAATTTTAGTTCTGTGACAATCCTGAAAGTGTTCAGGCTCTGGAGGGGCCTGAAAGGTTCACATTGTGCTTTAGACAATTTTCCTGAGTTTTTCCTGTCTCTCCCTGAGGCAGAAGTGCAGGTGGGTGTTGTTGGAGGTGCTCAGTGCATGGCTCAGGCTCGCTTTGAGGGAAAGCAAAGCTAAAAAGGTGCCTGGAGGACAGAAATGATCCTGCCAGGCTGGGGAAGGAGGGGAGGGGAATTTGAAGTGCTGGCAATGCAGCAGTGACGCAGAAATCTCCACCAGGTCTCTCCTGAGGAGCTGACGCTCGTGCACAACCTGCGGAAGATGCTGAGGAACGACTGGGTGAGTTCCAGGCTCTGCCTCTGCCAGCAGCGAAATCCCAGCAGGGAAATCCCAACAATGAAATCCCAGCAGGGAAATCCCAGCAATGAAATCCCAGCAGTGAAATCCCAGCAGTGAAATCCCAACAATGAAATCCCAGCAGGGAAACCCCAGCAGGGAAATCCCAACAGTGAAACCCCAAAAGTGAAATCCCAGCAGCGAAATCCCAGCAGCGAAATCCCAGCAATGAAATCCCAGCAGTGAAACCCCAAAAGTGAAATCCCAACAGTGAAATCCCAGCAATGAAATCCCAGAAATGAAATCCCAGCAGTGAAATCCCAACAGTGAAATCCCAGCAGTGAAATCCCAGCAGCGAAATCCCAGAAATGAAATCCCAACAGCGAAATCCCAGCAGTGAAATCCCAACAGTGAAATCCCAACAATGAAATCCCAGCAGTGAAATCCCAAAAGTGAAATCCCAACAGTGAAATCCCAACAATGAAATCCCAACAGTGAAACCCCAGCAGTGAAATCCCAGCAGTGAATCTGCCCCAAGCCCAAAGCCAGAGTGCAGCCGTGCTGAGGGAGAGCTGCAGTCTCAGCCGTGTTTGTGAGCAGGGTGAGCACAGCTGGATCTGCAGCTGCATTTCCTGATCCCCTGGCAGGCTCTGCTGGGGACCCTGAGCTGGAGGTGTCTGACAGCCCCAGCCCTTTGGGTTGTGACACCTGGACATGAGCTGTACATTCATTTTCCCTGTGCTCACATGGAGCAGCCTGGTTAGTGTGCTGTGGAGCATTATAAAAAGTTAATCTTGCAGAATTTGTGAAGAATCCAGGTCCCAGAATGGGATTTTAAAGCCCACCCAGTGCCACCTCCTGCCGTGGGCAGGGACATTGCCCACTGTCCCAGGCTGCTCCCACTGTCCCAGGCTGCTCCCACTGTCCCAGGCTGCTCCCAGCCCTGCCCAGCCTGGCCCTGGGCACTGCCAGGGGTGCAGGGGCAGCCCCAGCTGCTCTGGGCACCTGTGCCAGGGCTGCCCACCCTCACAGCCAGGAATTCCTTCCCAGTATCCCACCCAGCCCTGATTGCTGTGAAACCATTCCCCCTGTCCTGTCCTGTCCCTCCATCCCTGTCCCCTGTCCCTCTCCAGCTCTCCTGGAGCCCCCTCAGGCCCTGGAGCTCTCCCTGGAGCTTTCCCTTCTCCAGCCTGGCTCCAGAGGGGCTCCACCATGGAACCCTGCTCTGGACTGGCTCCAGCAGCTCCATCCTGCCATAAAACGACACCCCAGGGGTTGATCCTAAGCCAGCAGTGAGTTTGCAGCTGACAGGATTTTTATTTCTGCTCTGCTTTCCAGAGTGGAGGTGCCATTGTGACCACCCTGAGCCAGACTGGCTCTCTCTTCAAGCCCAGCTCAGCCTACACTCCCCAGGAGCTGCTGGGCAAGGTCAGTCACGGCCTCTTTGGGGTTTTTTCCCCCTCTTCACTTTGGGAAACAAACAAAAAAATTGTTTGGTGAGCTGGTTCTGTTCAAGGGGACAGTGCTGAGGGTCTCTGGGGGTCACACACACCTTTGGGTCAGCAGGGCCCTGAGTGCCCTGGGCTGGGGCAGTTTGGGCACCACAGTCTGGAAAGGTCTGGGGCTGCTGAGGGGGTCCCAAGGAGGGACGTGAGGATGAGGAGCATCTGAGGGCATTTCTGTGCAGCTGGAAAAGAGGAGCCCGAAAGGAGATCCCAGGGATCTGCAGCTCCTCCAGAGGGGCAGCTCTGACTTCTGTGAGCAGCACAGGACCCAAGGGAGTGCCTGGAGCTGTGTCAGGGAGGGTTGGGCTGGAGAGCAGGAAAAGGCTGGATCTGGATGGATTGGGATGGAGAGCAGGGAAAGGTTGGATCTGGATGGACTGGGATGGAGAGCAGGAAAAGGCTGGATCTGGATGGACTGGGCTGGAGAGCAGGAAAAGGCTGGATCTGGATGGACTGGGCTGGAGAGCAGGAAAGTTTGGATCTGGGTGGACTGGGCTGGAGAGCAGGAAAAGGATGGATTAGGATGGACTGGGCTGGAGAGCAGGAAAAGGCTGGATCTGGATGGACTGGGCTGGATGGGAGAGCAGGAAAAGGCTGGATCTGGATGGACTGGGCTGGATGGGAGAGCAGGAAAAGGCTGGATCTGGATGGATTGGGATGGAGAGCAGGAAAAGGCTGGATCTGGATGGACTGGGATGGAGAGCAGGAAAAGGCTGGATCTGGATGGACTGGGATGGAGAGCAGGGAAAGGCTGGATCTGGATGGACTGGGATGGAGAGCAGGAAAAGGCTGGATCTGGATGGGCAGCAGGAAAAGGCTGGATCTGGATGGACTGGGATGGAGAGCAGGAAAAGGCTGGATCTGGATGGACTGGGATGGAGAGCAGGGAAAGGTGGATCTGGATGGACTGGAGGGCAGGAAAAGGTTGGATCTAGGATGGACTGGGATGGAGGGGCGGGAAAAAGGCTGGATCTGGATGGACTGGGCTGGATGGAGAGCAGGAAAAGGCTGGATCTGGATGGACTGGGTTGGACAGCAGGGAAAGGCTTTTCTCCCAGAGGGCATGGGCACCAACAGGGCACGGGCACAGCCCCAGAGCTCTGCCAGAGCTCCAGGAGCGCTTGGACTCCGCTCCCAGGCACAGGGCGGGGTCGCTGGGCTGTCCCAGGGCCAGGACCGGGGGGTCCCTGTGGGTCCCTTCCAGCTCTGGGTCCCCCATAACTCCATGGCTGAGCTCGGGCCGTGTCCCCGGCCAGCCCCGGCACTGACCGAGCCTGCCCTCCCTTCCCAGGAGGGTTTCGATGCCTTGGACCCCTTTGTGCCCATCCCGGTGCCCAACTACAGCCCCAAGGAGTTCGAGAGCTGCTACGGCTACTACCTGGAGCGGAGGTGGCTGCAGCACGAGAAAGGTCGGTGCTGGGCGAGGGGGAGACCGGAGCTGTTCCCTCCATCCCTCCTCCAGCTCAGTTTTGCTCTGTTTTTCTCTCTCGCAGCGCACACCGAGGACGGCAAAGCGGAGCTGCAATTCCTCAGCGGCTCCAACCCGCGGCAGCTGGACCGGCTGGCGGGGCCCCTGTAGCGCAATAAAGGCTCCGTTCCCCCGCTCTCCGTGCCCGTGTCCGTGTCCGTGTCCCGCGTCCGTTCCCGCCCCCGCCGGCGGCCCCGCCCGTCCGGGGCGGGCCCCGTGACGCGCTCCCGGTTCCGTTGCTGCGCGGCGATGCCGGGGGAGGCGGTCACGCTGCAGCTCGGGCACTACTCGGGCTGCGTGGGCGCGCACTGGTGGGGGCTGCAGGTGCGGGCGGGGCCGGGGCCGGGGGTCGGGGGTCGGGCCGGGCCCGGGGCTCGCTCTGATCGCGTCTCGCCCGCCGCCGTTCCCCGCAGGCCGCCGCGCTGCGCAGCCCCAGCGAGCACAACGAGCTCCGCGCGGCCGCGCTGCTCCGCTCCGCGCGGGGCCCGGGCGGCACCGAGAGCCCCGAGCCGCGGCTGGTGGCGCTGGAGCTGAAAGGTACCGCGGGCGGGGTGCGGGCACCGGGCGGGACGCGGGCACCGGGCGGGATGCGGGCACCGGGATGGGTGCGGGCAGCAGATGGGTGCGGGCAGCAGGGCGAATGGGGGCACCGGGCGGGATGCGGGCACCGGGATGGGTGCGGGCACCGGGATGGATGGATGCGGGCACCGGGCGGGATCGGGCAGCAGGGGAATGCGGGCACGGGTGGGTGCGGGCACCGGATGGATGGATGCGGGCACCGGGCGGGATGCGGGCACCGGGATGGGTGCGGGCACCGGGCGGGATGGATGCGGGCACCGGGCGGGATGCGGGCACCGGGCGGCCCCGCCGTGACCGGGCTCTGTTTGCAGGCGGCGTGGGCGCGCTCAGAGCGGACGGGGCGGACACGGAGCCGCCGGTGAGCTGGTGAGTGCGGGATGGGACGGGATGGGACGGGAGGGAACGGGATGGGACGGGGGTGGAATGGGGCCAGCGGTGAGTGCGGGACGGGGCGGGCACGGAGCCGCCGGTGAGCTGGGGAGTGCGGGATGGGACGGGATGGCATGGGACGGAGCCGCCGGTGAGTGCGGGAGGGAATGGGACGGGATGGGACGGAGCCGCCGGTGAGTGCGGGATGGGGTGGGAGGGAACGGGAGGAAACGGGACGGGGCCCCGGTGAGCTGGGGAGTGCGGACGGGGCGGGACGGGGATGGGGCCGCCGGTGAGTGCGGGACGGGACCGGAGCCTCCGCTAAACGGGTGAATGCGGGACAGTGCGGGCCGGGCCGGGGCCCCGGTGAGCGCGGTGCGGGCCGGGCCGGGTCCCGCAGCCGCCGCCGCTTTGTGTCGCAGGGACGGCGCTGTCGCCGATTGCCGGGAGCGGGGCCGCGCGCCGCGGGACACCGGGAGCCGCAGGGTGAGCGCGGCCGCGGGGCCCGCACCGCCCCCGGCCCGGCTCCGAGGGGCAGCGCCCGCTGACCGGGCCGGGATTGTTCCCGCAGGGAGACGCGGCCGGGGACGCCAAGGGGAACGCGGGCGCTGCGGGGCCAGGTTTGTGCGGGCTGGGGTCGTTCTCTGGCTTTCATCGGCTCCAGAATGGCAGAAATCAGAATTCGCTGGTTCCTGCTGTGGGAGAAGGAAAACTGCGGGATAACAGCGCTCGGCTTATGGAGAGCTGGGCCAGATGGGCTGAGCCAGTTTTTTAACTTATCCAGGTTTTTCAGCCCAGCAGATGGGCTAAAAAAACCGTCCCCTGGATAAGTTAAAAAATTGGTTTTGCATTTCGGGGATGCTCAGAGCTCAAAGAGGATGCTCAGAGCATGTTAGAAAATTGATTTTACATTCATGGGGATGCTCAGAGCTGAAAGGGGATTCTCAGGAATGGAAAGGGGATGGTCAGAGCTGAAAGGGGACACTTGGAACATGTTAGAAAACTGATTTTACATTCATGGGGATGCTCACAGCAGAAAGGGGATGCTCAGGAACTGAAAAGAGATGGTTAGAGTATGTTAGAAAACTGATTTTACATTCATGGGGATGCCCAGAGCAGAAAGGGGATGCTCAGAACATGTTAGAAAGCTGATTTTACATTCATGGGGATGCTTAGAGGAGAAAGGGGATGCTCAGGGCTCAAAGAGAATGCTCAGAACTCAAAAGGGAGGCTCAGAGCTCAAAGGGGATGGTCAGAACATGTTAGAAAGCTGATTTTACATTCATGGGGATGCTCAGAGCTGAAAGGGGATTCTCAGGAATGGAAAGGGGATGGTCAGAGCTGAAAGGGGATGCTTGGAACATGTTAGAAAGCTGATTTTACATTCATGGGGATGCTCAGAGGAGAAAGAGAATGCTCAGAGCTCAAAGGGGATGGTCAGAACATGTTAAAAAATTGATTTTACATTCATGGGGACGCTCAGAGCTGCCAGGACCTTTGCTCTCCGCTCTCCTGCAGGGTCCCAGGACGCTCCCTCCCCCAGGCTCTGGTCCGATTACCTCAGTGTGAACCTGCACCCCCAGAGTCTCTACGTGATCCGGCAGTACCTGCACGATGGGTACGGCCGGGGCTTCGCTCCTGAGCCCAAACAGGGCTGAGTTTTGCCTTTAAGGGTGAACAAAAGGGATAAAATAACCCCTCTTTACCCCTTTTTCCCTCAGGGATTGTGGCTGTCTCGAAGGCTTTGGGCAAGGTGAAAGCCTCCTGCAGGACCCTGCCTGTGTGGAGGAGCTGGAAGATCGGCTGCACTTCTTTGTTGAGGAGTGTGATTACCTCCAGGTCCTCACCTTGTCCCAGCTCCCTTTGCTCCCAGGAAACTTTCTGCTCAAGGAGAAGCAGAACCTGAGGTGCTGCTGCTGTTTCCCACAGGGGTTTCAGGTCCTCTGTGACCTCCACAATGGATTCTCTGGAGTTGGTGCCCGGGTGACGGAGCTGCTCCACGATGAGTACGCGCGCAAGGGGATCCTGACGTGGGGCCTGACTCCGGTCCTGGGTGCTGTGGGAGTGAGTAACCCCTGAGGGAGCCCAGCCTGGCTTTGACAGGTTCGTGTTGGTTCCAAGGGTTGGATTTTTCCCCCCCAGGACCCTCAGAAGAGTTTCTGCAGACTGATGAACACAGCCCTGGGCATTGCCCACCTGTCCCGGCACAGCTCTCTCTTCTGCCCTCTGTCACTCAATGGCAGCTTGGGACTCAGGCCAGAACCTCCTGTGACATTTCCATACATAAAATACAATGTGAGTGCTGCCCTTGAGCTCCTGCAGCTTTACCCCTCTCTCTCTGTGCTTTGGTGGTTTTTCTTGGTGCTGTTCTGCTCAGCAGAGACCTTTTCCTCCTTTTTCACTGGCACTTAACCGCCAACTTTTCATTTCTGTAGTTTTCTTCCTGCTTTTGAAAATATTAACACATTTCCTTGGCCCTCGTGCTTTCTGGTGGGTGCTGGCACTGAAGAAAAGCCTTTTACTATAATTATTCCCCATGTTTGGAGTAACTCCAGCCTCACTGGAGCTTCAGGGAGCCAAAAAAGATAAGAAAAGTGGCAGCAAAGCATTTGTTAACCAACAGCTGGGCTGGAGCTGCAGTTCCACCCTGGCTGCTTATCCTAACCGTGAAATAACTGCAGGCCACCTCTTTTAAAGGCACAATTTACAATCCACCTCTTTTAAAGGCACAATTTACAATCCACCTCTTTTAAAGGTACAATTTGCAAACCACCTCTTTTAAAGGCACAATTTACAATCACCTCTTTTAAAGGCTCAATTTCAATCCACCTCTTTTAAATGCACAATCTTTAAAGGCACAATTTGCAATCCACCTCTTTTAAAGGCACAACTAAAACACCTCTTTAAGCAAATTTACACTCCGCCTCTTTAAAGGCACAACTTAAAATCCACCTCCTTTAAAGGCACAACTTAAAATCCACCTCCTTTAAAGGCACAATTTACAATCCACCTCTTTTAAAGGCACGATTTGCAAACCACCTTCTTTAAAGGCACAATTTACAATCCAGCTCCTTTAAAGGCTCAATTTAGAACCTGAGTTAGGTTAAACACACAATCTGTGTTTTCCTGCCGTGTCTCCTCCCCAGGCATCCCTGAGCTACCACAGCTCTGCCGTTCTGGCTGCAGCCCTGGACACGCTCACGGCTCCCTACAGGCTCTGCTCCTCGCAGGCCTCCATGCTGCACCTCGCCGACTCGCTCACCTTCTCTGGGAGGAAGGTGAGGATGAGGAGGGGCCCTTCCAGCTGTGCTGCACGGCCCCAGCTGTGCCAGGAGAGCGGCCCAGCCTGTTCTGTCACCCAAATCCAGGTTGTGGCTGCCTGGGCAGCTCTGCCCCTGCCCGCCCTGGCCGGCTCCGCGCTGCCCGACGTGCTGGGTGCCCACCGGGACGTGCCCTGGCAGCTCCTGTCCTCCTGCAAGGAGCGGAAATTCAGCTCCTGCTTTGCCCAGTCGGCCGTGCTGCGAGGGCTGTGCCAGGAGCAAGGCAGCAGCAGGTAAAGCAGCAGCTGAGCTGCACCTCTGCAGGGTTCAGACACCCACTGAGGGGCAGGGCAGGGAATGATGCTGCTGAGTTTAGAGCAAAACGGCCAAAGAGGAGCTGGGAAATGCTGAGTTTGCCTTGCAGGGAGAGAGAGAGCCCCGAGCAGGTGCTCCAGCAGTACCTGCACACGCAGTTCCCGGGAGCCTTCAGGTGGGTGCGGGTTGGGGCTGCACTGGCACGGGTGGGTGCGGGTTTGGGGCTGCACTGGCACGGGTGGGTGCGGGTTTGGGCTGCATTGGCACGGGTGGGTGCGGGTCTGGAGCTGCATTGGCACGGGTGGGTGCGGGTTTGGGGCTGCACTGGCACGGGTGGGTGCGGGTTGGGGCTGCATTGGCACGGGTGGGTGCGGGTTTGGAGCTGCATTGGCACGGGTGGGTGCGGGTTGGGGCTGCACTGGCACGGGTGGGTGCGGGTTGGGCGCATTGGCACGGGTGGGTGCGGGGTTGGAGCTGCACTGGCACGGGTGGGTGCGGGTTTGGGGCTGCATGGCAGGGTGGTGCGGGTGGCACAGGACGCGTGGGGGGACTTGTGGTGTCCCCCCAGCACGCCCGGTGCTCCAGGCAGCCTGGGCCCACCCGGGCCCCCTCCCGCAGTCTCCGCGCCCTGCCCCACCCGGGACCGAGCCCGGTGTTTCCTCCCGCAGTCAGACAGCCCGGACTCCGCGGGCAGAGGCCCGGGGCTTACGAAAGGCAACCCAAGTAATCAATGACAACCCCAAAGTTATCATGGCAACAAAGTTATCAATGGCAATACCCAATTGTCAATGACATCCCAAAGTTATCAATGCAACCCAAAGTTATCAGGACACCCAAATTATCAATGACACCCAATATCAATGACAACCCCAAAGTTATCAATGACAACCCAAAGTTATCAATGACAGCCCAAATTATCAATGACAACCCAAAGTTATCAATGGCAACCCCAAGTTATCAATGACATCCCAAAGTTATCAATGACAACCCCAAGTTATCAATGGCAACCCAAAGTTATCAATGACAACCCAAAGTTATCAATACAACCAGATTATCAATGAAAAAAGTTTCAATACAATCCAAAGTTATCAATAACCAGATTTCAATAACCCAAATTTCAATAACAAAAAATTACAAATAACAATTACCAATAAAAATTGTCAATAACCAAAATTATCAATAACCAGGATTAATAACCCAAATTATCAATAACCAAAATTATTAATAACCAAAATTATCAATAACCAGAATTATCAATAACCAGGGTTATCAATAACCCAAATTATCAATAACCAAAATTATTAATAACCAGGATTATAAATAACCTGGATTATCAATAACCAAAATTATCAATAACCAAAATTATTAATAACCAAAATTATCAATAACCAGATGTCTGTTTAACCCTTGCCGTGCCAGGGTGGTGGCTGAGGGTTTGGCGCTGTTTAACCCTTTCTGTGCCCCATGTCTGGCGCTGTTTAACCCTTTCTGTGCCTGATGTCTGGCGCTGTTTAACCCTTTTTGTCTGGTGCAGTTTAACCCTTTGTGTGCCCGCTGTCTGGCGCAGTTTAACCCTTTCTGTGCCTGAGGTTCTGGCACTGTTTAACCCTTTCTGTGCCCGCTGTCTGGCACTGTTTAACCCTTTCTGTGCCCGATGTCTGGCGCAGTTTAACCCTTTCTGTGCCCGCTGTCTGGCGCAGTTTAACCCTCCCCATGCCCATCTCCCCGCAGCCGTGGGCAGCGTGCCCGTGCTGGCGGCCCTGCAGAGCTGCCCTGCCCTGCGGGCGCTGCTCTCGGGGCTGGCCCGGGAGCTGCGGCCCCGGCGCTGGGGCAGCTCCTGCACGGCCGGGCTGGAGCTCGACGACGTCCAGGAGGCCCTGGAGGAGCTGCGGAGCCTGGCCCAGTGCTACGAGACAGGGACAGAGACAGGAGCTGCGGCCGATGGATCCCAGGATGAGGCAGATTCCGACTGATCCACAGCGGGGACTGGCTTTGAGATGGCTCCCACAATAAAGGGAATTGTTTTGGAGATGCCCTTCTCGTTTTATTACCAAAAAAAAAATCTTCTGTTTCTTCTTCTCATTTTATTACCAAAAAAAAAAATCTGGGTGGACTTTTCCACTACCCCAAAAAAAAAATCTTCTGTTTCTTCTTCTCATTTTATTACCAAAAAAAAAAATCTGGGTGGAGTTTTCCACCTACTCACAGTTGTGTGGCAAAGGAGGAAAGCTGCTTTTTGGTTGGGTTTATTTTCTTTTTTGTTCAGCTGCGCAAATTGGATTTGCTCTGCCTGTTCAAATAAACCCACACAATAAATAGAAAATTCAGACTGTAACTATCTCACATACAATCAGCACAAGAGGGGAGAACTTAGAAAAAGTCACGTGAAAAGTGACATTTCAGGGTACAATATTTACAGGTCCTGGGCTGAGGCCCCAAGGCCAGATCAGTGTCCACAAGTTCTGTTATTCCACTGCTGAAACTCCCCAGGGGAGCGAGTTCTAAAGAATTTTTTCATTCTACTTCCTGCCTTTGGTTTGGTACAGGCTGGAAATTGAACCAAAAAAAACCCCAAAAATTAAGGTGCTGTCCCAAGTACCTGTGCAAACATTTTTCCACAGCACCTGTCTAGCAGCAAATAAAAACCCCTTTCCTGGAGCAGTCAGTGGTTTGATCACCTCAGTCGTCAGGTTCCTCCTCAGAGAGCAGGAGGTCTTTGTCTGACAGCTGGTCGGTGTTGCTGGTGCTGGTGGCGTCCTCCTCATCCTCGGAGCTGCCGTGGCACGAGGTGTGGAAGAGCCTCATCAGCTCCCGGAACCTGTGCGACACCTGCGGGGCCAAGGGGAGCCAAGGGGAGCCGGGGTCACCCGCGGCTGCCGTGCAAATGCAATTTCAGCAATTCCCACTATAATATACTAATATTATATTATATATATACTAATTATATAGATACTAATATATACTAATATAATAATATACTATATAATATAATATATAATTATAATTATATATTATATAATATATATTATATAATTATAATATATATCATATATATTATATACTTATATTATATAATATAATTAAATTATTATATTATATTATAATATATTATATAACTAATATATACTAATATAATAATATACTATATATACTAATTATATAGATACTAATATATACTAATATAATATATAATTATAATTATATATTATATAATATATATTACATAATTATAATATATATAATATATACATTATATACTTATATAATTATAATAATTATATTATAATATATTATATAACTAATATATACTAATATAATAATATACTATATATACTAATATATACTAATTATATAGATAGTATAGATACTATACTATAATATACTAATATGATATTATATATACTAATTATACTATACTATAATATACTAATATGATATTATATATACTAATTAGATTATACTATAATATACTAATATGATATTATATATACTAATTATATTTATTATAATTATATATTATAGAATATATATTATATAAATATATATTATATATTATTATAATTATATTATACTATAATACACTAATATGATAATTCGACACAAATTCAACACCACAGTAGCATTTCATACAAGACTGAGGCACTGAGGAGGAGAAATGGAAAAGCTCTGGGTTTGTTTGCTCTGGAGGAACAGTTCCATTCCCCAGGTGCAATCTGGGAATTTGGAGGATTCAGAGACAAAAGCAGGTTTGTACAGGAGGAGGAGCTGAGGAGCAGCCACTGAAACAGCTCCAGTGCCAAAGGTGCAGCTCAAACATCAATGGGAACCTGGCAGGAGCAGGGCACGGAGGATTTCTGGCACCACTAAAACAGAGTTTGGTTTGGTTTTTTTTCTTTTATTTGCAACTGAGATGATTTTTTCCATCAAACTGAAGTTGGGAGAGTGATGGGGCAGCACCCTGGGGTTCCCAGCCCTGCCCCGCAGCAGCCTCACCTCACTGGCAGTTTTGTTGCCCAGTTTCTGGGAGATGGCGTGGAAGGTGTCCAGGTGGGCTCCCCGCTCCTGGCACGTGGTGAGGATGACTCTGTCGGCCTCCCTGCAGGGCAGAGCCCGTGAGAGCAGCCCAGGAACAGCGGGAGACCCAAACACCCCAGCTCAGTCCCAGCCCAGCAATCCCAGCCCAGCAATCCCAGCCCAGCAATCCCAGCTCTGATCCCAGCCCAGCAATCCCAGCTCAGCAATCCCAGCTCAGCAATCCCAGCCCAGCAATCCCAGCTCAGTCCCAGCCCAGCAATCCCAGCCCAGCAATCCCAGCCCAGCAATCCCAGTTCAGCAATCCCAGCTCAATCCCAGCTCTGATCCCAGCCCAGCAATCCCAGCTCAGCAATCCCAGCCCAGCAATCCCAGCTCAGTTCCCAGTTCAGCAATCCCAGCTCAATCCCAGTTCAGCAATCCCAGTTTAATGCCCAGTTCAATTCCCAGTTCAGCAATCCCAGCCCAGCAATCCCAGCTCAATAATCCCAGTTTAATTCCCAGCTCAGCAATCCTAATTCAGTTCCCAGTTCAGCAATCCCAGTTCAGCAATCCCAGTTCAGTTCCCAGTTTAATTCCCAGCTCAACAATCCCAGCTCAGTTTCAGTTCCCATTTCAGCAATCCCAGTTTAATGCCCAGCCCAGCAATCCCAGTTCAATCCCAGTTCAGTAATCCCAGTTCAGCAATCCCAGCTCAGCAATCCCAGTTCAATTCCCAGTTCAGCAATCCCAGCTCAATTCCCAGCTCAGCAATCCCAGTTCAGTAATCCCAGTTCAACAATCCCAGCTCTGATCCCATTTCAGCAATCCCAGTTTAATTCCGTTTAATTCCCAGTTTAATTCCCAGCTCAGCAATCCCAGTTTAATTCCCATTTCAGCAATCCCAGTTTAACTCCCAGTTCAGCAATCCCAGTTTAATTCCGTTTAATTCCCAGTTTAATTCCCATTTCAGCAATCCCAGTTTAATTCCCAGCTCAGCAATCCCAGTTCAGCAATCTCAGTTTAACTCCCAGCTCAGTTCCCAGTTCAGCAATCCCAGTTCAATTCCCAGCTCAGCAATCCCAGTTTAATTCCCAGTTCAATTCCCAGCTCAGCAATCCCTAACAAGGCTCCTCCTGCCACCCCCAACCCCAGGACCCTTCTCTAAGCAGAGCTCCTTTGGCCTGGCTTTCAGTTTTTTGAAGGAGATTTTAAGAGGAACCTTTTGAGATGGTTTTAAGTTTTTTTCCCAATCTGAAGTGCTCCCTGCCAGGAGCAGCTCATGGCGCCAAACATGGACTGAGCAAAGGGAAGGGTCAGAAATCAGGGACACAAACTGAAAATCAATGACCCAGTAAGAGCTGGAGGCAAACAGGGGGCACAGCAAGAGGAGCTCAGGCAGAATTACCTGGTCCAGAGCACAACCTTCTCCCCAGTGGAGCTGACTTTGCTGTTCTTGGCACACACGGTGGCCTCTGTCCCTCGCTGCTGCTCCTCCCTGTGCCCCGGGGCTGCTGCTGCTGCTGCTCTGGGCTCCCTCTGCTGCTGCTGCTGCTGCTGCTGCTGCTGCCCCGGGGAGCTGCTGCTGGCGCCTGCCCTGGGCCCGGCCTCAGGAGCAGCTCCAGAGCCGCCTCTGTGCCCTGTGCCAGGGCAGCCCTGGCTGCTGCTCTGCTGGGCCTCAGCTCCCCCTGCTCTGTGCCCCGTGCCAGGGCAGCCCTGGCTGCTGCTCTGCCCGGCCTCAGCTCCGCCTGCTCTGTGCCCTGTGCCAGGGCAGCCTGAGCTGCTCCATCTGCGCTCAGCTCCTGCTGCTCTGTGCCCGTGGCCAGGAGCCCTGCCTGCTGCTCTGCTGGGCCTCAGCTCCCCCTGCTCTGTGCCCTGTGCCAGGGCAGCCCTGGCTGCTGCTCCACTCAGCTCCCCCTGCTCTGTGCCGTGTGCCAGGGCAGCCCTGGCTGCTGCTGCCTGCCTGGGCCTCAGCACTCGCCCTGCTCATCGTGCCGTGCCGTGCCAGGGCAGCCCTGGCTGCTCTGCTGGGCCTCAGCTCCCCCTGCTCTGTGCCCTGTGCCAGGGCAGCCCTGGCTGCTGCTCCACTCAGCCTCAGCTCCCCCTGCTCTGTGCCCCGTGCCAGGGCAGCCCTGGCTGCTCTGCTGGGCCTCAGCTCCCCCTGCTCTGTGCCCCGTGCCAGGGCAGCCCTGGCTGCTGCTCCACTCAGCCTCAGCTCCCCCTGCTCTGTGCCCTGTGCCAGGGCAGCCCTGGCTGCTGCTCCACTCAGCCTCAGCTCCTGCTGCCCCCTGGAGCTCTGTGGCGCCCTCAGGAGCAGGGGCAGAGCCACCGTGCGCAGAGTGAGGCCCCTCGGGCGGGCAGGGATGGGGCCCTGGGGGGCACAGGCCCCTGCCCAGCCCCTCCGTGTCCCCCCCTGGCCGAGGGCAGCCTTTGCTTTCCTGAGGTAGCTCCAGAGCAGCTTTTGGTGCCCATCTGGGGGCGCTGGCAGCAGAGTCCCCGTCCTTGGCAGCGCCCGCGGCTGCACCGGAACCTTCTGGAAGCTGGGCATCAGCAGGGGCAGGCTTGGCACACGGCCGGCTGGGGGCCGGCCTGCCCTCCAGCTGCGATCCTGGGGGAAACACAAACCAGCTCACTGAGGCTGCAAGGAGCCCTCATTCCCTGACTTTAAAGATATTTTTATTTACAGAGCCTGATGCTGCACAGGAGAGCAGCCTGGGAGCAGCTCTGACTCCAGCTGTGCTTTAAAGAAAACAACTGTGCTTTAAAGAAAACAATCTGCACCCATTCTCTTGCTAAAAGCAACTGCTGGGTGAAGTGATGGAGACTTCACAAGTGCCTTGCACAGAGCAAAACCCTGCAGGGAATATGCATTTATATTATACATATATATATTTACATATATATTGATATATAGTTAAATATATATATATATTTACATATATATATAGATAGATATATATATATATAGATATAGATATATAATATATCTATAAATGGAGCAATCATTGTGAAAAAAGCAGAATATTCTCTAGGCAGGAAAGATTTTTTTAAATTTAAAACATCCAGAGTGGAGGAACAAGTGAAAAAAAAGTGAAAACACAATTATTAGGAGTTCTCATTATATTCAATAAAAATGCATTTATATTATATATATATTATATATAATATATAAACATATCTTATATATAATAGAAATATAACATAATGTATATTATATTATATTAGTATATTATAGTATAGTATATTATATTAGTACATTATAGTATATTGTAGTGTGTTACATTACAGTATACTATATTAATGAAATATAGTATAGATATAATATTTGTATATTATAGTATAATATAATTAGTATATATATTATAATATTAGTATATTATAGTATAGTAAATTATATTAGTACATTACAGCATATTGTAGTGCGTTATAGTATACTATAAATAATTAATGTAATGTAATGTAATGTAATGTCATGTCATGTCATGTCATGTAATATAATATAATATAATATATAATATAGTACGATATAATAATATAATATAATATAATATAATATAATATAATATAATAGTGACATAATGTAACGGTAATGGTAATGTAATGTAATGCAATGCAATGTAACGCAATGCAATGTAACGTAATGCAATATAGTAATGTAATGTAATGTACATTAAATCTATAACAATAACTAAATGAGGAGCAGAGCCTGAGCCCGCCCTGGCCCACGAGCAGGGGTCCCAGGCTGCAGCTGCACCCACCTGGGGACAGCGACTCCCCCCGCCTGGGGCCGGCCTTCGTCCTGCCCGGGGCCTCCTCTGCCTCCTCTCTGCTCTCCAGGGTCTCCTCTGCAGCCTCCCTGGGCGTCCCGGGCTCCTTCCCCTCCGCCTGGGGGCTGCCCTCCCTCTGCCCGAGGCTGCCAGCGAGCTCCTGGCAATCTTTGCTTTTATAAAACTTCCCTTCACACACCTGCAAAGCAACCGGAGGCACCATCACCCAGGGCTGTCCGTGCCAAGCACAGCTCGGGCTGGGCTGTGCTGGCAGCTGCTCCTGCCAGGGGCTTCCCTTTGGCATTGTGCTTGCTTCAGAAATTTATTATTATTATTATTATTATTATTATTATTATTATTATTATTATTATTATTATTATTATTATTGTTGTTGTTGTTGTTGTTGTTATTATTGTTATGGGCTTCCCCTTGGCAGTGTGTTTGCTTTAGAATTATTATTATTGTTACTATTATTATTATTATTATTATTATTATTATTATTATTATTGGCTTCCCCTTGGCAGTGTGTTTGCTTTAGAAATATTATTATTATTATCATCATCATCATCATTATTCGTAATAGTAGTAGTAGTAGTATCATTATCATTAATACCATTATTATTACATTTTAAACGTCTTATTATTATCATTACCATTATTATAATTGTTATTAATACCATTATTATTGCTATTGTTGTTTTATTTTTATTAATTTATTATCGTTATCACTATCACTATTATTAATATCATTATTATTTTATTAATTATTGATATTTTAATTATAAATATTGCTATTAATACATTATTATTGTTATATTTTATTTTTATTAATTTTATTATTATAGTTATTGTCATTATAATTATTACTAATACAATTACTATCATTGATAGTTATTTTATTGTTATATAATAATAATAATGATACTACTATTACTATTATTACCACCACCATCATTATTATTATCATCATTACCACTGTTATTAATACCATTATTATTACATTTTAAATGTCTTCTTATTATTATCATTACCATTATTATAATTGTTATTAATACCATTATTATTGCTATTGTTGTTTTATTTTTATTAATTTATTACCGTTATCACTATTATTAATATCAATATTATTTTTATTAATTATTGTTATTGCAATTTTAAACATCATTGTTATTAATACATTATTGTTATAGCTATTTTATTTTTATTATCGTTATTATTATAATCATCATTATAATTGTCATTAGTACTGTTATTATTGTCATTGTTATTTTTATTAATTTTTATTATAGTTATTGTCATTATAATTGTTATTAATACAATTAGTACTATTGATATTGTTATTTTATTGTAGTAGTAGTAGTAGTAGTAGTAATAATAATAATAATAATAATAATAATAATAATAATAATAATAATAATAATAATAATAATAATATTGGGAGAAGGGCAGGGAGGTGCAGGCAGAGCTGCACCTCTGGATTTGGGATTCCCCTGCTCACCTCTGGATTTGGGATTCCCTCCCTCACCTCTGGATTTGGGATTCCCTTCCCACCTCTGGATTTGGGATTCCCTTCCCACCTCTGGATTTGGGATTCCCTTCCCACCTCTGGATTTGGGATTCCCCTGCTCACCTCTGGATTTGGGATTCCCTCCCTCACCTTGGGATTTGGGATTCCTTCCCTCACCTCTGGATTTGGGATTCCCTTCCCACCTCTGGATTTGGGATTCCCTTCCCACCTCTGGATTTGGGATTCCCCCCTCACCTCTGGATTTGGGATTCCCTTCCCCACCTCACCCAGAATTCGGGAGGCTGAAGGATCACCAGGAGGATCCCCAGGACTCTCCTCATCTTTGGATGGATTCCCTTCCTCACTCAGGATTTGAGGGGCCCCAGGATCCTCCGGAGGATCCCCAGGACTCCCCTCATCTCTGGATGGATTCCCCTCCTCACTTTTGGAAGGATTCCCTTCCTCACTCAGGATTTGGGAAGCTCAAGAATCAGCAGAACCTCCTCAGCTTTGGATGGATTCCCTTCCTCATCCAGGATTTGAGGGACATGAGGATGAGCAGGAGGATCACCAGGACTCCCCTGAACTTTGGATGGATTCTCTGGCTCACCTTTGGATGGATTCCCTTCCTCCCCCAGGATTTGTGAAGCTCAAGAATCAGCAGAACCTCCTCAGCTTTAGATGGATCCCCTTCCTCACCTCTGGATGGATTCCCTTCCTCCCCCAGGATCCCCAGGACTCCCCTCACCTTTGGATGGATTCCCTTCCTCATCTTTGGATGGATTCCCTTCCTCACCCAGGATTTGGGGGACATGAGGATCACCAGGAATCCCCTCAGCTTTGGATGGATTCCCTTGTCACTTTTGGATGGATTCTCTTCCTCCCCCAGGATTTGGGAAGCTCAAGAATCAGCAGAACCTCCTCAGCTTTGGATGGATTCCCTTCCTCACCTCTGGATGGATTCCCTTCCTCACCCAGGATTTGGGGACTCCAGGATCCCCAGGAATCCCCTGAGCTTTGGATGGGTTCTCCGGCTCTCCTCTGGATGGATTCCCCTCCTCACCTTTGGATGGATTCCCCTCCTCACTTTTGGATGGATTCCCTTCCTCCCCCAGGATTTGGGAAGCTCAAGGATCAGAAGGAGGTTCCTCTCTCACCTCTGGATTTGGGATTCCCTTCCTCCCCCAGGATTTGGGGACTCCAGGATTCCCAGGAATCCTCTCAGCTTTGGATGGATTCCCTTCCTCACCTCTGGATGGATTCCCTTCCTCACTCAGGATTTGGGGGACATGAGGATGAGCAGGAGGATCACCAGGAGTCCCCTCACTTTTGGATGGATTCCTTGCTCACTTTTCGTTGGATTCCCCTCCTCCCCCAGGATTTGGGAAGCTCGAGGATCAGCAGAACCTCCTCAGCTTTGGACGGATTCCCCTCCTCCCCCAGGATTTGGGAGGCCCAGGGATCAGGAGGTTCCTCTCTCACCTCAGGATTTGGGGGCTCCAGGACCCCCACACTGACCTTGCTGCCGCAGTGGCTGCAGCTCCTCCTCTTGCTCTTCTTCAGCTTGGGGTCACTGCTGCCCTCGTGGCAGGAGCAGGAGCAGGAGCATTCCTTCAGCCCCTCCGGCCACTCCCCCTCCTGTGGACAGACAGACGGACAGACAGAGCCCCGGCTGGCTGGCTGACTGACGGACAGACAGACAGACAGAACCCCAGCTGGCTGACTGACAGACAGACAGAACCCCAGCTGGCTGACTGACAGACTGACAGACAGACAGAACCCCAGCTGGCTGACAGACAGACAGACACGGCTGGTGACTGACTGACGGACACAAGAGCCCCGCTGGCTGACGACAGACGGACAGACAGAGCCCCGCTGGCTGGCTGACAGACAGAGCCCCGGCTGGCTGGCTGACTGACAGACAGACAGACAGACCCCAGCTGGATAACTGACACAGACCCAGTGTGACAGACAGACGACAGAACCCCGTGCTGACTGACGAAGACAGCAGAACCATGGCTGACAGACAGACAGACAGAGCCCCAGCTGGCTGACTGACAGACAGACAGACAGACAGAGCCCCGGCTGGCTGACTGACAGACAGACAGACAGACAGAGCCCCGGCTGGCTGACTGACAGACAGACAGACAGACAGACAGAACCCCAGCTGGCTGACTGACAGACAGACAGACAGAGCCTGCGACTGCAGTCTGCAAACAGACGGACAGACAGACAGACCAGCAGGGGACACGGGGCGAAGCGCTGCTGGCAAAGCAAAGCTCCACAGAAACACCCCCAGTCGACCTTCCTCACCCTGCCACACCTCAGAACACAACCAACGCGCAATTAATCCAAATTTAACCCCAATTACATCTGCTCACAGATGAGAAATCCCAAGAAATACCCCAGCCCCAATTAATCCAATTTCCAATTTAATTTGTCAGAGGTGAGAAATACCAGGAGATACCCAGCCCAAATTTAATCCAAATTTAATCCCAATTTAATTTGCTCAGAGATGAGAAATACCAAGGAAATACCCAGCCCTTCCAAATTTAATCCCAATTTATCTGCTAGAGATCCCCACCTTGTCGTGCTGTTGGCCTCCAATCTCCTTCCTCTTCTTGTTCCTGCTGCCTCCATGGATTTTGGGGGGCTCCTCCTCCTCCTCCACATCCGGCAGCGACACCTCCTCAAAGCCATCAAACTGCGGCACAACAGACACAAACACAGACACAGACACAGAGCTGATCTCAGATCACCCCAGTTTGCTTTTTCCTTGCCCAGGAAACAAAAATCTTTTCGTGCTGTTCCAAAATTTGAAGGGTTTGCTACAGTGCTTCCAGAACGGCACCCTCTAATTGAGTTGTGTCCATCATCCATCCATCATCCATCCATCATCCATCCATCATCCATCCATCATCCATCCATCCATCCATCCATCCATCCATCCATCATCCATCCATCCATCATCATCCATCCATCATCCATCCATCATCCATCCATCCATCCATCCATCATCCATCCATCATCCATCCATCATCCATCCATCCATCCATCCATCCATCATCCATCCATCATCCATCCATCATCCATCCATCATCCATCCATCATCCATCCATCATCCATCATCCATCCATCCATCATCCATCACATACCATCCATCATCATCATCCATCCATCCATCATCCATCATCCATCATCCACTCCATCCAATCATCCATCCATCATCCATCCATCATCATCCATCTCATCCATCATCCATCCATCCATCATCCATCCATCCATCATCCATCCATCCATCATCCATCCATCCATCCATCCATCATCATCCATCATCCATCCATCCATCCATCTCATCCATTCATCCATCACATCCATCCATCCATCCATCATCCATCCATCATCCATCCATCCATCCATCCACTCCAATCCATCCATCCATCATCATCCATCATCCATCATCCATCCATCATCCATCCCATCCATCCATCCATCCATCATCCATCCATCCATCCATCAATCCATCATCCATCCATATCCATCCCATCATCCATCATCCATCCATCCATCCATCCATCATCCATCCATCATCCATCCATCCATCCATCCATCCATCCATCCATCATCCATCCATCATCCATCATCCATCCATCCATCCATCCATCATCCATCCATCCATCATCCATCCATCATCCATCCATCATCCATATCCATCATCCATCCCTCCATCCATCATCCATCCATCATCCATCTCATCCATCCATCCATCATCCATCCATCATCCATCCATCCATCCATCCATCCATCCATCCATCCATCCATCCCTCCATCCATCACCCATCATCCATCCATCCATCCATCCATCATCCATCCATCCATCCATCATCTCATCCATCCATCCATCCATCCATCATCATCCATCCATCATCCATCCATCCCATCCATCCATCATCCATCCATCCATCCATCCATCCACCCATCCATCCATCCCTCCATCCATCATCCATCCATCACATCCATCATCCATCCATCATCCATCCATCATCCATCATCCATCCATCCATCCATCCATCATCCATCCATCCATCCATCATCCATCCATCCATCCATCCATCATCCATCCATCCATCCATCCATCATCCATCATCATCCATCATCCATCCATCCATCCATCATCCATCCATCATCCATCCATCATCCATCCATCCATCCATCCATCATCATCATCCATCCATCCATCCATCATCCATCATCCATCCATCCATCCATCCATCCATCCATCCATCCATCCATCCATCCATCCCTCCATCATCCATCCATCATCCATCCATCATCCATCCATCCATCATCCATCCATCCATCATCCATCCATCCATCCATCCATCCATCCATCATCTCATCATCATCCTCATCGATCATCATTCACACCATCCATCCATCCATCCATCCATCCATCCCATCATCATCCACTCCTCATCATCACCATCCATCAATCATCCATCATCCATCATCCATCATCCATCATCATCCATCCATCATCGCATCCATCCATCCATCTCCATCCATCATCATTCTCATCCATCATCCATCTCATTATCTCATCCATATCTAATCTCATATATCCACTCATCATCCTTCCTCCATCCAGTTAAAGTTACTCTGTTTTATCATTTGGGTTTGGAAAGTTGAGCACTATATTCTCTCTCTGTCAGTGACTCTCAAAGCTCCCATGCGGCTGGCACAGGGACGGAGGTGGTCAAAGAACACTGAGAACTCATCCTGCAGGTGTAGGCTCACAGTGCACTGGGATTCGCTAAAAGTGGGAAAAATGCCAAAATCATCAAATCATCTCCCTTCTAGGAAATTACCAGGGCAAATTGTCAAATTGACTGAAAAATCCTTCAATTCAGCAACTGTGAGATGGCACAAACTAACTGCCACACAGACTGAGAGTTTTCTGTCCAATTCTCCATAAATCCAAGGCCAGGTTGGATGGGAACTGGAGAAACCAAATGGTGGGAAGTGTCCTTGGGGGTGGAATGAGATGGGCTCTGAGGTCCTTCCCAACACAAGGAATTTTGTGATCCCTCCATCATCCATCATCCATCCATCCATCATCCATCCATCCATCATCCATCCATCATCCATCCATCATCCATCCATCCATCCATCCATCATCCATCCATCCATCCATCCATCATCCATCCATCCATCCATCCATCCATCCATCCATCCATCCATCCATCATCCATCCATCCATCCATGAATTTGAGCTGTGAGCCCAGGCAGGCTCTGTAGATGACACAGGGAATTGGAGAAACCAATTGGTGGGAAATGTCCCTGGGGGTGGAATGAGATGGGCTCTAAGGTCCTTCCCAAGCCAAATCCCTTTGTGATCAATCAATCAATCAATCAATCAATGCATGAATCCGATCCCGAATGGAGCTGCCCTGCTCCCCAGGAGCTCAGGGCCCGCCAGGGCTCCCGCTCACCTCGGCGATCTCCTGGGGCACGCAGTCGGCGCAGCTCTGCAGCACCTTGATGATCTTCTGGTGGTGGGCAGGGTTCTCAGCAAAGCAGATCTCCAGCTGCCTCAGGAACTTCCTGCTCTTCTCAAAGGCCTGCTGCTCCTCAAACTGGCCACCAGAAAAAAGATTCCTGTTCAAGCACAGACTGCCAAGCATCTGGAACTGACTTCAACAAATAAAATTCCTGTCCTGGGGTTTGCTTTCCATTGTGTTGATGCCTTTCACAAAAGGCACCACTTGGAATAATCAACAGTATTGATAGCATATATATATATATATATATATATATATATATATATATATATATTTAATTTAATAATATATATTTATATATTTAATTTAATATTTAATATTTAATATTTAATATTTAATATTTAATATTAATAATTAATATTTAATATTAAATATTTATATTTAATTTAATAATATATATTTTATATATATATAAATATATATAATAGCATCCCTATTATATATAATATAATATAATATAATATAATATAATATAATATAATATAATATAATATAATATAATATAATATAATATAATATAATATAATATAATATAATTCTATATACTATATATTATATATTGTATATTACATATTATATATTATATATTATGCCGTATAAATATATAATATAGTTACATGTTATATTATGTTATATTGATTATGTAATGTATAATAATATATATAATAATTATATCATCTACAATATAATTGCATATTATATTATATTATATTATATTATATTATATTATATTACATTACATTATATTACATTACATTACATTACATTACATTACATTACATTATATTATATTATATTATATTATATTATATTATATTATATTATATTATATTATATTATATTATATTAATAATATAATAACACCCCTAGTTGCTCAAACAGTCAGGGTGTTTATAAACCTTTTTTTGTCTGTCTGCAGAACCACAGCCTAAAGATTATTGTGCATCTTTGATTTTCTTTCTGGCCATTCACAGCCTCCAACTTTCACTGAATTACAAAGCTGGCTTTGCACATAAATCGGGGAAATTCAGGAAACCTCAATCCTACAACCCTCAGAGTGCAAGGGAGATTTGGAGCCCGAGCAATCACTGCTGGCTTTATCTGCAGCCAGGTGGGAAAGGCTGATCCTCTGTTGGAGATTTTTTCAGGGATGGCCTAGAAGGCAGCTGTGAGGAGCAGGTTCTCACAGCCTGTTTCTGTGAACAGCAGAGGTTCTCAGGTTATTTTTAATTACAAGTAAAGGTGACAAACATGAAGGCCTTGAGAGCCTTGCACATCAGAGTTCTCAGGCAGCTTTCTCATAACAAGTGGATGTTCTATCTTTGGCTGTTTTGGGAAAGCAAGAATAATTTTGAGAACCCAAATCTTGGTATTGGAAACGTAAGGAGGAGTTGGTGTGTAATCTCTGACCTACTGTGAGCTCAGATTTTGCAATGTGCATGAAGTGAATTAACACTGTTATAAAAGGTGCCTGATTGATCAATAAAGTGGAGTCGATGCTGACCAACACAAGGTGGGTCGTCTCCTTCCAACTTCAATAATCCTCCTCGGCCACACCGAGCAGGAGTTCCACAAAACCCACCAAAAACCTCCCAACTCCGATCCACAAAACCACCAAAGCAAACTTGCAGCAAGGCAAAAATACCCATTTTGCTGCTTTCTTTATCTTTTCCTCTCCCCCAAACTTTGACACCGCCCTGCTCCTGCGGCCCCACGTACCAGCCCGCACTCCAGCGCCTGCTCGGGCAGCAGGAAGGCAGCAAAGTCCGTCAGCAGCTGCGGCCACTCGTGCAGCAGCTGCCGCAGCGTGCAGAACAGATCCACGGCCGTCCGTCTGTCCGCGCCCACCTCGAACTCGTAGATGACGCGCAGGAAATCCTCGTACTTGCCCGGGATGTGCTGCAGCGTCTCGCGCACCTGGGAAGGGAAATAAATTTATCACGGAGTCGTTGGTGTGTGGCAGGGATGGTAAAAATCCTCCTGTCACCCTGGGTTTTTAAGATTTTCTAAGCCTTCTGATGTTGACATTCCCGGAGTGAATTTTCTCACACGCTTTCTGTAAATAACTCATTGCTTTTCATTCCTTTATGGAGGAGGAGAGGGCTGATGGACTGTTGGTTTGACCAGTTGCTGTGGTGTGTTCTTAAGTTTGTTAGTTTGCTCCCCCCAAGGGCCCAAGGAGGAAACAACTTTCACTTTATAAGAAAAACCAAGGGAAAATGGAAATGAAAACCAAGTTTCATTTCCATAGCAACCTGACTGACAGGGTCCTGGGAAAGGAAGAAACCACTTCATACAGAAAATGGGGGGAGCGGTTTCATTTCCATAGCAACCTAACTGACAGGGTCCTGGGAAAGGAAGAAACCATTTAATACAGAAAATGGGGGGAGCGGTTTCATTTCCATAGCAACCTAACCGACAGGGCCCTGGGAAAGGAAGAAACCACTTAATACAGAAAATGGGGGGAGCGGTTTCATTTCCATAGCAACCTAACCGACAGGGTCCTGGGAAAGGAAGAAACCATTTCATACAGAAAATGGGGGGAGCGGTTTCATTTCCATAGCAACCTAACTGACAGGCTCCTGGGAAAGGAAGAAACCACTTCATACAGAAAATGGGGGGAGCGGTTTCATTTCCATAGCAACCTAACTGACAGGGTCCTGGGAAAGGAAGAAACCATTTCATACAGAAAATGGGGGGAGCAGTTTCATTTCCATAGCAACCTAACTGACAGGGTCCTGGGAAAGGAAGAAACCACTTAATACAGAAAATGGGGGGAGCGGTTTCATTTCCATAGCAACCTAACCGACAGGGTCCTGGGAAAGGAAGAAACCACTTAATACAGAAAATGGGGGGAGCAAACTAACAAACTTAAGAACACACCACAGCAACCAGTGACATTGCAGAGGCGTCAATGCCACTTTCCAATCCACTGTCACTTTTGAAAAACTATAAATATTGGAGTCAGAGAATAAAATTTCCTTTTTTCCCTTCACCTTGAGTGGTGCTGTGCGTGTGTTTTCTCGTGTCCTTCAGCGACATCCTTCCAAAAAAAGACGCCATATTGTGGGCCAAGCTCTGCCCGTTCCTCCCACCACCCTCCCAGAGAGGAATTTCTCCCTAAATCCCTTTATTCTACAAATCTTCCATCTCCTCTACTCAGAATTTATGGAATTTTGTTGAAGCAACCAAGTGATTTTTTTTCCTAAAGATGAACCAAAGCTGCTCGTCCCAGTGCAGATTGGGGAAGGTCAGAAATTCAGAATTTTCTGGATTGAGCACCCTCAGCCCCCTGAGTGCTTCACTTGCAGCTCCCACTCTTTGGGAAGGAGGAGGAGGAGGGAAAACAACAGCAGGAATCTGCTGAAATTTCATTTTGGAGTTTTAAGCAGCTCTGGAGGGGTTTGAGTTCTGTTCCTTAACAAAACCCTTGAGCTGGGCAGGGGCTGACATTCTGTGGCAAAAAAATCCCAAATTTCTGAGTTTTGTGGCAGAAAACCTCAAATTTCTGACGTTCCGCGGCCGAACACCCCCAAATTTCTGCCGTTTTGTGGCAAAAACCCCAAATTTCTCATGTTCTGTGGCAGAACATCTCAAATTTCTGATCTTCTATGGCAAATTACTGACGTTCTGTGGCAAATTTCTGATGTTCTGTGGTAAAAAACCCCAAATTTCTGACATTTTGTGGCAAACTTTTGATATTCTGTGGCAGAACACCCCAAATTTGGGATATTTTGTGGTAAAAAACCCCAAATTTTTGACGTTTTGTGGTAAAAACCCCAGATTTCTGATGTTTTGTGGCAGAAAACCCCATATTTCTGATATTCTGTGGCAGAACACCCCAAATTTTGGATATTTTGTGGTAAAAAACCCAAATTTTTTGACGTTTTGTGGCAGAAAACCCCACAGTTCTGACATTTTGTGGCAGAAAACCCCACAGTTCTGACATTTTGTGGCAGAAAACCCCACAGTTCTGACATTTTGTGGCAAATTTTTGATGTTTTGTGGCAGAACACCCCAAATTTTTGATGTTCTGAGGGAGAAAACCCCAAATTTCTGATGTTTTGTGGCAGAACACCCCAAATTACTGATGTTCTGTGGCAAATTTCTGATGTTCTGTGGTAAAAAACCCCAAATTTCTGATGTTTTGTGGTAGAAAACCCCAAATTTCTGACGTTTTGTTGTAGAAAACCCCAAATTTCTGACGTTTTGTGGCAAATTTCTGACGTTTTGTGGCAGAAAACCCCAAATTTCTGATGTTCTGTGGCAGAACACCCCAAATTTGGGATATTTCGTGGTAAAAAACCCCGAATTTCTGATGTTTTGTGGTAAAAAACCCCAAATTTTTGACATTTTGTGGCCGAACAGCCCCAAATTTCTGATGTTTTGTGGCAAAACGAACCTCAAATTACTGACATTTTGTGGCAAACTTTTGATATTCTGTGGCAGAACACCTCGAATTTGGGATATTCTGTGGTAAAAAACCCCAAATTTTTGACGTTTTGTGGTAAAAAAACCCCAAATTTCTGACATTTTGTGGCAGAAAACCCCAAATTTCTGACGTTTTGTGGCAGAAAACCCCATATTTCTGATATTCTGTGGCAGAACACCCCAAATTTGGGATATTTTGTGGTAAAAAACCCCAAATTTTTGACGTTTTGTTGTAAAAAAACCAAATGACTGACATTCTGTGGTTAAAACTCCAAATTTCTGATGTTCTGTGGCAGAACAGCCCCAAATTTCTGATGTTCTGTGGTAAAAACCCCACATTTCTGCTGTTTTGTAGCAGAACACCTCAAATTACTGACATTTTGTGGCAAACTTTTGATATTCTGTGGCAGAACACCTCAAATTTGGGATATTTTGTGGTAAAAAACCCCAAATTTCTGACGTTCTGTGGCAAACTTTTGATATTCTGTGGCAGAACACCCCGAATTTGGGATATTTTGTGGTAAAAAACCCCAAATTTTTGACGTTTTGTGGCAAAAAACCCCAAATTTCTGACATTTTGTGGCAGAAAACCCCAAATTTCTGCAGTTTTGTGCAGCCTCACCCGGGTGAGGTAGGCCTGGGCGAAGGCCAGGTCCTTCTGCTCCCTCAGCGGGTCCCTGTCCAGGATGTCCTCGTCGTAGAGCAGCAGCAGCTTGGCCGTGTCCCGGCCGCCCCGGGCGCGGCCCCGCCGGCTGCGGCTCCTCAGGGCGCGGCGGCTCCGCCCCGGCGCCTTCAGCGCCTCCCCTGCGCCGGACCCAACACAAACGGGAAAATGCGTGAAAAATGGGGAAAGGGTTAAATTCTGTGCTGCCTGCAAGGGGAGGAGAGAGATACTTCCCAAGTGGAAGTGTGGGGATAATCACTGATGGCATCCCCAAAGGTATCCAAAAAAAAAAATACCCACAGGACTCACCTGGTGTCCAAAAAAACCCCAAAGAACTCACCTGGTGTCCAAAAGAAACCCCAAATAATTCACCTGCGGTCCCAAAAACCCCACAGAACTCACTGCCGGCATCCAAATAATCTCAAAAGAACTCACCTGATGGCATCCAAAAACCCCAAAGAACTCACCTGCTGTCCCAAAAAACCCCAAAAAATTCACCTGTGGTCCCAAAAAACCCCAAAGCTCTGCCCTGCTGTCCCCAAATCCCCTGTGTCCCCAAACCCCCCCATGTCCCCAAACCCACCTGTGTCCCCAAACCCCTCTGTGTCCCCTGTGTCCCCAAACTCACCTGTGACCCCTGCTGTCCCCAAACCCCTCTGTGACCCCAAATCCCCGTGTCCCCTGCTGTCCCCAAACCCACCTGCTGTCCCCAAACCCCCCTGTGTCCCCAAACTCCCCTGTGTCCCCTGCTGTCCCCAAACCCCCCTGTGTCCCCAAACCCCCCTGTGTCCCCAAACCCACCTGCTGTACCCAAACCCCCCTGTGTCCCCTGTGTCCCCAAACCCCCCTGTGTCCCCAAACCCACCTGTGTCCCCAAACCCCCCTGTGTCCCCAAACCCCCCTGTGTCCCCAAACCCACCTGATGTCCCCAAACCCCCCTGTGTCCCCAAACCCCCCTGTGACCCCAAACTCCCCTGTGTCCCCAAACCCCCCTGTGACCCAAACCC